>NW_027361821.1:15287500-15797500 GCF_039654945.1 Dendrobates tinctorius | reverse complement strand
CTGAATTTTCCTCACTGCCATCGCCCCTCTGATATCACCTCTTGCCAGGGTAGAAAGAAATGGATTGGGGTATGGCTGGGGCATAGCCAAAATGTGTCCCTTTTTCTGTTTTTTCAAAAGTTTTGAGGTGTGCGTATTACTATGTAGTGAGTAGTCAGGAACATTATTACCAGGCTGGATCCTGAATGATAACGTGCTGCAGCAGTCCCCATCACTGACAATGGCGGCCTATGTGATCTCTAGGGTCATAATTGGTGATTAATCTCCATAGGTACAAAATGTTTGGCTGAAAAAGCTAGTAAATATGTACTTCACTGCAGATGATTGGATGCTATCATATAGGACAGTTCTACCTGCTGCTGGTCACACATAGCAGCTCCCTGTGCATTCCCCCCATTTCTGTTATTATAGGTTGACCTTGGATTTTTGGTTGCTGGAAGCTTTCAACCCCTCTCTATTGATATTTGCACTTAGGCCTGTTTCGCACATCCGTTTTTTGGCGTCCGCCAAAGTGTGAAAAACGGATCCGTTTCCGTTTTGCCACAAATGGATGCTACCGGATCCGTTTTTCTGCTTTAGCCACTAATGCAAGTCTCTGGTTAAAAAAACGGATCCGACAAAAAAAATGGCGGATCCGTTTTTTTTGCTAGACGGCGGATTTTGACGGACGTCTAAAAACGGATGTGTGAAATAGGCCTTAGTTATTTTAAGTTTGTTGATGTCATATAATTTTATAAAATATAATTGTAAAATTCCTGGCTGCTGGTATGAGTAACCTTGAATTTACTGAGCATTTTGAGTGGTTGGTACATGTATGTGGTGTTTTTCCTTGCATGAAGAGCTTCTAGTAAAATGTATTATATCTTCCCTCCTTTTATGGCATGGGTCTAGGGACATGATTCAGTGTGTCTGGGAGATGCAGTTGCATCCCCCTAAAGCAGAGACATGTGGCGGGATGGCTAGGGTGCATCACATGTTTTTTGTAAATTTAAGGCATTAGTTTACATGTTTTTAATATTACACTAAGCATGTGATTTATTTATTTATTTTCAGGACATAAAATACACATGCTATTTTTTTTTTATGAGACTATGTAGTTTGGGTCATGTGTTAATAAATGAAGGCCCATCTCATAGCCAGAAGACATGCATTATGCTGTTCCTTTATTAATACTCCTGCAAATATATCAATAAATTATTGGACGCTACCACTGCCCCATTGACAAGTAAGTGGTAATGCCCAGTTATCAATTACTCATATGCTTCCAGGAGTCCTAACTGAGGAACAATGCAATTCCAAATGACAATGAAAAAAAAATGAACCGTGGGGTATTTAGTGAAACAGACATGTCAGATGAGTTTATTGCTCCTTTTTAGTTCTTTCCAGATTCACAAAAAGCCTCTAAATTATGCTGCTTATAACCCCAAAGGTTTTTAATGGGGCCTGTGAGTTGCCATTGCTCTTTTCTATCATTCTGACATGAAAAATAGATCAGCATTAAGTGTTAAAAATATCAGAATCCACATCTGTCGCTCTGAATGACACCTCTCACACAGATGTCGGCTCTTCCTGGGACTGAAAAAAGAAAATGGAGATGTATCAACACATTTATAAAGTATCAACATATTTTCATGTTATTAACGAGTCTGTCATTAACATGTAAAAATCCTTTCTTGCCACCTACGGGCAATTGGAGAGATCCCTAGATCATTTTTTTTACAATGTTTTATGATGCCAGTAACCCTGTCAGTAACAGTTTTTTTTTTTTAAAGAAAAATGTTCAACTCTTTCTTTTATATGTCAAGTATTTCTGCCAATATCACATCCTGTGGGAAAGCAGCCACAGCTTTACAGCTACAGCAATAACGTAAGCTTTTCAATCTTGGAGATTGAATCTTTGGGGAAACAAACCTAACAAATCTGAACAGGGAAATCCAGTTGTTTCTTTTACGCTATGAAAGGGAACGTTTGCTTAGAATGGAATCACACGCACGAGTGGATATAAGAGAAAGAATAGCCATCAAACTTTTCTTTATACTTTGAGTCAATTTATAGCTTTATCTTAAAAAAGTATCGCAAAACTACATGTGTGCTGTAATATTCACTTGGAGCCCAGCCTGACTACCAGTCACCTCACTGTGCAACCATTTAGTGGCCATACTAGTCAGGTCAGTGGTTTTAGCGGCATCATCACTTCTGGCCCAACAGAGACCAGCGGAGCTGTCCCATAATAGTGTAAGGTGGATTACAATAGTATTCATCTGTATTTTCCTTTGATAACTAGGAAATTCCTTTATATCACTTATAATAATATAATAGCTCCCCAATATAGGTACAATATTCATAATGATTCACATGGGTACAAATTGGTAGCAACCCAACCAATTGAGCAGAGGTCGGTATGACTGTAGGCACATTGTTAGGGTAGTCTCACCCATCCAGATAATTCCGGTACTGGAGAAAATGGTACCGGAGCTATTCGTGTCCTTGTGGATACATGGTACAACCGTGTTGCAATTGTGTGTCGCACGTGTGCTGCATCAGGACCACATGGATGGCCACCATGCTGAACGCAGCTGTCATTCTTCTCTCCTGCTCTAACGGCAACAGAGAGCAGGAGAGAATTAATGAATGAATGAATGAAAACCCGACATGGGGTCCCCTGTTTTGAATTCTCTTTCTGGGCTCCCTCTGGTGGTTAATGGAGGTAGTGGAGCTGATTTGATTGACAGAGGCTTACCACCTGATAATGAGGACAACGATTGGAGATCTGAGGCTTCAGAATGGGATTTAAGACAGCCAATGCCCTCTATCCCTGCTGGTGATTTTTGCTGCCTTGCCTCCTGAGGTCTGACGTATCCAGCTCTTTCCCTGCATTGTCCAGCTAAGTAATTCATTTTCTTTTCTGTTTGCGTTTGTTCAGGTTCTGTCTATTCTTGCTTTGTGCGGGTCGGCCAGCTCCTGCTGGGGCTGTGCTGCATCACCGCCATATGTTGCTGCTTGTGCCAGTTTGGTTTTTCCCTCCTGGTATATTGGTCTCTGTTGCTTTGCTTTCAGAATCTACCAGAGTACTGATATGGTGGGAGGCAAAGTCGTGTGACTTCAGGGTTTTTGTTCATCAGTCGTGTTGGACATTTTGCAGGGTTTTTTGTGCATGATTGCAGACAGTATCTATCCTTTCCTGTCCTGTCTAGTCAGTGTGGGCCCCAACATTTGCTCAGCCTATTTTCCTACCTGCGTTTGTGTTTTCATCTTGACTCACCGACAATATATGTTTGGGGGCTATCTATTCCTTTGGAGTCTGCTCTGGGGCAGTTTACCTTTCCCCTTTCTTGCTTTAGGCGTAGTTAGCTCTCCGGCTGTGCCGAGGCATCTAGGATCATCGTAGGTACGCTCCACGGCTACTGCTAGTTGTGTGGATAGGATCAGAGGTCTGCAATCTGCTTAGTTACCAACCACTCTGGTGTTCAGTGACTCAGGTCGGGCCTGCTCTCCTCCTCAGTGACCCATTCATAACAGTCCCCCCTGTATTAATGAGTCACCGTAGGAGGCAAAAACAGAAAAACTAGCTAAGTCCAGAAGACCAGAGAAGTTGGCAGCTATCGGACTGCAGACCCCTGAACCCATCAACAACAACTAGCAGCAGCCGTGGGGGATTCCCACGGTGCACTAGACCCCTCGATCACAGCCGGAGAACTACATAGCCCAAAGACAGAAAAGGAAATCCAAGCTGCCCCAGAGCAGACCCCAAAGCAATAGGCAGCCCCCAACATATAATGACGGTGAAGCAAGATGAAAAAACACTCACACAGATAGAAAGATAGGCTGAGCAAATGATGGGGCCCAAGCCAACTAGACAGGACAGGATAGAAAAGCTGCTGTCTGTAAAAACCCTATCAAAACAAGAGCCAACAGCTGATAGAGAAAAAAGCCCTGAAGACGCTAGGCTTCAAAAAGACTATATCAGCACTCAGGTATTTTCTGAAGACAGAGCAAAAAGGAATTCAGCTCACCCCAGCAGGGAATGGCAGAAATCAAGGAAAACAATGCAAAAACAAAACCAAAACACAAATGCAAAAAGTAGAGCAGAAAACTTAGCATTTGAGGAGCAGGAATCAGACTGATCTCCTAGAATCCCTCAGAGAGATCACCAGGAAGGCAGAAGGGCGTTGGCTGCCTTATATCCAGTCAGTAATTCCCGTCACCCAGTCATCGTCATCCTGCCCAGGTGCTTTGTAATCAGCCTCACTACCTTCCTTCACCAGAAGAGGGAGTTCATCAGACCTCAATGGTGAAGGGGAAAATGAACTCACAACACCCCCCTCTGTTTATGATCCAACCGGACAAAACTTACAGCTGGGGGTTGCTATTCTCAGGCTGGTAAGGGGCCATTGATCTTGGCTCCCGAGCCTAAAAGCAGCAGCCTATTAGATGCGCCTATTCTGGAGCTCTGTTGGTTTTTTCCCACTTGCCCTGTAGTGGTGGCAAGTGGGATCATAAGGGGTTAATGTCACCTTGCTATTGTAAGGTGACATTAAGCCCGAATTAGTAATGGAGAGGTGTCAATAAAACACCTATCTATTACTAATCCTAGAGTTATTCAAGGTGTAAATAAACAATAAATTCTTTTTTTATGAAAGAATACACTACACACAGTGTTTAAAGCTTTATTATACTCCTAATTCCATATCGGCGCCATCGTTCTTCTGTAAAAAATTATAAAATAATAAACCAACAATATCCATACCTGTTCGGTGATCAGTCACGTCCCACGGCGTAATCCATCTCAGGGGTTAGTCAGTTTAAAACTACTGGGGAATGAATGGAAGCAGTTGGCGCATGCTTAGTAACTAGCAGTGATGTCACAGAGCCTGTGCGCACTGCTTCCATTCATTCCCAAGTAGTTTACAGTCAGAGCGATCGCATTAGCAGTGCTCCGGCTGTAAACTGCTTAACCCCCCAAGATGGGTTTTATTTTATAATTTTTTACAGGAGAACAATGGCGTCTATATGGAATTAGGAGTATAATAAAGCTTTAAACACTGTGTGTGGAGTATTCTTTCATTAAAATACTTTCTTGTGTGTATTGTGTATATTCCCTGACGAAGGATATAGTTTTCCGAAAACACGCGTCGAGGCGCGTTTGCGGCACACTACTTAAACTATTTACGTCTTAAGCTATTTACTATTTATGCTTCATTTAGCACTCTGTAAGATCTGTAGGTGGTTCATTATTTTAGTTCAGTGCCACATATCTATTGCTGTGCCATTGTTTTGGTACTAATTATATATTATACATATACATGTATGGATTCTTTAATTATAGTAATCCCTATGTATTATTAACTTATTTATTTGGTCATTTCTAACTACTTACCTGGTTTTTAAATTTTTAAATATTTATAACATTATTATTGATTTTTTGTATGTGCCATCATGGCTTTAATCTATTGTACATAATGGTATTAGCTTTTGTAGCCAACTGGTGTTACTTTTTCTTTATATAGTAGTGGTTTGTGTGCTTTTTTATTTTATATTATTTATACACATATATATCTTTTGATGTTGTACAACTCTAAGCTATTAATTAATAAAGGCTATTTTAATGATTAATTTTCTACATTCTTTATTAGTTTATCATTTATTATTTTTTATTTTTGTTTAGTTTTTATTTTATTTTTTATCATTGTGCCTGCCTTTCCTTATCTCCCCCATTTCCAGTAGTTTTCTTCTTTTACAACGTATCAGAGATAGACATTTCAGAAGGCACATTAGGGTAATGTAGCAGAGCCCAGCAGCAACATAATGAAGCTGAGCATGTGTGGGGACACTGTAGCAGTGCAATAGAGCTCAGTTATGTGGAAGAGCTAGTCTGTTAGAGCTGGATACTTTTAAAAGTCTGATAGGACAGTGCAGGGTAAGATGTAAAACAGCTAACACAGAATAGTAGAGTTGAAATATCAATATTGTCCAGTGCAGGGCATGGTCAGATGCAGCTAAACTAAGCTAGAATAGCAGGGCTTAGTTAGAAGGAAAGTCCAGAACAGTGTAGGAATCTCAATTGTGGCTATATTCCAATTACCTGAATACTCAGGCTGCATGACTCAACCCGATAATGGAAAGTTTGGCAGTGGAGCTGGGATAGATGAGTAACACTGTTTACATTATTGTTTATTCATTTGAATAGGGATTCTTAAATACTGGGCTATGTAGGAAAAATGCAACGTACTACATCTGGGCAATAAAAATGAAAAAAGCATATACAGAATGGGAGGAATAGGCCTAAGCAACAGCACATGTGAAAAAGACTTGGGTATACTAATAGATCACAAACTGAATATGAGTCAACAGTGTGATGCAGCAGCAAAAAAGGTAAATGCAATTCTAGGATGTATTAACAGAAGCATACAGTCTAGATCACGTGAAGTCATTATTTCCCTCTACTCCTCTTTGGTCAGACCTCATCTGGAATATTGTGTCCAGTTTTGGGCACCACATTTTAAAAAAGACATCAACAAACTGGAGCAAGTTCAGAAAAGAGCAACCAGAATGGAGACCGGTCTGCAAACCCTGTCTTATGAGGAAAGGTTGCACGATTTGGGATTGTTTAGTTTGCAAAAGAGAAGACTGAGTGGAGACTTAATAGCTGTCTACAAATATCTAAAGGGCTGTCACATTGTAGAAGGATCAACTTTATTCTCATTTGCACAAGGAAAGACTAGAAGCAATGGGATGAAACTGAATGGGAGGAGACACAGATTAGATATTAGAAAAAACTTTTTGACAGAGTGATCAATGAGTGGAACAAGCTGCCACGAGAAGTGGTGAGTTCTCCTTCAATGGAAGTCTTCAAACAGAGGCTGGACAGACATCTGACTGGGATGATTTAGCGAATCCTGCTTTGAGCAGGGGGTTGGACCAGATGGCCCAGGAGGTACCTTCTAACTCTACGATTCTATGATTCTATGTGTGGTGCTACAAACTAGAGCGAAGCAATTGTTATAAGATAATAATTGTGATAGGTAAATCAGATTTTGTTAAAAGGCGAAAACATTTTT
Source organism: Dendrobates tinctorius (assembly GCF_039654945.1). Classification (NCBI taxonomy): domain Eukaryota; kingdom Metazoa; phylum Chordata; class Amphibia; order Anura; family Dendrobatidae; genus Dendrobates; species Dendrobates tinctorius. Next base: position 15,790,442 of record NW_027361821.1, on the reverse strand, counting down.
TCCCCATTTTTTATTTCAAGAAACCATTTTAAAATAGGAATATAAGTTAATTAACCCACTAGTGACAGAGCCAACTTGGTACTTAATGACCAAGTCAATTTTTACATTTCTGACCACTGTCACTTTGAGGTTATAGGTCTGGAACGCTTCAACGGATCCCACTGATTCTGACATTGTTTTTTCATGACATATTGTACTTCATGTTAGTGGTGAAGTTTATTAAATATAACTTGCATTTATTTATGAAAAAAATGGAAATTTGGAAATTTTTTTGAAAATTTTGCAATTTTTAAATGTTAGGCTGGCCGTGCACAGTTTGGTAGCCAGCAGTCATACTAAGTGCATTCTGATTTTTGTCTAAGTGGCATACTGAAATCTGAAGATCCTGGAAATATTCCTTGCTGCTTTGCAGTGTTCATCATAGCCATGTCCTTAAATCAGACAGTAATATCACACAATATAGTTAATAAATAACTTTTCCCACATGTCTACAAAATTTATAAAACCATTTTTTTTTATGGACCACCTCACATTTGAAGTAAGTTTGGGGGGGGTCAATATAACAGAAAATACCCAAAAGTGACACCACTCTAAAAACTGCACCTCTCAAAGTACGCAAACGACATTCAAGAATTGTATTAACCCTTCAGGTGCTTCACAAGAACTAAAGCAATGTGGATGGAAAAAATGAACATTTTACTTTTGTCACAAAAAAATATATTTTGGAACCAAATTTTTTATTTTCACAAGGTTATCAGTAGAAAATGGACCACAAAATTTGTTGTGCAATTTATTATGAGTACACCAATACCCCGTATGTGGGGGAAATAATAATAAAATATAATAATCTTTATTTTTATATAACGCTAACATATACCGCAGCGCTTTACAGTTTGCACACATTTTCATCACTGTCCCCGATGGGGCTCACAATCTATATTCCCTATCAGTATGTCTTTGGAGTGTGGGAGGAAACCGGAGTGCCCGGAGGAAACCCACGCAAACACGGGGAGAACATACAAACTCCTTGCAGATGTTGTCCTTGGTGGGATTCGAACCCAGGACCCCAGCGCTGCAGCGCTAACCACTGAGCCACCGTGCTGCCCTTAGGAAAGCCACGGTTTGGACGAATGGCAGGGCTCAGAAGGGATGGAGCACCGTTTACTTTTTGAACACAAAATTGACTGGAATCAATGGTGGGTGCCATGTCGCATTTGGAGACCCCCTGATGTATTTAACCCCTTAACCCCCAAGGGTGGTTTGCATGTTCATGACCGGGCCAATTTTTACAATTCTGAACACTGTCCCTTTATGAGGTAATAACTCTGGAATGCTTCCATGGATCTCGGTGATTCTGACACTGTTTTCTCGTGACATATTGTACTTCATGCTAGTGGTAAAATTTCACTCACATAACTTGCGTTTATTTGTAAAAAAAATGGAAATTTCGTGAAAATTTTGAAAATTTTGCAATTTTCCAACTTAGAATTTTTATGCCCTTAAATCACAGCGATACGGCACACAAAAAACTTAATAATTAACATTTCCCACATGTTTACTTTACATAAGCACAAATTTGGAACCCCAGTTTTTTTTTTCTTAGGAAGTTATAAGGGTTAAAAGTTGACCAGCGATTTCTCATTTTTGCAACACCATTTTCGGACCACATCACATTTGAAGCCACTTTGCGGGGTCTATATGATAGAAAATACCCAAAAGTGACACCATTCTAAAAACTTCACCCCTTAAGGTGCTCAAAACCACATTCAAGAAGTTTATTAACCCTTCAGGTACTTCACAGGAATTTTTTGAATATTTAAGAAAAAATGAACATTTAACTTTTTTTCAAAAAAAAAATACTTCAGGTTCAATTTATTTTTATTTTACCAAGGGTAACAGAAGTTGGACTGCAAAAGTTATTGTACAGTTGGTCCTGAGTACGCTGATACCTGATATGTGGGGGGGAACCACTGTTTCGGTGCATGGCAGAGCTCAGAAGGGAAGGAGCGCCGTTTGACTTTTCAATGCAAAATTGGCAAGAATTCAGATTGGACGCCATGTCACGTTTGGAGATCCCCTGATGTACCTAAACAGTGGAAACCCCCCACAAGTGACCCCATTTTGTAAACTAGACCCCCCAAGGAACTTATCTAGATATGTGGTGAGAACTTTGAACCAACAAGGGCTTCACCGAAGTTTATAACGTACAGCGGTACAATTAAAAAAATCATATTTTTTCCACAAAAATGATCTTTTCACCCCCAATTTTTATTTTCCCAATGGTAACAGGACCCTAAAAGTTATTGTGCAATTTGTCCTGAGTACGCTGATTTGGGCACATGGCAGAGCTCGGAAGGGAAGCAGCACCATTTGACGTTTTTGGCTGGAATTGAGATCGGACACCATGTCGCGTTTCACTGATGTACCAAAACAGTGAAAACTCCCCACAAATTACACCATTTTGGAAACTAGACCCCCCAAAGAACTTATCTAGATGTGTGGTGAGCACTTTGAACCCCCCAGTGCTTCACAGAAGTTTATAACGACCGGGCGTGAAAATAAAAAAATCGTATTTTTTCCCCAAACATGATCTTTTAGTCCCCATTTTTTTTATTTTCCCAAGGGTACCAGGAAAAATTGGACCCCAAAAGTTGTTTTGCAATTTGTCCTGAGTACGCTGATACCCTATATGTTGGGGTAAAAACACTGTTTGGGCGCATGGCAGAGCTTGGAAGGGAAGGAGCACCATTTGACTTTTTCAACGCAGAATTGGCAGGAATTGAGATCAGACGCCATGTTGCATTTGGAGAGCACCTGATGTGCCCAAACAGTGGAAACCCCCAATTCTAACTCCAACCCTAACCCTAACACACCCCTAACCCTAATCTCAGCCCTAGCCCTAACCCTAACCCTAATGGGAAAATGGAAATAAATACTTTTTTTAATTTTATTATTTTTCCCTAACTAAGGGGGTGATAACGGGGGGGTTTGATTTACTATTTATGGTGGTTTTTATATTTGGCAGCTGTCACACGCTAAAAGACGCTTTTTATTGTAAAAATAGTTTTCGCATCACCACATATTGAGAGCTATAATTTTTCCATATTTTTACCCACTGAGTCATGTGAGGTCTTATTTTTTGTGGGACGAGTTGACGCTTTTATTGGTATCATGTTCAGGCACGTGACATATTTTGATCGTTTTTATTCTGAATTTTGGGACGCAGAATGAACAAAAACCAGCGTTTCATGAATTTCTTTTGTGGGGTGCGTTTACACCGTTCCACGTGCAATAAAACCCTTTTATTCTTCGGGTCAGTACGGTTACAGCGATACCTCATTTAGGTCTTTTTTTATGTTTTGGCGCTTTTATGCAATGAAATCAATTATATATAAAAAATAATAATTTTTGCATCGCTTTATTCTGTGAGCTATAACTTTTTTAATTTTTCACTGATGACGCTGTATGGCAGCTCATTTATTGCGGGACAAGATGACGTTTTCAGCGGTACCATGGATATTTATATGTATCTTTTTGATCGCACGTTATTGCACTTTTTGTTCAGCGGTATGATAATAAATCATTATTTTTTGCTTCGTTTTTTACTTTTATTTTTTAAGGGGTTCGCTAAAGGGGTTAACTAATGGGACAGTTTTATAGGGCGGGTCGTTATGGACGCGGCGATACCAAATATCTGTACTTTTATTGTTTTGTTTTGTTTTATTTCCAAAAAATGAATTTATTAGGGAATATTTTTTTTTTTAATTTATTTAGCGATTTTTTTAAAAACTATTTTTACTTTTTTTTTAACTTTATTACATTGTCCCAGGTGGGACATCACTGTCCTGTGACAGATCGCTGATCTGTCACATCACAGATCACTGACAGATCAGCGATCTGTCACAGGCACTGCACAAGGCTTCCTCCTTGCCTGCACTTTGCAGGCATGAGGAAGCCAGCTCCCTGCAGGCCCCTGAAGGTCCCCGTCACCATCTTGGATTCGGGGACCTGCAGGGATGGAGCCCCCCACAGCAGCGCTGCACATTGCGCTGCTGTGGGGGGATCAGGGAAGCACGGAGGGAGCCCCCTCCCTGCCGATGCTTCCCTTTAATCCCCGGTACACCGCGATCGTGTTTGATCGTGGTGTGCAAGGGGGTAACATGTCGGGGGCGGTCCGTGACCGCCTCTGACACATTGTGCTGGGTGTCAGCTGTGATGATCAGCTGACACCCGGTCGCAATCAGCGGCGCTCACCACGTGGGCACCGCTGATCACTGTGATGTACTATCCTGTCCCTGGGAATTAAGTCCCAGGGCACATGGACGGGATAGTGCGTCACATGACAGAAAGGGGTTAAACAGTGGAAACCCACAGTTATAAATTCAACCCTAATACAGCCCTAACCCCAACACACCCCCATCCCTAATCCAAACTCTAACCCTATCCCCAACACCACAACCCTATTCCCAACACCACAACCCTATCCCCAACACAACCCTAACCCCAACCGTAGCCCTAACCCTAGCTCTAACCCTAACCCTAGCTCTAACCCTAGCCACAACCCTAACCCTAGCCCAACCCTAACCCTAGCTTCAATCTTAACCTTAGCCCAACCCTTACCTTAGCTATATCTCCTACTATAACCCCAACCATAACCCTAACCCTAGCCCAAACCTAACCATAGCTATAATCCCAACTATAACCCCAACCATAACCCTAACCCAACCCTAATCTTAGCTATGACCCCAACTATAACCCTAACCCTAGCACAACCCTAACCATAACCCTAACCTTAGCCCTAACCCTAATGGAAAAAAATACATTTCTCATTTTATTATTTTTACCTAAGAAGGTGATAAAAGGGGGTTTGCTTTACTATTTTTTTTACTTTGATCACTGTGATAGGGTCTAACAAAGTGATCAATATTAACCAATAGGAGAAATCGGGGAAGGGGAACCCCATTTTTTTCTCTTCTGATGTGCTAGAACATATCAGAGGAGAGAAAAATAAATGGGATATCAGATTTTTTATTTTTTTTGCCGTTGCCATTATACCATGAATAACGGTAATCGCAACACTGGGGTTGCTTAAAACCGACTCAAATCATGTTCTCCGGGGTCTCAGCAAACCCCGGTAGCCGAGACCCCAGAGAATTTCTGACGCTGAGGGTCGCTATAACCTTATTTCTCAGCGTTGTTAAAAAGTGGCGCTGAGGAATAAGTACCCTTAACCCCTTCACTACCAAGGGTGGTTTGCACATTAACTCCTGGGCCAATTTTTACAATTCTGACCACTGTCCCTTTATGAGGTCATAACTCTGAAACGCTTCCATGGATCCCGGTGATTCTGACATTGTTTTCTCGTGACATATTGTACTTCATGTTAGTGGTAAAATTTCTTTCAAATAACTTGCGTTTATTTGTGAAAAAAATGGAAATTTGGCGAAAATGTTGAAAATTTCGCAATTTTCCAACTTTGAATTTTTATGCCCTTAAATCACAGCGATACGGCACACAAAAAACTTAATAAATAACATTTCACACATGTTTACTTTACATCAGCACAATTTTGGAACCAAAATTTTTTTTTGTTAGGAAGTTATAAGGGTTAAAAATTGACCAGCGATTTCTCATTTTTGCAACACCATTTTATTTTTACGGACCACATCACATTTGAAGCCACTTTGAGGGGTCTATATGATAGAAAATACCCAAAAGAGACACCATTCTAAAAACTGCACCCCTTAAGGTGCTTAAAACCACATTCAAGAAGTTTATTAACCCTTTAGGTGCGTCACAGGAATTTTTTTAATATTTAAAAAAAATGAACATTTAACTTTTTTTCACAAAAAAAATACTTCAGGTTCAATTTTCTTTATTTTACCAAGGGTAACAGGAGAAATTGGACTGCAAAAGTTATTGTGCAATTTGTCCTGAGTACGCTGATACCTGATATGTGGGGGGGAACCACTGTTTCGGCGCATGGCAGACCTCAGTAGGGAAGGAGCACCGTTTGACTTTTTCAATGCAAAATTGGCTGGATTTCAGATCGGACGCCATGTCGCGTTTGGAGAGCCCCTGATGTACCTAAACAGTGGAAACCCCCCCAAGTGACCCCATTTTGGAAACTAGACCCCCCAAGGAACTTATCTAGATATGTGGTGAGAACTTTGAACCCACAAGGGCTTCACCGAAGTTTATAACGTACAGCGGTACAATTAAAAAATCATATTTTTTCCACAAAAATGATCTTTTCACCCCCAATTTTTATTTTTCCAAGGGTAACAGGATACTAAAAGTTATTGTGCAATTTGTCCTGAGTACGCTGATACCCCATATGTGGGTGTAAATGACTATTTGGGCGCATAGCAGAGCTCAGAAGGGAAGCAGCGCCATTTGACGTTTTTGGCTGGAATTGAGATCGGACACCATGTCGCGATTGGAAAACCCCTGATGTACCAAAACAGTGGAAACCCCCCACAAATGACACCATTTTGGAATCTAGACCCCCCAAGGAACTTATCTAGATGTGTGGTGAGAACTTTGAACCTCCAAGGGCTTTACAGAAGTTTATAACATACAGCCGTACAATTAAAAAATCATATTTTTTCCACAAAAATGATCTTTTCACCCTCAATTCTTATTTTTCCAAGAGTAACAGGACCCTAAAAGATATTGTGCAATTTATCCTGAGTGCGCTGATACCCCACATGTGGGGGTAAACCACTATTTGGGCGCATGGCAGAGCTCGGAAGGGAAGCAGCACCATTTGACGTTTTTGGCTGGAATTCAGATCGGACACATGTCGCGTTTGGAAAGCCCCTGATGTACCAAAACAGTAGAAACCCCGCACAAATGACACCATTTTGGAAACTAGACCCCCCAAGGAACTTATCTAGATGTGTGGTGAGCACTTTGAACCCCCCAGTGCTTCACAGAAGTTTATAACGCCCGGGCGTGAAAATAAAAAAATCGTATTTTTTCCACAAACATCATCTTTTAGTCCCCATTTTTTTATTTTCCCAAGGGTAACAAGACAAATTGGACACCAAAAGTTATTGTCCAATTTGTCCTGAGTATACTGATACCCCATATGTGGGAGAAAACTACTGTATGGGGACACGTCGGGGCTCGGAAGGGAAGTAGTGACGTTTTGGAATGCAGACTTTGATGGAATGGTCTGCGGGTGTCATGTTGCCTTTGGAGAGCCCCTAATGTACCTAAACAGTGGAAACCCCCCACAAATGACCCCATTTTGGAAACTAGACCCCCTGAGGAACTTATCTAGATGTGTGGTGAGCACTTTGAACCCCCAAGGACTTCACAGAAGTTTATAATGCCCAGGCATGAAAATAAAAAAATCGTATTTTTTTCACAAGCATGATCAATTAGTCTCCAATTTTTTTATTTTCCCAAGGGTAACAGGAGAAATTGGACCCCAAAAGTTATTGTCCAATTTGTCCTGAGTATGCTGATACCTCATATGTGGGAGAATACTACTGTATGGGCACACGTCGGGGTTCGGAAGGGAAGTAGTGACGTTTTGGAATGCAGACTTTGATGGAATGGTCTGCGGGTGTCATGTTGCTTTTGGAGAGCCCCTGGTGTACCTAAACCGTGGAAACACCCCACAAGTGACCCCATTTTGGAAACTAGACCCCCCTAATGAACTTATCTAGATGTGTGGTGAGCACTTTGAACCCCCCAGTGCTTCACAGAAGTTTATAACGACCGGGCGTGAAAATAAAAATATTGTATTTTTTCAACAAACATCATCTTTTAGTCCCCATTTTTTTTATTTTCCCAAGGGTAACAGGAGAAATTGGACCCCAAAAGTTGTTGTCCAATTTGTCCTGAGTACGCTGATACCTCATATGTGGGAGAAAACTACTGTATGGGCACACGTCAGGGCTCAGAAGGGAAGTAGTGACGTTTTGGAATGCAGACTTTGATGGATTGGTCTGCGGGTGTCATGTGCGTTTGGAGAGCCCCTGATGTACCTAAACTATTGAAACTCCCCACAAGTGACCCCATTTTGGAAACTAGACCCCCCACGGAACTTATCTAGATGTGTGGTGAGCACTTTGAACCCCCAAGTGCTTCACAGAAGTTTATAACGCCTGGGCGTGAAAATAAAAAAATCATTTTTTTCTGCAAAAATGATATTTTTGCCCCCAATTTTTTATTTTCCTAAGGGTAACAGGAGAAATTGGACCCCAAAAGTTGTTTTGTAATTTGTCCTGAGTAGGCTGATACCCCATATGTGGGGGTAAAACACTGTTTGGGCGCATGGCAGAGCTTGGAAGGGAAGGAGCACCATTTGACTTTTTCAACGCAGAATTGGCTGGAATTGAGATCAGACGCCATGTTGCCTTTGGAGAGCACCTGATGTGCCCAAACAGTGGAAACCCCCCAATTATAACTCCAACCCTAACCCCAACACACTCCTAACCCTAATCTGAGCCCTAGCCCTAACCCTAACCCTAGCCCTAACCCTAACCCTAACCCTAGCCCTAACCCTAACCCTAATTGGAAAATGGAAATAAATACATTTTCTTTTAGTTTTATTATTTTTCCCTAACTAAGGGGGTGATAACGGGGGGTTTGATTTACTATTTATGGCGGGTTTTTATGTTTGGCGGCTGTCAGATGCTAAAAGACGCTTTTTATTGTAAAAATAGTTTTTGCATCACCACATATTGTGAGCTATAATTTTTCCGTATTTTGACCCACCGAGTCATGTGAGGTCTTATTTTTTGCGGGACGAGTTGACGTTTTCATTGGTACCATTTTCGGGCATGTGACTTTTTTTATCGCTTTTTATTCCGATTTTTGGGACGCAGAATGAACAAAAACCAGTGTTTCATGAATTTCTTTTGGGTGGTGCGTTTACACCGTTCCGCGTGCGGTAAAATTGATAAAGCAGCAGTTTTATTCTTCGGGTCAGTACGGTTACAGTGTCACCTCATTTAGGTCGTTTTTTTATGTTTTGTCGGTTTTTTGCAATGAAAACAATTTTATATAAAAAATAATTATTTTTGTATTGCTTTATTCTGCGAGCTATAACTTTTTTATTTTTTTGCGGATGATGCTGTATCATGGCTCGTTTTTTGCGGGACAAGATGATGTTTTCAGCGGTACCATGGATATTTATATGCGTCTTTTTGATCGCGCATTATTGCACTTTTTGTTCGGTGGTATGATAATAAATCATTATTTTTTGCTTCGTTTTTTTCTTTTTATTTTTTAAGGGGTTCGCTAAAGGGGTTAACTAAAGGGACAGTTTTATAGGGCGGGTCGCTACGGACGTGACGATACCAAATATGTGTACTTTTATTGTTTTTTTTTTTTTTTATTTTGAAAAAATGGATTTATTGGGGAATATTTTTTTTTTTTTACTAATTTATTTAGCGATTTTTTTAAAATTATTTTTAACACTTTTTTTTTTTTTACTTTATTACCTTGTCCCAGGTGGGACATCACCGTCCTGTGACAGATCGCTGATCTGTCACATCACAGATCACTGTGACAGATCAGCAATCTGTCACAGGCAGTTCTGCAGACTTCCTCATGCCTGCGCTTTGCAGGCAGTGAGGAAGTCAGCTCCCTGCAGGCCCCCGAAGGCCCCCCGTCGCCATCTTGGATCCGGGGGGCCTGTAGGGAAAGAGACCTCTGCAGCAACGCTGCACATTGCGCTGCCGTGGGGGGCTCAGGGAAGCAAGGAGGGAGCCCCCTCCCTGCCGATGCTTCCCTTTAACCCCCGGTACACCACGATTGCGTTTGATCGCGGTGTACAAGGGGTTAACGTGTCGGGGGCGGTCCGTGACCGCCCCTGACACATTGTGCCGGGTGTCAGCTGTGATAATCAGCTGACACCCGGCCGCGATCAGCGGCGCTCACCACGTGGGTGCCACTGATCGCTGGGACGTAATATTCCGTCCATGGTAATTAGGTCCAGGGTCACATGGACGGAATATTACGTCCCTTGTAGGTAAGGGGTTAACTGCAGCTGTTAAAAGGCATATCAGCAGTCGTTAACGGGTTAATGAGCTTGGGCCAGTTCCAGATCAAAGGCAGTCTGTTAACAGAAAATGACTAGCCAAACCATGCACAGATATTTGGTGCACTCTTGGCATGGCCCACAGTTCAGTACACTTTCCCAGCTACTTGTTGTCCATTTAGATCAGCTCTCCTTTTCTTGATTGAAAAGTCCAGCTTTATAATAGGGAGAATATAAATATAAAACAAGTAGAATGTTAAGGTGCACTCAATTGTTTGTATCCTGTAACATTCCACAAAGCACCTATGATTGACTGACAGTCATTTTGTGTGGATAAGCTCCATTTAGTTTCTAGTATTGGACTAATCCACTTTATGATACATCTTATTTCTAATTACACATACTATTTTAGACACAATGTATGTTAATTTAATGAACCAACATAATGAGGAGGTTTTGCTTTCTCTGACCCTATAGTATTAATGAGGCCAATCGATACGTGCAGGTGTATTATACAGTATTCCATGTTTGATATAACTTGAAGCTGTATGTCTGAAGGAACAGATAGAACAGCTAGGTTCTCTCCTCGAGTATTCAGAGCTGATATATAAAAATGTTGAGTTTGATGAATAAGGTGTAAATAAGATCTTTTGACTGCAGGCCAGTAAATGGATTACATTGAACAGCTTTAAGATTAATAGCGGACATTATGCAGGCACACAGGAACTGTGTTTGACAATAACTAGTATAAAACCCTATTGATTATCTGTTACGTGGAGTGTAATAAAACTACCCTGCAACATAAAGGATAAAAACAAAGTAACAAATGCGTAAAGGTGAACATTTTTATTAATTTCTTTACCTTATGTTTCCTACAATACTATTAGAACACAGAATACAGCACCCACAATTCTATAAATAAATGCAATTTACTTGCTAGCTGTTACAGTAGAAACCATGACTGAATATAGAAAGGGATATTGAGCAGCACTGTCCAACCTGAATGTCATGGTTTGAACAGGCTTCTTGCCCTGCACTCACAGGGTTAAGTGTTCGTGGCCTCTTTCTGGTTCTGGGAAGGGTATTTATACTCACTCTTTACCAGGGTTCTCTGTCAGCTATACTGTTGTTCTGGTGTGTCTGACCCCTGGTGTGCGTGTATTCTGCGTTGCTTGTTTGCATCCCGTGTATGACCCGGTCTGTTCCCTCACTCTGTACTCTGTCTCTCGTTTTGGTACTATTGTCTTTTCTGGTTCTGACTTCCTCACTAGGCTATCGTTACTCCGTTACAGTTTGTCCCTATTGTGCCGTCTATTGCCCGTTCTGGTTTTCTGACTATCCATTCTGTCTAACCCTTTGGTACTGTATTGCTATATTGTGCTTTGACCCCGGCTTCATCTGGTTTCTGTCTCTGTCTATGCCCCTTGGTAACATTGTCCTGTAGTTACCTTTCTAGGAGTTTCCCTGCAGCTCCTAGCTCTGTGGAGCTTAGGCCACGCCCCCAGCAGTCACGTGCTTCAGGTCCTGATACTCTGAAGCACGCATCATCACCGCTGCTGCCCTGCTACACAGATATCTTTGAGCACTGTTTTTGTACTCAGGACACGCGCACTGGCTCAGTGAGCAAGTGCAGTGCGGGGTTCCTGACACTGAATTTGTATGTTTAGGCAGTGGAGAAGCAATAGGAGGAGTAACAGGACCAACCAGGAACACAGTAATGGTATTCTTAGATTCACAGCAGATTGTTGGCATATAAACTCAGATAAAATGCTAGGTGACACCCTCTAACCTCGCTCCATTCTTTTATTTTCTTGCATGAAACCGCTATATTGTTTTTAAGAAGAGAATTATCTAACTCTTGTCCCTCATCTTGACTATATGAATCACTTCTTTCACTTCTTCCATCATAAGTTGCAGAAAAAAAACAAGTTGGCTTTTCTTTTGTCTTATTATCTCCCTACGATCTGTAAAATTAATACTTGCTATATTCATATTGCATTTTTGCTACAAATCAATGACTCAATCTCGATTCACTATGTGCCCTTTCTGACCTCTATTTTCACAGTTCACCTCTTTAGGCAGTTATAAAAGCATGGTTGACTGCGCTTTCATGCCGGCCTCAAGAAGGTAGATACTGTTGAAATGAAGACCATACAGTGCATAAATGACTACTTCATTAAATTCATTGGCTCTTTTAGGGGATGCATGAATCTCATTTTTCAGGGCGTTAGATGGATGCTTCGATGGAGCCTCTGAAGTATGGCAAAGAAAAAAATGTGAACATAACCTTAGACGAGGGGAAGATTTAATCTATTATTTCTTCCCCTGCTCTTTATCATTGTTGTGTCCTATGAATGGGAACAACCTGTAATGTATATTCTCTGAGTTGAGTTTTTTCCTCCAATCAGCAAAATTCCCTGTTGTTGCTAGGTAGAATTAGACTGTGTGAAGTTTGTCCCTTTGTCCCTCCCATAGTTGGGAGGGACATGAGTTTGGAGGCTGCTGGCTGGCGGGTGTCAGTAGGGATATTAAAGTCACCCATGATGATGGTAGGGATCTCAGCAGAGAGAAATTGAAGAAGCCAGGTGGAGAATTGGTCAATGAAGGCAGTGGCTGAGCCTGGTGGTTGGTATATTACAGCCATTTGGAGATCAGAGGGTGAGTAGATACGGACAGAGTGAACCTCAAAAGAAGAGAGGATAAAGGAGTGTGGGGGGTTGGATAGGGTTGAAGGAGCAGTTTTTAGAAAGAAGGAAACCCACTCCTCCGCCATGTCTGTTGCCAGAGGGAGGAGTGTGGGTAAATTGGAGGTCACCGTAACTCAGTGCAGCAGGGGAGGCCGTATCAGGGGGCGTCAGACAGGTCTCAGTGAGGGCCAGGAAGGAAAGGTTGTGGGAAGTAAAGAGATCGTGGATCACATGGAGCTTGTTGCAGATGGAGCGGGCATTCCAAAGTGCTCCAGAGAGAGGAAGTGGGGGGTGGAGGTCAGTGGCACAGATTTTTAGCGTGAGGGATTGCGGTAGTTTCTCTTAGTGTGAGAAGTATAAGGGTGAGGATTAGTGGGATGTAGGAGGCGGGGGGCCAGGATTGGGGAATATGTCGCCAGCAGTGAGAAGAAACAGAGGGAAAGCAGGTTTGTGAAGGAGAGTAATCGGCTTATATTATATTTTAGTAGGAGAGGTTTGAGGTTAAGGAGCAGGTCTGCAGATGAAGCGAGGTAGGGGGGTAAGAGAGAGGGTGATAGTTATTTGGTTTGAGGGTGCAGGGGTTTGGGGATAGAAAAGGGAGTGAGGATTAGTAAAGCAAAAATGGTGAGGGTACATGTGAGCATGGTTAAAGAGCATGGCAAGAAAAGAAAGGCAAGTAAAATTAGAAGTCAGTGCTTATTCTTACCTTCTGGACTATTTCTGGTATATTTTTGATGTTACACTTCAAATGATGTCATATCTGACCTGCTCCATTCAACTGATACCATTCAAGTGTCCATGAAATGAAGCCAGGTGAGAGAGAGGAGAGGAGGAGGGAGCAGTTCACAGCAGGGAGCAATTAACAGATTGCTGTTAACCCCTTCACGACCAATGACGCCACATAGGCATCATGAAAACTGGTGCAAATCTGACCAGTGACGCCTATGTGGCGTCATGACTTTAAAGCCCTCCTGTGGGTCGGGTGACCTAGGTCACTGAAAGGTCACCCGACCCACAGATACAGGGGGCATTGTTCTTCAGCATAGGGGGCGTGGCTTCACCCCCACGTGACTACGATCGCTCTGATTGGCTGTTAAAAGTGAAACAGCCAATCAGAGAGATAGTAATATTTCAGCAATGAAAATTGATGAAATATTACAATCCAACCATGTCCGACGCTGCTGTAGCATCGGACATGGCTGGTGACAGCGATCCGACCCCCCCACCCGTTAACGGGGGCGATCTGCCCCCCGCCACTGAATGACAGTGGCGATGTGCCGCCGCTGTCATTATCTCCCCCCCGCCTTCCCTCTGCTCCCCACGGCTTCCGATTGCCCCCCCCTCCCACCTCTCGGTACTCACCGAGTGCCGTTATGGCTCCCGGTGTCACGCGGTCCCGGACCATGGGCGCCGCCATATTGGAAAATGGCGGGCGCATGCGCAGTGCGCCCGCCGGCTCCAATTTCCATTCATTCATTTTGATCACTTTCACAGTGATCAAAATAGAATGAAATGTAAATAACCCCCCAGTTTATCACCCCCATAGGCAGGATCAACTGATAAAATGAAGAAATTATTTTTATTTTTATTTTTCCATTAGGGTTAGGGTTGGAAAGAGGGTTAGGGTTGGAAAGAGGGTTAGGGTTGGAAAGAGGTTTAGGGTTGGAATAAGGGTTAGGGTTGGAATTGGGGTTAGGGTTGGAATTAGGGTTAGGCTTGTGGTTAGGGTTATGGTTAGGGTTGGGATTAGGGGTGTGTTGGGGTTTAGGTACATCAGGGGCTCTGCAAATGTAACATGATGCCCGCAGACCATTCCATCAAAGTCAGCATCTCAAAATGTCACTACTTCCCTTCCGAGCCCCAACATGTGCCCAAACAGTGGTTCCCCCCCACATATGGGGTACCAGCGTACTCAAGACAAACTGGACAACAACTTTTGGGGTCTAATTTATCATAGAATCATAGAATCATAGAATCATAGAATCGTAGAGTTGGAAGGGACCTCCTGGGCCATCTGGTCCAACCCCCTGCTCAAAGCAGGATTCGCTAAATCATCCCAGTTAGATGTCTGTCCAGCCTCTGTTTGAAGACTTCCATTGAAGGAGAACTCACCACTTCTCGTGGCAGCCTGTTCCACTCATTGATCACTCTAACTGTCAAAAAGTTTTTTCTAATATCTAATCTGTGTCTCCTCCCATTCAGCTTCATCCCATTGCTTCTAGTCTTTCCTTGTGCAAATGAGAATAAAGTTGATCCTTCTACAATGTGACAGCCCTTTAGATATTTGTAGACAGCTATTAAGTCTCCTCTCAGTCTTCTCTTTTGCAAACTAAACATTCCCAAATCCTGCAACCTTTCCTCATAAGACAGCGTTTGCAGACCGGTCACCATTCTGGTCGCTCTTTTCTGAACTTGCTCCAGTTTGTTGATGTCTTTTTTAAAATGTGGTGCCCAAAATTGGACACAATATTCCAGATGAGGTCTGACCAAAGAGGAGCAGAGGGAAATAATTACTTCACGTGATCTAGACTGTATGCTTCTGTTAATACATCCTAGAATTGCATTTGCCTTTTTTGCTGCTGCATCACACTGTTGACTCATATTCAGTCTGTGATCTATTAGTATACCCAAGTCTTTTTCACATGTGCTGTCACTTAGCCCTATTCCTCCCATTCTATATATGCTTTTTTCATTTTTATTGCCCAGATGTAGTACTTTGCATTTCTCCCTGTTAAAAA
The DNA here is from genome assembly GCF_039654945.1 of Dendrobates tinctorius. Taxonomy (NCBI): domain Eukaryota; kingdom Metazoa; phylum Chordata; class Amphibia; order Anura; family Dendrobatidae; genus Dendrobates; species Dendrobates tinctorius. Next base: position 15,775,017 of record NW_027361821.1, on the reverse strand, counting down.
CCATTCTGTTAGTTGCTGCCCACTTCTCCAGTTTATTTAAATCTTTTTGAATCCTCTCTCTCTCTTCTCTAGTATTAGCTATCCCTCCTAGCTTTGTGTCATCAGCAAATTTAATCAGTTTACCCTCAATTCCTTCATCTAAAACGTTGATAAAGATGTTGAACAATACAGGGCCCAGGACAGAGCCCTGTAGTACCCCACTTGAGACATTCTTCCAACTGGATGTGCAGCCATTTACGACCACTCTTTGGGTCCGATCACTAAGCCAGTTATGAATCCACCTAACAGTTGCCTTGTCCATTCCATACTTAGTCATTTTTTCAATAAGGATTGTATGAGAGACTTTGTCAAATGCTTTGCTGAAGTCAAGATATACTATATCTACAGCATTTCCTTTATCCACCCAATCAGTAATACCGTCATAGAAGGAAATTAAATTAGTCTGACATGACTTATTAGTTACAAACCCATGCTGACTCTGTTTAATCACTTCATTCTTATCCAGGTATTGACATACATGTTGTTTAATAATTTGTTCAAAGATCTTTCCTGGTATAGAAGTCAGACTCACCGGCCTATAGTTGCCTGGGTCCACCTTCTTCCCCTTTTTGAAGATAGGAACAACATTTGCTCTTCTCCAGTCTTCTGGCACTTCTCCTGTTCTCCAAGAATTTTCAAAGATTATGGAGAGGGGTTCAAAAATTTCTTCTGCTATCTCCTTCAGTACTCTGGGGTGTAATTCATCTGGACCTGGAGACTTGAATTCATTTAGGTTAGCTAAGTGTTTCCTCACTATCTTTCTGTTTATAGATATCCTGGATTCTTCTATTCCCTTAATAGGACAGTGAATAACAGTTGATGTTACATTTCCTTTCTGAGAGAAAACAGATGCAAAATAGGAATTTAAAAGTTCAGCCTTCTCAACATCCTGTCTTACCATTTCATCATTTTCATCCTGTAAAAATCCTATAGCATCTTTGACTTTTCTTTTACTTTTGACATATCCCCAAAATCCTTTATTATTGCTTTTGACATCTCTTGCAAGCCTCAATTCATTTTCAGCTTTAGCTAATCTGATTTGTGCCCTGCAGGTTCTGCAGACAGCATTATATTCTTCTTTAGATATGCCTCCCTCTTTCCATTTTATAAACATTTTTTTCTTCCTTTTTAGCATGTGCTTAAGTTCTGTGTTCATCCATCCTGGTTTCCTTAAATGCTTCCTATTCTTCCCTCTTTTCGGAATTGTTAACAACTGTGCTTTGAGAATTTCATTTTTCAAGATTTCCCATCCTTCCTGGACATTTTTGTCTTTAAGGATATCCAGCCATTGGATCCCTCCAATTCTCTTTCTGAATCCCTTAAAATCTGCCTTTCTGAAATCTAACCTTGACGTCTGAGTCTTCACAGGTCTTCCGCCTCTAGTTATCCAAAATTCTAAAATAGCATGGTCGCTACCTCCTAGGGTCCCAGCCACTTTTACCTCCTCAACCATTTCCTCCCTGTTTATAAGGATTAGATCCAAGGTAGCAGTTCCCCTTGTTTTCTCCTTTACCTTTTGGAAGATAAAGTTGTCAGCAAGAGAGGATAAGAATTTCCTTGACCTGTTAGTTTTGCCTGAGAGAGATTCCCAACAAATGTCTGGATAGTTGAAATCTCCCATGACAACTATGTCATATTTTTTGGAGAACTTGGCCATTTGATGCATAAAGAGTTCATCCATATCTTCAGCTTGCACAGGCGGCCTGTAGTAAATGCCTACAATGGTGTCCTTTCCATTGTTCTGTCCTTGTATTCTTACCCAAACAGTTTCCACAGAACTCCCAGTCTCTGAAGCTTCAATCTCTGTGCAGATATACGCATTTCTAACATACAATGCGACACCCCCTCCTCGTTTATCAAGTCTGTTTCTTGCAAATAAGTTGTATCCTTCTAGTCTTGTATTCCAATCATGTGTATTGTCCCACCAAGTTTCAGTGATTCCAATGACATCATATTTCTTTTCCTGTGTTAGTAGTTCCAATTCTCCTTGTTTGTTGCCCATGCTTTGTGCATTAGTATAGAAACATTTTAGTTTGTGATTTTTTTCTCTTTCTCCAATATTTTTATTAATTAGATTCTTTTGTCTTTGTTCTTCCTTTCCACTTCTAATAGCAGAGTTCTCAATAGCATTTGTCAGGTGTATGGCTTTTTCAGGTCTTTTGCTTCCCTTCCCATATTGGTCTAGTTTAAAGCTCTCCTTACAAGTGTAGCAAGGCGACTTCCAAATACCTGCTTTCCAGTCTTCGTAAGGTGCACCCCATCTCTAGCAAGTAGTCCATCGTATAAGTAGTTCACTCCGTGATCCAGAAATCCAAATCGTTGCTGACGGCACCATCGACGTAGCCAGTTGTTCACCTGCAGAATCTTATTCCACCTCCTTGTTCCATGGCCATCCACTGGGAGGATGGAAGAGAAGACCACCTGCGCTCCCAGTTCTTTCACTTTCTTGCCTAAGTCTTCAAAGTCTCTGCAGTTGGTTTCCAGGTCGTTTCTTGCGGTGTCATTTGTCCCCACATGTAGTAGCAGGAATGGGTAGTCATCTGTAGGTCTGAAGAGTCCTGATATCCTGTCAGACACATCTTTAATTTTTGCACCTGGAAGACAGCACATTTCTCTTGAAGTTATATCCGGTCTGCAGATAGCGGCCTCTGTTCCTCTCAACAGGGAATCCCCCATGACCACCACTCTCCGTTTCTTCTTCACAACATTTTTCTTTCTCCATCCAGGAGGACTCTGAAGGCGTACAAGGTTGCTGTTTGTTGGCAAAGTCTTATCCTGATGTATTTCTTCATCGTTTTCCTGCGTGAGAGCCTGGTACTGGTTTCTGAGCAGTATGGGTGCTGACTGCCTCCTGATCCTCCTGCTTCTCTGGGTCACATGTCTCCATTCCTCTGTTTCTTCAGGTGCACTTTGAATTTCTTCTCTTTCTGTAACATGAAGAGATAATTCTGCTCTGTCCAAGAACTCTTCACCTTCCTTAATGATCTTCAACGTAGCTAACCTCTCTTCAAGATTTTGCAACTTTTCCTCCAACAGGGTCACAAGCTTGCATTTGTGGCATGTGAAGTTTGGCTTTTCCACTGGTAAATCTGTGAACATGTAGCAAGAAATGCAGCTCACCAAATGGCTCCTGGCCTCTTCCATCTTGAGATTTCTTAAAAACGCTGAAAGATGAGCCAAAATTCGATTTCCTCTTTCAAGCTGCAACGGCCAAAACCCAGTGATCGTTGAGCTCGCGGAGACTCTTCACTTATCCCAGAAGGCACTGGGAATATGCAAATGATCTCCTCAAGACTCTTCCCCTCGTACCCTTGTGAAAATAAAAAATTGCGCACTAAAAAATAATTTTTTGAGGAAAAAAAAATATTTTTTATTTTCATGGCTCTGTGTTATAAACTTTTGTGAAGCACTTGGGGGTTCAAAGTGCTCACTACACATCTAGATAAGTTCCTTAGGGGGTCTAGTTTCCAAAATGGGGTCACTTGTGGGGGAGCTCCAATGTTTAGATACACAGGGGCTCTCCAAACGCGACATGGTGTCCGATAACGATTGGAGCTAATTTTCCATTCAAAAAGTCAAATGGTGCTCCTTCCCTTCCGGACCCTGCCGTGCGCTCAAGCAGTGGTTTATGACCACATATGAGGTATCGGTGTACTCAGGAGAAATTTTTTAACAAATTTTAGATCCATTTTATCCTGTTGCCCATGTGAAAATGAAAAAACTGAGGCTAAAAGAAAATTTTTGTGAAAAAAAAGTACTTTTTTTTTTTTTTACAGATCAATTTGTGAAGTACCTGGGGGTTCAAAGTGATCACTATGCATCTAGATAAGTTCCTTGGGGGGTCTAGTTTCCAAAATGGGGTTACTTGTGGAGGAGCTCCAATGTTTATGCACACAGGGACTCTCCAAACGTGACATGGCAACCGCTAAATATTCCAGCATATTTTCCATTCAAAAAGTCAAATGGTGCTCCTTCCCTTCTGAGCCTTGCCATGCGCCCAAACAGTGGTTTATGACCACATATGAAGTATCGGTGTACTCAGGAGAAATTGCCCAACAATTTTTAGGATCCATTTTATCCTGTTGCCCATGTGAAAATGAAAAAATTGATGCTAAATGAAAATTTTTGTTGGAAAAATTAAAATGTCCATTTTTTCTTTCCACGTTGCTTTAGTTCCTGTGAAACACCTGAAGGGTTAATAATCTTCTTGAATGTAGTTTTGAGTAGCTTGCGGGGTGCAGTTTTTAGAATGGTGTCACTTTTGGGCATTTTCTGCCATATAGACCCCTCAAAGTGACTTCAAATGTGAGGTGGTCCCTAAAAAAAATGGTTTTGTAAATTTTATTGTAAAAATGAGAAATCGCTGGTCAACTTTTAACCCTTATAACTTCCTAACAAAAAAATATTTTGTTTCCAGAATTGTGCTGATGTAAAGTAGACATGTGGGAAATGTTATTTAGTAACTATTTTGTGTCACAAAGCTCTCTGGTTTAACAGAAAAAAAATTAAAAATTTGAAAATTGCGAAATTTTCTAAATTTTCGCCAAATTTCTGATTTTTTCACAAATAAACGCAAAAATTGTCGACCTAAATTTACCACTAACATGAAGCCCAATATGTCAGTAAAAAACTTTCTCAGAATCGCTAGGATCTGTTGAAGCGTTCCTGAGTTATTACCTCATAAAGGGACACTGGTCAGAATTGCAAAAAATGGCCTGGTCATTAAGGTCAAAATAGGCTTGGTCGTGAAGGGGTTAATAGAATATTTGACTACCATCAAAGCTGAAGAAAGAGGCAGAATAAGATGGAAGGATAGGGCTAGGTGTGAGGAGCACAGACATATCAATATGCATTCAGTAAATTTGAAGTATGATACATGGAATTAAAGTCAGGGAAAAAGCAGGAGCGTATCAGTTAGAACAGAGGAAGAGGAGCGTCACTATCCATTTTTGGATCTGTTTCAGATTCTGGATTCTCTTATATAAACTTTTTTCCTTTCAGGCCATCGGGGGTTAATATCAGTTTTCCCCCCCGGTGGCCGCTGGTGTAGTTGCATTGCTAGGTGAGTTTGCTGATGCAAGTTGGGACCACTCCCACATTCCTTTAAAAGGTCACCTGAGGCATCAGCTGGTGTTGGTGATACACTTCCTCTTTGGAGACCAACCAAGCTGGACTCAGAAGCTGGCTGAGTGCAGTGGAGCTTCAGATATTTCCTTGTTCTGGTGCCTAACTCTGCTGTACGGTGCATTGCAGCAGATAAAGCTAAGTTTTGTTTTTTAGTTGATTTAACCCCGAGTTGTCTCTTATCTTTCCTTTGGTTTTTGGTGCAGTTCACTTTTTACCCTATCTCACCTCCTGGGGAGGGGGTTGGGGGTTTAGCTCAGGGCTAAACAGGAGATAGGGACAGGTCGGTGACTTGTGCCTCACTACCATCAAGTGTACCCCCAAGTTAAGGAAAGTCAGGGCACCCCCTTAGCCTGAGGGGCAGTTCAGGGGCCCAGGTTCCTCGTCCCCTGTTTTCCCACTACTGCCCTGTGACAAGGAGTACATGGGATTCTGGGGTGCAATTAGTATTCTGGATTAAGAGAGAGTTCAGACGCACCATCTCATGTGTATCTCATGAATGTTAGACAGCCACAAAACATGTTGAGATTATCCGTGTTTTTCAGGCAATCGAACATGTCACTTGTGAACCACAATACTCGGTGCATACTCAATCACCCTAGGCAAATTTAAGTAACAATCACTTGCACTCATCACTAGTGGCAACCTTACATAGTTTTATACCAGTACTCAAGGATGCAGTGGCAGCCAGGGGTGCTGTATTGGGTAAGGTAGAGCTTCTACAGTCATCCCTACCTCTTCCATGTTGCTTTTCCTCCACACATCTCTTGCTTCCTCTCAGTTCCTCTTCTATGCCCACTGAATGTGCAATTGCACACTAGAGCTTTGCCACTGATGAAGCATCCAGGAATCATGCATAAGAAAGCTTCCTGGAAGTTTAAAGGTGGCTTCCAATCTCCTAAAAGTCTGTGAGGTCTCCTTTTTTTCTGGAAGCCCTCTGGACATTCTAGAAAAGTTTGCAAGAATGCATAATATGTTCCCACGAAAACTACAGAAATATGCCAGGAAGAACTATACTTCAATGTTTAGACAATATAATAGGAGAAATAAGAAATTGTTTCTGAACCAAACCTCAGCATATGTTTTTGACAGCTTGGCCATGATTTTCCAGGCTGCTGGTTAGAACAATTTGCTGTTAGAAAATAGAGGTATAAAAACAAAAAAACCCCAGGGCCTTGAATAATCTCCCCCCACGTTCGACTCCATTATGAAGCCAGTTGCAAATAAAACCTGGACAAATGTTTTCATTGATGTTATGAACTGCATTGAAGGAAACAAATATATTTGGAAACACATTGCTGCAACAGGTGGATGTGCGATTATCCATCTTAATGGAGTGAATCATTTATAACGGAGCATAGGCTTCTAACAATCTGAATCCAACTAAACTCTAATTATCTCCCAGCTACATAAATAGAGAGTGAAAGAACAGATGTGAGATAACTATCCTGCTAATATTCTGTGTGAGCAGAGTAAAGAATTAAGCCCTTCTTTTCATAGTTGATTTATTTGCTTACTCTGTGATGCTTATATAGTGATCACATATTCCACAGCGGTGTAGAGAGCTTGTCATCATACACATCCGTCACTGGAGCTTAGATTTATCAACGTTCACAGTCATCTCAATAACCTCTGATCCATTATCATTTTTCTAAAATCTACACTATACTGATACAGAGCATGTGGTAACATCGTATATTTTATCCCTTCAGGTTTCTTACAACTTCACTTTTGATCTCATTCCTTGGCATTGCACGGGTCTTATAAAAAGAAAAGGTGCACCAAGCCAAGACAAAACCTTTCCTTGTGTAGTCGATGACATTTGCGTCTTACAGAAATTATGAATCATAGGTTAAATTTACACGTGCCAGATTTGACCATTAAATTATTTGTGAAATCCATTCCAGAAATATGAGGCTTAAACATGTGAATTCTGATTTAGACTGTGTGAGCCACGATGAGATTTTAGTGAGTTTTTGATGTGTATTTTCGATGCATGAAAATGCAGCATCTTACAGTTCCAGTAAAATAGATGAGATTTATAGAGATCTCCTGCCCACTGTGTCTTTATTTTACTCAACGTAAACTGACTTGTGGTGCAAGTTTCAAAGTTGCAACATGTCAATTTCTCTTGCGGGTAAGCTGAGTTTTAAGTGCAGATTTTTCCCATAAGCTTTCATTAGATGCGGAAAATCCACAGACAAAAAAAAATCCCATGCATTCCACTGCAAAACTGTATAAAAACAGACATGTAATCCGAACATGACTGTATCAAAGTTTTGTCAAAGACAAAAACCAGGACAGGGGGGAACATATAATTGGTGCAATCTGTGCGCACACACAGGGGTGCAAGAGGTAAGGGTACCCATTTATACCCCCAAAGCAGGTGCAATTTTGCATTTTTAGGAGCTCTTGGGCAGCAAAAGGCCCATATATTGTTCTTGCACAGGGCCCTTTTTTGTCTGTATCCGCCAGTGTCCAGGAAGTTTCAAAAACAAACCAGCTTTGTTTAAAACATAATATACCAAGAAGACAAGACAAATGCAAGGTCAAAAAGACAATAAAAATGCTCTCAAAAATGCAATGAAAAACACATGTAATATAATGTACTTAATAGGTGAAGAAAATTTGCAACTTCAAAAATTCACCAAAACCTCATCGTGGGAACCTAGGCTCATATGGATGATCCACAGCTTTTGTGCTCCCAACTCCTGATAGAACATCAAACAATTTGTAACCATTCCCCTTACATTCCACATATACTCTAGTGCAGTGGTCCCCAACCTTTTTTGCACCAGGGACCGGCTTCAAGCAAGACCATTCTTCCATGGCCTGGCAGGGCGGGGATGGAGGTGTGACAGGGGCGGGGCTTTGGTCATAAGTGGGCGGGGCTATGGACGCGGTTGTAGTTTAGCAGTGCATACTTATCATTTAATTATAACATTTATAATGTGACTCAACTCGCCATAGGTTTTGAATGAGTGGGAGTACCTGGCTTGTTTCTCTGTTTCAGTAGGAGCACTGAGCTACTTCTACTGATGGCCGTCACTGCTAATGATGATTGGAACCTACAAGGAAATGGAGCATTGAGCACTTAGGAAAAATTGTACTGGAGTACTGTACATGCTGATTATTTTCTAATCATGAGAAAATGTATGTGTGGTTCCCCCCATCCTGTCCAGCTCTGTGTGGCTCCCCCTGTTGTATGCATGGCTCCCCTGTCCCATCCTTGTATACATGGCTATGCTCCCATCCTCCCATCCTTGCATACATGGCTCCGCTCCCACTCTCCCATCCTGTAAGCATGGCTCTGCTCCCACTCTCCCATCCTGTATACATGGCTCCCCTGTCCCATCTTGTATACATGGCTCCCCTCCCACTCTCCCTCCCTTGTATATATGGCTCCGCTCCCACTCTCCCTCCTCTGTATATATGGCTCCGCTCCCACCTCCCTCCCCTGTATATATGGCTCCGCTCCCACTCTCCCTCCCCTGTATATATGGCTCTGCTCCCACCCTCCCTCCCTTGTATATATGGCTCTGCTCCCACTCTCCCTCCCCTGTATATATGGCTCTGCTTCCACTCTCCCTCCCCTGTATATATGGCTCCGCTCCCACTCTCCCTCCCCTGTATATATGGCTCCTCTCCCACCCTCCCTCCCCTGTATATATGGCTCTGCTCCCACCCTCCCTCCCTTGTATATATTGTTCTGCTCCCACTCTCCCTCCCTTATATATATGGCTCCGCTCCCACTCTCTCTCCCTTGTATATATGGCTCCGCTCGGCTCCCCATCATACTTACCCTCACATCGCTGACCTTCCTTCCCGTCACTGAACTTCCCTCCCTGCATCTCGTAGCGCTTCAGCTCCTGTGCGGAGCGGTCATGTGCTACCGCTCATTAAGGTCTATGAATATGGACGCCACGCCTATGGGAGATGAGTGGCGTCCATATTCATGACCTTACCAAAGAGGAGAAAAAAAGTGTGTAATATGGACGCAATCAACCCCAAAATAAGCAAAATATAACAAAATATTATCAAAAATATACAAAATTTTATTGTAAACATACAAAAAAACACACAAGTGAAAAAAGAAATAAAACCAATCAAAAAGGCCAAGACAGATTGGCCAAAAATGACACTCCCAGAGAACAGGTTCTATAATATATAGAACCTTTTTAAATGGTTTTATTTCTTTTTTCACTTGTGTGTTTTTTTGTATGTTTACAATAAAATTTTGTATATTTTTGATAATTTGTTATATTTTGCTTATTTTGGGGTTGATCGTGTCCATATTACACACTTCTTTTTTCTCCTCTTTGGTACTACTTCTCCAGGTGTGTGGACAGCAGTCCCCCATAGATAGTTTGTAGTGTCCCCAAGTTCCCTTCACTTTATCATATTCACGACCTTAAATGAGCGGTACGCTTGACCGCTCAGCACTGGATGAAGCCGCCACGCCGACAGGGACCGGTGAGTATCAGCTGCTGCACCACCGCCGGCTCCCCTTGTGTCTGCAGACTGGCAAGGGCACTGCAACAGCCCCGTGCTGGGCCGCGGACCGGTGGTTGGGGACCGCTGCTCTAGTGGTTTGGAAGACAACGGATGAAGATGAAAACTTAACTGACTTTAGCTCCAGTATAATCAATCTAGTACAGCAAGTCAATGGATCCAACACCTCGCAGTTATAAATGGAAAAACACTGTTCTGGTCTGTAAAGCAAGGATTTTCTACACATATATAAAAAGCTATGAAGTGTGAATGCAGAATAGCATGCAGAAATATACAACTATATATTAAATGCTTCTATAGAGGAGAAAGAAGTATCAGATTAACCCATACACACTGTTTAATTACAAAACCCATCATACAAGAATGCAGAAATAAGATCATTGCAGACTTTGCTGTACATTAGAAATGAGACCCAATAATAGAAAAGTCTTACTGCAAAGCAAAAAAATACACCAAAAATTAATTCTAACATCTAGCAATCACCAAAATTTGAATAAAAAGAGATTATTATTATTTAATATTATAGCGCCATTTTTTCCATAGCGCTTTACATGTGAGGAGGGGTATACATAATAAAAACAAGTACAGTAATCTTAAACAATACAAGTCACGACTTGTACAGGAGGAGAAAGGACCCTGCCCATGAGAGCTCACAATTTACAAGGGATGGGGGAAGGATACAGTAGGCGAGGGTAGAGATAGTTGTGAAGTGGTTTGGTCAATCTGTGGTTACTGAAGGTTATAAGCTTGTCGGAAGAGGTAGATCTTCAGCTTCTTTTTGAAGGTTTCCATGGTAGGCGAGAATCTGATATGTTGTGGTAGAAAGTTGCAGAGTAGGGGTGATGTATGGCAGAAATCTTTTATGCGATTGTGGGAAGAGGAGATAAAAAGGGAGTTGAGAAAGAAATCTTGTGAGGATCGGAGGTTGCGGGCAGGTAAGTACCGGGAGACAAGGTCACAGATGTATGGAGGACATAGGTTGTGGGTGGCTTTGTATGCCATGGTTAGGGTTTTGAATTTGAGTCTTTGTGTAATTGGGAGCCAGTGCAGTGATTGACAGAGGGGAGAGGCCAGGGAATAGCGGGGGGACAGGTGGATTAGTCGGGCAGCAGAGTTTAGACTAGATTGGAGGGGTGTAAGAGTGTTAGAGGGGAGGCCACAGAGCAGGAGGTTGCAGTAGTTGAGGCGGGAGATGATGAGGGCATGGACTAGGGTTTTTTCAGATTCTTGGTTGAGGGATGTTTTTGATTTGAAGTCAGCAGGAAGTGGAAAGGGCTTGGATATGTGGCTTGAAGGAGACATCAATGTCAAGGATTACCTCAAGGTAGTGAGCTTGTGGGACTGGGGATTGTGAGCAGTCATTTACTTTATTGGACAGGTCCGTTGGAGGGATCAAGTGAGAAGGGGGAAAGATGATTAATTCTGTTTTGTCTATATTAAGTTTTAGAATTCTAGCGGAGAAGAAGGATGAAATAGCAGATAGACATTGTGGGTTTCTGGCTAGTAGGGAGGTGATATCTGGTCCAGATATGTAGATCTGTGTGTCGTCAGCATAGAGGTGATACTGAAAGCTGTGAGATTCTATGAGCTGTCCGAGGCCGAAGGTGTAAATGGAGAAGAGCAGGGACCCTAGGACTGAACCTTGCAGGACTTCGACAGATAGGGGGCGAGGTGAGGAGATGGTGTATGAGTGGGAGATGCTGAATATCTGGTCTGTTAGGTATGACAAGATCCAAGATAGGGCCAAGTCAGTGATGCCAAGAGATGAGAGGGTCTGCAGTATTAGGGAATGCTCCACTGTGTCAAAGGCAGAGGAAAGGTCCAGGAGGAGGAGGACAGAGTAGTGTCACTTGGCTTTGGCAGTTAATAGATCATTGGTGACTTTAGTTAGGGAACTTTCAGTGGAGTGATGCGGCCGGAAGCCAGATTGTAGGCGGTTGAAGAGGGAGCAAGAAGAGAGGTGGGAGGACAGTTCAAGGTGGATGTGTTGCTACAGTAGTTTTGAAGCATAGAGGATAAGTGATATGGGACGATAGCTAGATACAGAGGATGGGTCAAGAGAGGGTTTTTTGAGGATAGGTGTGATTGTGGCATGTTTAAAGCTTGAGGGGAAAATACCAGTTGTTAGTGATAGGTTGAAGAGATGGGTTAGTGTTGGGATGAAGACTGTGGTGAGATTTGGGATGAAGTGGGATGGGATAGGGTCAAATGCACAGGTGGTGAGATGTGATCTGGAGAGTCGATCTTCTGTAATGGTGGAGAAGTTTGTTTTGGAGGAGGAGGGCTGAGCAGTTAGGAGGAAGGGCTCTGGGGGTTGTCGACCAATACTGTCTCTGATGTTATCATTCTTCTGCTTGAAAAATTAGGCAAAGTCTTCAGCTGAGATGAGTGGAGAGGGAGGATGTGCTGGGGGATGGAGGAGAGAGTTGAAAGTGTTGAATAGCTGTTTACGGTTGTGAGACAGGGAGGATATGAGAGAAGAGAAGTAGGTTTGTTTTGCAGTGGTGAGTGTGGCCTTGAAAATGGTGAGTGACTGTTTGAATGCGATGAAGTGCTCAATGGAGTGTGATCTTTTCCATGTCCGCTAAGCAACTCTGGTAGCCCGTCTCAGTTCTTTGGTCAGGCTGGTGTGCCAGGGCTGTCTGTTGATTTTGCGAGCTTTGGTATGTGTGAGAGGGGCAACCAATTCCAGAGCTACAGTTATTGTGGTGCTATATAGAGCGGCAGCGGCATCCACATTGTGTAGGGAACTTACAGTATGTCTGCAAGAGAGAGATGATAAAAAATGCATGTACCCCAAAGTGATGATAATAATAAAAACATCAATTCATTGGAAAAAAAGTCATGGGTGACAGAATACATCAACACAAACGTTCCGTAATTGTTTTTTTTTTGAAACACAAAAGTAAGAGATGAGCAGCAAAACAGCCTTATTACCAACAGATATACAACTCACTAAACTAGAGTTAGACAACTTAGGCTAACTTTCAACATTGAATTTGTGAGTAATGTTGCAGATTTTCTGCACCCATTAGGTAAAAACTTTTGTTTTTTAGTGCTTTTTTTATCGCATTTTTGACGTTGCAGTTTGTCTTCTTCTCTGCTTTGTTTTGGAAGCTTCTTGTTATTTAGCTTTGATATCATGCTGATAAACTTGTGTGCGGATTCCACTTTGGAATACACTAAAATTCTTTGTGCTTTTTTAGCTATGGATTTTGTATATCTCACTGGAGACTAAAATTAATCTTTACTGCAAGGCAAAATGGCATGTTGTAGATTTAAAATAATGCTCCGCAGGTCAGTTTCCACAAGGTAAAAAAGCACAATGGGCATGAGATTTTTATTAATCCAATCCACTTTGCTGGAACTGCAACACCCATCAGAGCAAAGATATGCAGCATCAAAAACAGTAAATTCTCAAAGTGGCAAATTAGCCTAACAAGCAGAAATAGTGAGAAGCCAAAAACATAAGCTTTAATAAATAGGTTAAATAGTAACAGTAGCAATTGATTTTTAACATACACATATAATAAAACAGCAGAGAGGAATATTGTGCTCTTTTTCCAGAATTTGAACACCAGACTATTGCATGGGTGAGTACTACAGGGGTCTGAGGATATATCATAATTAGGAGTAAGTGTGCAAACCTGTTATCCACAATTAACCATTGATCCTACGTAATAGTAAAGGGGGTTTTACACATAGCGATATCGCTAGCAATATCGCTAAAACGTCACTGATTTTGTGACGTTATAGCAATATTGCTAGCGATATCGCCATGTGTGATACTTACCTCCGACCGGCTCCCCCGCTGTCCATCGCTGATCGCGCGGCTCCATTTCTCGTCATCTGCTTCCTGCTGGGCTTCCTGCTGTGTGAGACGAGGGACGCTGGAGGCGGGCGGGAGGACGTTTGGATCGCTGTGTGTGAAAGGTAAGTATCGTCCGCTGCGTCGCTGCTGCATCGCTGTGAGATCTTTGTGTGAAAGCTCACTAGCAATCATTTAGCGATGCACCAGCGATCCTGACCGGGTCGTATCACTGGTCGGATCGCTGGTGCATCGCTAAATGTAAAAGGGCCATCAGTCCGATTTTGTAATGTGATAATCGCACAACTGTTTTCCGTATGTTGATCCGTATGAAGCTCACTTTAAATGCGATGATGCGATTTCCTCGCACCTAAGGATCAGTGTGACATCTGTATGGCGTCCGTATGCCAAGATTTTCTCGCCGGCTTGCAAAATGGACATATAATGGAGCCCAATGACAGGTTAAAACACAAACGGAAGAATAGATATAGACACATAGCATAACACTTTACAGTGTGTGTGTGTATATATATATATATATATATATATATATATAGTGGTGTAGTGACCACTGTGTCCACTAGGAGGTGCCGTGTGGATGTCCCAAGAGAGAGGATGAGTGGCAGAATCCTGAAGAACCGTTATGTATCTCAAGGTGGGTGGCCTTGAGATGGAGACTTATGTGTGTGTGTTGATCAGCAATGATATTGCTGAGGTGTTGTTTCAATGTGTCAGGGAGAAGTCTCCAGGTAACTAGGGAGATGGGCAGGCCTAGTTACATACCAACCCACCCAGGGGGTGTGTTTAGAACACTATGGTAGAGTGTGTATGAGAGTGTGAAGGACCTGTGATGAGGTCCTAGCTATGTCATCCGGTGGGCATGGCTACGGACCATATATGGTGGCTAGGGTAGGTCACAAGTGGTGAATGCTGGGACCCGGTTGGTCCAGTGTGGAAGGTCCCGCTGAGATGGGGCTGTCTTCCTGACAGCAAGGAACGCTGTGTTAAATGGCTGCACATGCCTGATGATTCCTATGAGGGAATGGACGTCTGCAGCATGATTAAAGAACCGTGAGGTTACCCTGACGTGGGTGAGATAACTGAGGCTAGAAAGCCTGTGTATGCATAACCTGTATGACTACAGAGTAACAGAGCTGAACTCTGTCATGGACACTATGCTGTTAAGTAAACTTTATGTTGCTGTTATGGGTTTATGCTGCTGAATAAACCACATGGACTGTTCTGATTTTATGGAAAACCTGTGCCGGATCTGATTTTGTGGCTGCTGAGCGATTATCCCCTGCTTGAATGACAGCGCTATTATGAATGGGTCACCGAGGAGGAACAACAAAAAGCTAAGTCCCAGAAAACCAGAGAGGTTGGTCACTATGCAGATTGCAGATCCCTGATCTTAACCACACAACTAACAGTAGCAGTGGAGCGTTCCTACGTTGTTCCTAGACACCTCGTCACCGCCGGAGGACTACATAAACCTAAAGCAAGAAAAGGGAAAACTAACTGCCCCAGAGCAGACCCCAAAGGAAAAGACAGCCCCCACACATGTATTGACGGTGAAGCAAGATGAAAACACATACACAGGCAGGAAAATAGGCTGAGCAAACGATTGGGCCCGACTAACTAGAAAGGACAGGAAAGGAAAGCCACTGTCTGCAATCTGCCAAAAAACCCTACCAAAAATAATGTCTAACACGTCTGATAGCAAAATGAACCCTGAAGTCACTAGACTTCTCCCACTATATCAGCACTCTGAAATATTCTGAAACAGAGCAAAAAGAGGCCAATCTAATAAGGGACAAAAAGGCAAATTGGCAAATACAGAAAAATAGGAGTGGAAGTTCAGCATAGCCCCAGCAGGGGCAAGCTGACCACACAAGAAACTGAATTGACCAACAAGCGCAAGTGAACATTAGCAAAAAACAAACTTAACTTAAGAAGACTGGAAGAGAGCTGAATTCCAAGACCTGAGAAGCAGACTGAATCACCAGCAGCAGGATAGGGCGTCGGCTGTCTTATATCCAGTCTGATACTCCAGAGATCTAATCGTTATCCTTCTCATCAGGTGGCAGATCACTACCACTTAAACCATCCTCACTACCTCCTGTTACCACCAGAGGGAGAACGGAAGGAGAACTCTCAACAGGAGGAGCAGAAAATGAGCTCATAACACAGCGCTACCTCACAATTGGTGGATAATTGCAAAGGGCAAAATTGTAGCCTTGTTGCTGGGAGCAACGGAAGAGGACTGCAAAGTTCGGTGGCTAAGGGCAATGCTGAGCCAAGAGGGCTGACTGTTGTTGAAGCTGTGTGATGTGCTGCTGACCAGCCACGTGTGTAAGCAGAGCCTGTGACGGCCTGCAATTGGGGAAGCCACTGTCCGGCTGTGGTTCAGGAACCGTGGGGCGGCCTAGTGAGTAAGGCACTGTCCGGATCAGTGAGCCCAGTGCGGCCGCTTCCTCAGGAGAAAGAGTCTGGTGATTGCTAGGGTGCCTCTGCGGAGAAAAGGTACCCGAGGACCTGTGTGGCCGACACAGGTAACGGACTGGTGTTCGTGTGGTACTGACCTGGGTCAGTGAGCAAGGTCCTGGAGGGTCAGTGTGGGGAGGTTCTGGGAGAAGAATCGGATCCATGGAGCACGTGGTATGAACTTGGACCTGGTGAGGCGTAAATGTTGGGCAGTCTCAGGAGGAGACAGATGTCCTAAATAGCACCCGCCGAGCCCCTGGACCTGGTGAGGCCGGTGTGTTGGGAGACCCTGGGACAAGGGTCGGCTCCCTGAATAGCGCCTGGTGCGCCCTGTGTGTTGGACGGTCTCAGGCGGAGATGAAACATCCTGAATAGCACACAGACAGGACATGTGAGTTTTGTGTGGTGTGTTTTTTTTTTTTTTCTCTTGTCTCAACTCAGCCTGCGGTGGGTCAGTGGGAGTCAAGACGGTGACAAGCGGCTGTAACTCGGCGGGATTACAAAGGGGACAAGCGGCTTCTGGTAACTCAGCGGGGTTACGAAGGGGACAAGCGGCTTCCTGTAACTCGGCAGGGTTAAGAAGAGGACACCAGCAGCTGTGTGTGAACAGCAGCCGGTGGTATCGGTGACAGCAGGAGCTGTGGTGGTGCCAGCAAGGACTTGTGTGGTATTGTAAGAGACACAAACTGTGTGGTGTGAACTGTGGTCTGAGAAGACCGGTATAACCGACATGGGGAGATCCAGAAAGGGAGTGGAGTCCCAGAAGGGGGTGGTGACCCAAATCAGGGTGGTAGCCCAAAAGGGGGTGGAGTCCCAAACTGGGGCGGTAACCAAACAAGAGGTGGAGTCCCAGAGGGGGGTGGTGACCCAAATTGGGGTGGTAACCCAAAAAGGGGTGGAGTCCCAGGATGGGGGGTGACCCAAAGTGGGGTGGTGGTCCAGAAAGTGGCCGAGTTTGAAGAAATGACAGCACTGGGTACCTCAGTGGGTATGTCTGGGGAACCGCAGTGTGTGTGAATGACTTGGTCAGAAAGTGGGATATCCTTTCCAGATAGTAACGATGGGCCGCAGGTGTGTACTGTGATGTTACGCTGGGAAAGAGTCTCTGGTCGGCTGGACTCAGAGTCAGGTGACTCTGACAGGAACTTCCCTCACTTTCTGGCTGACTGAGAAAATGCTCCAGGTTTGCTGTAAACATGGGGTCATGGTGAACTATGTGGTAAACAGAGTAATGTTTGACCCGTCCCATAGCATTGAGTGCCAAGGGGGCGGGATACCACAGGACTTAGTCTATGCCTTGGAGAGGGGCCGGGACTTTGTTTTGTTTGATGATGTAGGGTCGGAAAATGGAGACTTTTCGACTGTGGGGCCAGCAGACATTGGGACAGTGACGGCTCCTGACATGGACAGGTCAGAGGTGGAACTGACCGGAAGAAGAGGTGCATCTGCCCATCGCACGGACCTGACATCTCGTGACATGATGGATGGTGGGCTGGGAGATGAGACGACTAGACCAAATTTATTCATCTGCTAATCCAAAAAAAAGCCATGGATCTGTAAAAAAAACCAAAACAATATACATACATCTCCGCTGTTAGTCAGGTCCCCTGCTGCAATCCATCAGAAAGGGTTAACTGGTTTACAACGGGGTTCGGTGCTAATGCGACCAGCCCGCTGTAAACCAATGCCAAATGAATTAGTTCATCTCTGTGCAGCCTCCCTGGCTGACCGGAGATGAACTAATGAGCGTGGGAAAGTTTCTGAACTTTTTCCCACGCTCATCAGTTCACCTCAGGTCAGCCAGGGGACTTCGTGCAGCCTCACTGACGTCAGCAGTAGTTTTCCCATCAATAACTGTAACGCAATGCTATTTTCTAAACATTTGTAATGCCTTCCTTCACCCTCGTCAGCCCTGTCAATACATTCCTAACAGTGGAACACATACTATCTGTATATACATTATTACTCTATACACACCTACACTCACTGGCCACTTTATTAGGTACACCATGCTAGTAAGGGGTTGGACCCCCTTTTGCCTTCAGAACTGCCTCAATTCTTCGTGGCAGAGATTCAACAAGGTGCTGGAAGCATTCCTCAGAGATTTTGGACCATATTGACATGATGGCATCACACAGTTGGCGCAGATTTGTCGGCTGCACATCCCTGATGCGAATCTCCCGTTCCACCACATCCCAAAGATGCTCTATTGGATTGAGATCTGGTGACTGAGGAGGCCATTTGAGTACAGTGAACTCATTGTCATGTTCAAGAAACCAATCTGAGATGATTCGAGCTTTATGACATGGCGCATTATCCTGCTGAAAGTAGCCATCAGATGTTGGGTACATTGTGGTCATAAAGGGATGGACATGGTCAGCAACAATACTCAGGTAGGCTGTGGCGTTGCAACGATGCTCAATTGGTACCAAGGGGCCCAAAGAGTGCCAAGAAAAAATTCCCCACACCATGACACCACCACCACCAGCCTGAACCGTTGATACAAGGCAGGATGGATCCATGCTTTCATGTTGTTTACGCCAAATTCTGACCCTACCATCCGAATGTCGCAGCAGAAATCGAGACTCATCAGACCAGGCAACGTTTTTCCAATCTTCTACTGTCCAATTTCGATGAGCTTGTGCAAATTGTAGCCTCAGTTTCCTGTTCTTAGCTGAGAGGAGTGGTACCCAGTGTGGTCTTCTGCTGCTGTAGCCCATCTGCCTCAAAGTTCGACGCACTGTGCGTTCAGAGATGCTCTTCTGCCTACCTTGGTTGTAACGGGTGGCAATTTGAGTCACTGTTGCCTTTCTATCAGCTCGAACCAGTATGCCCATTCTCCTCTGACCTCTGGCATCAACAAGGCATTTCCGGCCACAGAACTGCCGCTCACTGGATTTTTTTTCTTTTTCGGACCATTCTCTGTAAACCCTAGAGATGGTTGTGCGTGAAAATCCCAGTAGATCAGCAGTTTCTGAAATACTCAGACCAGCCCTTCTGGCACCAACAATCATGCCACGTTCAAAGGCACTCAAATCACCTTTCTTCCCCATACTGATGCTCGGTTTGAACTGCAGGAGATTGTCTTGACCATGTCTACATGCCTAAATGCACTGAGTTGCCGCCATGTGATTGGCTGATTAGAAATTAAGTCTTAACACACAGTTGGACAGGTGTACCTAATAAAGTGGCCAGTGAGTGTATGTATACACACAAAAGTCCTTCATAACTATTATACTCTTTTCCAGGCATATACAACGTCATATTTTCACGAACTTCTTTCGCTAAAGCAGTCGGGTAGATGCCCTGATCCATCCCTTATACCCATTTATTCTCACTCTATGCACTTTATTAAGGACTAGCTGAAGAGCCTGGTGCTACCTGGGCATAGTAACTAACTACGGTTAGTTATAACAAATTATAATGATTATATATATATATATATATATATATATATATATATAAAGCTGAGTGTAGAGCCCTGCCCACTCCACATAGCCACATTCACTTTAATATCCCACATCATCCCATCAGTCAGAGCTACCGGACTACTACCTATAATATCCCACATCATCCCGACAGCCAGAGCCACTGGGCTACTGCCCCTAACATCCCACATCATCCCATCAGCCAGAGCCATCGGACAACAACCACTAATATCCCACATCATCCCATCAGCCAGAGCTACCGGACTACTACCCATAATATCCCACATCATCCCGTCAGCCAGAGCCACTGGACTACTACTCCTAATATCCCACATCATCCCATCAGCCAGAGCCACCAGACAACTACCACTAATATCCCACATCATCCCGTCAGCCTGGAGTCAGAACCAGAGCGCTGAGTGGAACGGTCCTATCTTCCATTCTGGGGATCCCTTTAAGAGAGGCCTGGCATCAGAACCAGAGCGCGGAGTGGATTTGCCCTGATTTCCATACCAATGATCCCTTTAATAGAAGTCTGAGGTGAGAATCAGAGCGCTGAGAGATTTACCCTAACTTCCATACTGGAGATCCCTTTAAGAGAGGCCTGGGGTCAGTACCAAAGCACACAGAGGATTTTCCCTCACTTCCGTACCGAGAATCCCTTTAAGAGGAGACTTGGGTCAGAACCAGAGCGCTGAGTGGATTTGCCCTAACCTCCATACCGGGGATCCCTTTAGGAGAGCCTGGGATCAGAACCAGAGTGCTGAGTGGATTTGCCCTGACTTGCATACCAATGATCCCTTTAATAGAACCCTGGGGTAAGAATCAGAGTGCCGAGGGATTAGCCCTGACTTCCATACCGGAGATCCCTTTAAGAAGGGCCTGGGGTCAGTACCAAAGTGCAGAGTGGATTTGCCCTAAATTCCATACCAATGATCCCTTTAAGAGACCCTGGGGTCAGAACCACAGAGCTGAGTGGAACTGTCCTAACTTCCATACCGGGGATCCCTTTGAGAGGCCTGGGGTCAAAACCAAAGCGCTGGATGGATTTGCCCTGACTTCCAAACCAATGATCCATTTAAGAGGGAAGACATGCCTACGGGATGAAGGATGTGTGATGTGTATATAGGCACGGGAGGGGGGGATTCATTTCTATCATGTACTCACTGCTCCTTTCTGGGGTGCAGAAAATGGCTGGGAGCTTATGTTCCCAGGGATGCTAGATTTCTCCCACCATGTCAGTGTCTGCTGAGGTGTTGTCAAGTGGGAAAACTGTTGGTCATAGCAACCAATCACAGCTCAGCTTCTT
Source organism: Dendrobates tinctorius (assembly GCF_039654945.1). NCBI lineage: Eukaryota > Metazoa > Chordata > Amphibia > Anura > Dendrobatidae > Dendrobates > Dendrobates tinctorius. The sequence continues at coordinate 15,754,313 of NW_027361821.1, read as the reverse complement.
TTAACCAGCTCTGGTGAAATGAGAGATGCTTAGTGATTGTTTGCAAGGAAAACTGTTGGTCATAGCAACCAATCATAGCCCAGCTTCTTTTGGACAGCTCTGGTGAAATGAAAGATACTTCGTGATTGGTTGGTGATACACACACACACACACACACACACACATTCATTTTTATATATAGAGATGATTTCCTTTGCTTTAATGAATTTTTGTTTTTTGTCGTACTTGATTTATTCTATCAAAATGACTATATATTTGTCTATATATTTTTTCATTATTAAATTTTCTATTTTGTTACCTATATTTTGTCCTATTTGTAAACAGACTGACGAAGGTCCGTGTGGGACCGAAACGTCTCTTGCTACTCTCACAGATTGCATTAAAATTATCACTGGATTTCCAAATTAAGTTGAGTGCCAAGATTGGGAGAAACATAGAGACCTTCATTAATTTCTCCATGTAATATGCTACACTTTGTGCAGGTTCCGTTTTCTGTAATATACCTTAATTTAATTGTTTTATTTGGATTCTCTTGGGAAGAGCTAGACATAGAAACCATAACAATGGTATATATCAAAACAGAAAACAAATTGCAAATTATTACATATCAGCAATATGTTATCTCATGGGATATCACAGAAAGCCTTTTCACTCCAGTATACCTTTAATTCCTGCTAATTTGGTATTTCTGACCCTGAATTTGCACAGCATTTTCCTATGGCTTTCATATGTTTTTACTGTGCTTTTTTAGATCAAAACTCTATGGCCAGAAATTACTTAAAAATCCACAGTAAATAATTGAAAAGTTCATGTACTTAGAGCCCGAAGCATGACCGGCATAGTTTATGAAGTGCTGGAGTCAGACATGAAGAGACACATAGCTCTTTATAAATCAGGAGAATTGGAACATTGTGGTACACCTCTGTGTGTTCCTCCCCACAAACTCTATTCCAGTCCCTGCTGGAGTAGTACTTATAAGTTTGACCAGTGGCAGTCACCACACCTTGTCCTGCCTCAGCTACACCTACTTTATCAGAGTTGCGTGAAAATGTTGTGACAACAAAGTCATATAATTTTAGCAAAGTCTCACGTTGTGCCAAAATCATGGGAATTTTCAAAGCTTTTTATGCCAGAATACTGGCGTAAAAACTTTAATGAATCAGGGCCATAGTAATGTTGTTTTTTCCTTTTTTGAGGCATATGTTAGGCTGCCAAGTTTGGGTCAAGAAACCCACTGCTGGTCTGTGCATGGCCCAAACCATGGATAAGGGAATCCAGGTTTATTTTTTTCTTATGTGTTTTTTATAGGACATGCAAAATGGTAGAAAATAATGTGTTTGAAGGGTTACAAAATAAAAAATTGACACCTAAAACTCTTGTAAGAGAGACATTATAGAAAATGCATTCAATTCATTGAGTTATTTTTATACAAGTGTTTAAAGATTCAGAGCATTTGACACTGATAGAAAACTGTGCATGAGCGATTTCAAAGTACGATTCATCAAAGTGTTTATGCCCAGTATTCTTGAGTAACACACTTTGAAAAGTCACAACATTTTTGCACAGTGCGAAGTTTCAGAAAAATGTTATGACTTTTGATGTTTTCATGCACTGTGAAAATGGGTGAAACATTGGTGGGATAGGATGTTATGGCTCTCACTTGCCTAATTTACCATTATTTATGCCACCTTAGTAGCGTAACTTAAGTCAGAAATGTTACTCCAGCCCTCAACTAGAGTAACATATCAGTAGTTAGGCACACAACACTGATAAGATGTGCCAAATTCATTAAGTGCTATGTGCCTCTTAATGAATTTGACACATCTTAAGCTGGAGTCACACATAGCGACTCACCAGCGATCCCGACAACGATATCAACGTGTCAGGATCGCTGGTAAGTCGCTACATGATCGCTGGTGAGCTGTCAAACAGACAGCTTCACCAGCGATCAGCACAGCGACGCCGAGCACGCGGCATTGCTGTGCACGTTAGTAACCAGCGCGCTGATGCAGGAAGCTGGTAACTAACGTACTCATCGGGTATCCAAGGGATGCACGTCCCTTGGATACCCGATGTGTACGTTAGTTACCAGCTGATCGCTGGTCTCCCGCCTGTCACACGCAGCGATGCGTTCTGGCCAGCGGGAGACCAGCGATGGAAGAAATGTCCAGAGGTTTCCAAGAACGATCAGCGATACCGGCAGGGGGGCCGGTCGCTGATCACTGTTACACACAGCGATCTCGCTGGTGAGATCGCAGTTACGTCACAAATCTTTGACTCAGCAGCGATCTCGCTAGCGAGATCGCTATGTGTGATGGGGCCCTTACCCTGCTACTTCAAGAAGAATGCAATACACAACACCAGTCTTAATTAACCGATCCTATAGGCTAGGGTCACACGAGCGTATATTCTTTCATCCAAGAAAATAGAGTCAATTATGTAAATTACACACTAATCAAAGTCTGATCCAGGTTTGCTCAGAGTATGATAATAGTGTGATCCGATTTTCTTGGATCAGGGGAAGATGAGGAAAGGTTTTTTCATCTTCTCAATTCTGTCAGTCAGTGGAAATGAGACTGCACACAGATGCCATCTGAGCACAGTCCAATGTTTTCTATGCACTCATTGACTTGCATGGCCAAGTACAATCCGAATATTGGATCAAACTTGGGTATGCTGAGATTTTTCCCTGAACTTGCTCTGTACGAGGAAAAAAAATCAGACATGTGCATGGCCCCATAGACTAACTTTGGCCTGAGATTTTGTCTGATCACACTCGGACTGATAATATGGCTGTCTGCATGAGCCCTTAGACTGAGATCAACTAATTGCAGCTTTTCCTACCACTTCTATAATATTTTGCAATTAGAGCTAATGTTTGTGATGGCCTATACAATGTTAGAATATGAACTTACAACTCTGATAACGGTTTTGCTTGTACATCTGCTGTAATCTATAAGTTGTGCATTATGAATATAAGAATATTCTTATGCCAGTCAGTAGAAATATTTTTTTTCTTAATCTCTACCAAACTAATTGGTCCTTGATTTGCAAATTAAATGTGTGTATGAGATCCTCCTGCTTCTACTGCAGATATCTGATGCTATAGAAAAAATAAGCTCCACTTCCCTTGTGCTTTGTGTGGGGCTTGGTCAGTAGGGGGAAGCCTTGTCTCATGTACTAGTAAGTGAATCAGGAATTGGCAGAGACAGATAGGGAAATAAAGGATGCCAGCAGATGGACAGACATGCTAAGCTACAAGGCACAGAAAAATCCATGGTGCGAGGGAGCACAGAACAAGGTGCATTAGCCTAGTGGAAAGGGAGAAAGGGCAAGCTTCGTATTACTAGGGTTAATACTAACAGTATTGTATTCTTCTGCAGTGCATTACATCTATGTAACCTTGTGTATCTGTATCACATTATGTGTATATCATCAATGGTAGATGTGCAATCACGGCTTTTCAGCCCAATTTTGAAGCTAGAGATCAGCATTAATGGTTAAAAATAGTGAGATGAATAAATGATTGGCAGATATTGTGCATGTGAACTACTGTATATTTCTATAATTAAAGCACATACATGACGCCTGTCAATCATGCACACATCTGGACAATGATGTGTAGATGCAAAATCATTAGCACCTACAACCCTTGATGCCAAATTCTCTAGAAAAATAATAATTCTAGGTAATATTTGTTTAATGCCTTACACTGCTTTAAAATAATAAAAGAAGCCATATTTGCCTACTCCCTCCCATTCAGTCCCTTGCATCTCCCGTTCTAATGCAAACCTGGCCATTGCTGGTCTCTTCTTATTTCTTTATTATGCTTTGCTTTTATGGCACTATCATATTCCACAACGCTTTACTTACATTATCATCTCTGTTCCTGATGGTGCTCACAATCTAAATTCCCTATCAGTATGTCTTTGGAGGGAGACATACAAACTCCTTGCAGATGTCCTTGGTGGGACTTGAACCCAGGACTATAGCGCTGCAAAGCTGCAGTGCTGACCACCGAACCACCGTGCTTACTTTTTGGCAATGATGAATTGTTTGCGTGGCATAAATGCCACATTGCGTGCAGCTTTTTCATGTATTTATCCTAAATATTTTATCTTTAGCACCCTATTAAAGTAGAGTACCATAGGCTTCAAATTCTGAAGTATTTGAGGTTCAGGTGTGCATAATAAAGGTGTAAGGGAAATGTATTTGCATGGAGTTGAGTCTGCCATAAACAAACTGCTCCTACTCCAAATGGACAAACTGGATTTACCAGTATGGCAAAAACTCAAAACAATGGGGTATTCTTGCTATGAGTACAGCAGGGTAAATCCTGACACCCTACCCTGGTCAGTCTGAGCTTCAAAGAGTCAGCCTATGGTCATTGTAACCAAGCTAAATACTTAACATATACAGTATGGAGCCGGGCCCCTAGATTAGCTCATAGTCCAGTCACAAAGAGCAATGGCATTTCATATGATGCCACATAAAAGGTTGGTACATAAAATGGAAATAAGTGGTTTAGTAATGAAACAGAGAATGGTTATTAATGGAATACACTCTAATTTGGATACAGTTAGCGAAGTGTCTCCCCATGGGTCAGTATTGGGACCTCTTCTATTTAATGGTTTAATTACAATAGGACATACATAGTGGAATTTTATTTTTTGCTAAAGATGTTAAGCTCTACAAGGGAATCAACACAGAGTAGTATAATTTAATATTTATAGAGTGATTTAAGTAAGCTTGGAATTTGAGTGGAGAGATGGCAATTTAAGTTTAATTTAGATAAATGTAAGGTCATGCACTGGAGCTGAGGAAGCAAATTGTATGATTCTACAGTATATTATATAGTAAAACACTGGTTAAACTGTCAAAAGACTTAGGGTATGTGCACACGTTGCGGATTCTGCTGCAGATTTTTCCGTGCAGATTTGCTGAATCCGCAGGTAAAATTACCTGTGTTTTACCTGCGGATTTAGTGCAGATTTCCTGTGGATTTTTCCAGATTTCCTCTGCGTTTTGACACCTGCGGATTTCTATAATGGAATAGGTGTAAAAAAGCTGCGGATTCAGCCCAAAGAATTTCATGAAAAATACAATATTACAGTGTATGGATACTATATTCTGTGAGGAGACATTGATAGAGGTAATTAGTCTGATTGTCATATCTGGAGTAGTGAGGGAAATATTTTCCCCTTAATATAGGGCTATTAGCAACTGTCGTGTTGTTTTTTTTTTTGCCTTTCTCTGAATTAACATGTTAGAATATAGGTTGAACTTGATGGACTCATGTTTTCTTACAAATTACAAATAATGAAAATATAAAATTGGTTGTTTTTTTATATACGAGAAACAAAATGGATGTTTGAATGAGGACTTAGTATCAGGCTACACACAGATTTTTTTTTAAAGTGAGATTTTCCAATTTTACCTATTAAGTAACAATAATAAACTTTCATGGAGATCAATGCAATCCTCTGGACATCAGCTGTAGCTCTCTAGCTAAAACTGGAAAATCAATCTGTAAAAAGTATATGTGTAGCCTCAGCCTTGTATGTCTATTCTTTGTACTGCTACTATTCCACACTCATAGTTTAATCCTTTATTGTTGGCATTGTAAACAGTCAGATTTTAAGTAGCATTACATTTTTATATGTCATAACTTCAGAAAGTGCAGAAGCTCATGGCCTTCAGCAGAGTTGTAACTGTGAACCCTCAGCTTGCCAAGCTCAGATTGAAACTCAGATATGAAAATTCACAGCATGCATTGATTTTTCATAAAAAAAATTCAACAATAATTTAAAAAATCCCATATACTTGTATTCGGAGGTGTTTTGATCGTGGTCACAGTGGGTGTGACTGGGCCGGTGCTAGATGGGGGCTGCCTACACCAATATCACATGGAAGTGCATCCTTGAATGCACATACAGGTAGAATGTATTGTGGCACAGAGATCCTCTAGTTGCTTGTGCTGCTAAACGAGCCGGCGGCCAATCAGAGGCCAGACGTCGGCTTACAAGTAATGCATGGATGCATGGCAGTGATGTGATGCGCTGCCTGTACTGTCATGCCCAAGTCAGCTGCTGGCTTCTGCACCAGCTACAGAAGAGGACACCGCGCAGCATGGGAGTGGAAGAAGGTGAGTAGAATCATATATTTCTATTTAAAATGTGCTGGAGAATAATGGAAGGGGCCCAGGATTGGGACATTACACCAGGATGCAAGATATTAAAGCAGGGTGGGGGATATTATACCAAGATGGGGGACATTAACCAGGATGGCCCAGAACGGGGTAGATTATTACAACAAGAAGCCAATACAGGGGACATTATTACATGGGACGAATATGTATGTCTCTATAGAATTTAGTCCTCTACATTGGCCCATACATTTGAAAAAATGCATGTGAGGTCCCAAGTCCAAATTTTGCACCAGTGCCTATGGAACATTAGTTACACCACTGGTTGTATTGTACTCTACATTATTGCGGATTTGTGTTGTGGATAACTCTGCACCACCGACAGCGAAACTGCAGCAGATTAATCTAAGTCCATTCCCTTGAGAAAATATATTTAGCCCTGGCTATTAAGTACCTTGCTATTGTTATATTCTCATGGTTTTACACGTTTGTTATGTATATACACTTTCAATTTTTCGGACACAGAAAAAAACACGTCTATGAAATTAGCCAAGGGCGACTTTATGAAAAAACAGCAAAATGTGTCAGTGTTTTCATAACTATCATGATGCTTTGCTTTTGGCAGCTTTTGCAAGTAGGCAATAGTTATACCTTTCTGTCATGATATTTCAATTTGGCATTCATTGCAGTCACATACATTTTGCAACAAAGTACAATAAATTTACTGTATACTAAGCATCATAATTAGGTTTTGTCTGTTGAGAATTTTGACGCACAAACAGAATTTAGATTTTGTGGATTTTTTTACAGATTTTGCTTTATGAATGTAATGAAATTACATAAAATTCTACATAAAGAATTGACCTGCTGAGAAAATATAATCACAACTGGATCAGGAGACAAAGATTAGTGCTTTTGGGATGGACTGGATCATGCATTATAGTTGTATCTCTGCCCCTTCCCTTTGTCTTTTCAAATCCCTCAGTTTGAACTTGATGGACATTTGCCTTTTTTCAACCATATTAACTACGTAACTGCATGAATTTTTTTTGGGTGGAAATGTTTTTAAGATGTGTTGATGAGATTTCTTAAAATCGCATTCATTTTACTGCCATTTAAATACTTTGTAATCTTCCACATGTAAATCTGGATAAAAACTTCTGCAGCATCTCTACGATTCACATTGTCTCGGAGTAAACCATGTATTTCCTTAACATTGTTATGCTCCACCAACAAAGCTCACCTATAAACTATCCATTTTCAGTGAAAAAAGTTACCTACACTATTTTATGATAACTAATACCAATTAAGGAAACATTCTTTAATTGTAATTTTATTTTATATTTTAATTAAAGACTTTTTTTCTATGTGTGATTATAGGGAGAGGTCATCTTTTGTAAGAGGCGACAGCAGTCAGGTTGCTAAACTGAATGCAATAATAAATTACAACAGGTGGATAATTCTGTATAAGTTATGTGATTCAGAGTCAAGTAATGACCTGAAAAAGAAATATGTTAGTTCGTTCTTACCATTAGAGGTGATATCTTCGGCCCATTCCTTATTCGGCAAGCTATAGCGCTTACCGAAGAAGCTGCAGCGGGAACCCAGATACCTGGAGCTCTCCGATAATTTGGTGTTCGGCGCCGCAGCTGCATGTGTCATGGCTGTGTGACATTCACAACACTTATATGGAGAGATATATCAAAAACAAGAAAAAACGTGGATGGCACCGCTGTTACCGTATGGTTTCTTGTGTAGCGCGGTATTCAGAGAACCAACCACTGGGAATCCCGGGTGCTGGACCTGGAAAAAGATAATCCTAGGAATCCACATAGAAGAAAGGCCGCACTCTTCAAGATGAGAGGATTTTCACCGGTTTATTGACATATAAATTACATGTCAGGCCGGGGGAGTGACATATCAAGTGCAGAAAAGGCTGACAACGGCCGTTTTGCGCTGTTCAAGCGCTTCTTCTACGTGGATTACTTATATGGAGAGCCTGTTTGCTGGTGAGTATAACAATTTTCTTTATTTTTTACATATTACTTTTATTATTCTCTTCGACTGAAATTTTCCTGGAAAAAATACGCAAATTCTAATTTTACTCATCTGCTGAAACCTGTCTAAAATTGCTGTCAAGACATATTACCGTATTGCCTCAGCCTTGTTAATCTTTGTTCTCTTTCCCAGTCCTCCAGCCAGACAACAATATGAAGATCCTTCTCAACAAAGTACTCTCGATATGGCAATGCAAGTACTATTGTCCTATGTAGGACCATTAGCTTTAACCCCTTAACAACCTATGACATGCTATGTCCATCATAGGTCGCCTCCCTCTCTTTGGTGAGGGCTCCAGCAATGAGACAGCAGCCTTTTCCGGCACCTGACAGCTGATTTAGTGAACTAATTAAATGCTGCTATTTATCTTTGACCGCTGTATTTAACTTGTGCAAACTGGATGCGTGTCTTAGCACCACTCATCGGTGCCCATTTCACATGATAGTGGTGTGCAGATGGGTTGGCATGACAAACTGGGGTCTGCAGGAGACCCCTGTGGTTGTCATTGCCGAACTACTATGCGTGCCACCCTGTGGCCGGCGCTCATAGCAGATGAGCACTTTTGTTATACAAAGCAGGGCTGCTCCCATCAGCAGCACAAAGGCTCCCTCCCTATAATATTCTTCATCGTTATTCAGTTTTCTTACTCTTAGCATTTGACTATATGGAAGTCCCTTTTTAGTATGTAATGGATGAGCGCTCTTATAATGTAAGTAATTATTTGTTGCGGTTTCTGTTCTAAACACTTCTGTTTTTAAAGAGCCATTTTTTATTTTAAATTTGACATCAAGAAAATCTATATATTCAAATGCTAAGAGTAAGAAAACTGAATAACGCTGAAAACACTTTTAATGAACAAATTTCTGAGCTGAAACAACGTTCTATGGAATGGGGATACCCTATGACTTTATTATACAAAGCACATGAAAGGGTAAAAAAAAATTCTCAAATGGATTTATTAAAGGAAAGGACTACAAAATTAAATAGTGTAGTCAAACTTAGAAAAAAATTTAATTTTTGTTTTAAACATAGTCCAATGGATAGAGCAATACAAGCAGCAGTGAGAAAACACTGGCATCTCATTGATGCAGAAAAAACTTTACACACAGATTGTAAACTAGTTCCGCAATTTGCATATAAGAGGGCACATTATATAGGTGATTTATTAGTACATCATAGACTTCGTCCCCCTCAAAAAAATTGGCTACGGGATTCATCAATAAAAAGAAATTATAAATGTGGTCACTGCAAATACTGTCATCTTCATCTGACATATTCAAGATGTGCATAAAGCTAACCCAGAAAGTTTGAGTTTTGCAGGGATTGAAAAGGTAAATTTTCCACCTCAAGGAGGCAACCATGACAAAGCTTTATTGCAACAAGAAGCAAAATGGATCCTGAAAGTGAACGCACAAGGTCCTTTGGGACTAAATGACCGGATCGATCTATCAGTATTTTTATAAAAAATTGTATATAAAGTTATTTAGATTATAAACTTCCTATGATATTGTAAAAATATAGATTATCTTGTAAATCGATATGGAAAGATTTATTCTTTACTAGTATCTTGTACTCTGTATATTGTATAATTATTTTGCTAAATATATATTTGTAAATGTTTGTCTCACAACTTGTTATGTATGTTAATTTGTAAGGTCTGTGGTCCTATAAAGGAAATGAGCTTAAGGTAATCCCCTCACCTGGACCCCTAGAAGCGAGTAATCATGAAACGGCGTTGTCCGGCACCTTCCCTAGCATTCCTCTAACATCCTGCATGTCCACATAGCTGTTAATGGAATTCATGTGAAATAAAGACGCACAGTTTTTCAGCTATATTGGTGAGTGCTGCATATTTCGTCTTTTTTCACTGTACATAAGTCAACAGTGTGATGCAGCAGCAAAAAAGGCAAACACAGTTCTGGGATGTATTAAGAGAAGCATAGAGTCTAGATCATGTGAAGTAATCTTCTTCAATTACTCCTCCTTGGTCAGGCCTCATCTAGAATACTGTGTCCAGTTCTGGGTATCACATTTTTTATACCAGGATAGTGAGCAGACTGCAAAGTATGTCGTACAAGGAATAGTTAAAGGATCGGGGAATGTTTAGCTTGCAAAAAAGAAGGCTAAGAGGAGACTTAATAGCTGTCTACAAATACAGCTTTGGCAAAATTTAAAAGACCACTACACCGTTTTATAAAAATCAGCTTCTCTACATGTCTGACAGCCATTCCATTTCAGTTTCAGTTGAATTCCAACCAGAGTACACCTCATCCTACTTAATGTGCTTCTGATTAGGCAATCTTATTTTATGAAGGAAAATATAGAAAACCTTGCGGTGGTGTTCACAATCCTCTTGCAATAGGACAAGCTGGATGGAAAAACAACTGCTAGTAATATCCCAAAAGTAATAGGAATGAAAAAATAACTTTTAACCATGCCAGAGGAGTTGAAAGGAAAAGTCTTGAGAGAGGAAAAGAAGGGCTAAATTCTGGCTTTACTAGCAGAGCGATACAGTGAGCATCATGTTGCCTGCATCCTTAAAATTTCTAAGATGGCAGTCATTACAACAAGGTCAAGCAGCAGACATTGGGGACAACAAAGCTACAGACCAACAGAGGGAAAAACGACTCTCCACTGACCGGGATGACCGTCATCTTATTCGAATGTCACTCAGCAACCACAGGATGACATTAAGTGTCCTACAAAACCAATGGCAAATGGCAGCTGGGGTGAAGTGCACAGCAAAAACAGTTCATAACAGGCTCTTAGAGGCAGGGCTCAAGTCATGTAAAGCTAGAAAAAAGCCTTTCATCAGTGAGATGCAAAGGAGAGCCAGGCTGAAGTTTGACAAGGACCATAAGGATTGGACCATAGAGAACTGGAGTAAGGTAATTTTCTCTGATGAGTGTAATTTTCAGCTTTGCCCAGCACCTGATCATCTAATGGTTAGACGGAGACCTTCAAAGGCGCACAAGCCAGTGTCTTGCACCCATTTTGAAATTTGGTAGATGATCTGGGGATGCTCCTGCAAGGCTGGAATTAGACAGGTTAATCTTTGTGAAGAACGTATGAATCAAGCTGCATACAAAGTTATTCTGGAAAAACAGTTGATTCCTTCTGCTCTAAGGACTGGTTTTTCCAGCAGGACAATGGACCATGCCACACAGCTAGGTCAATCAATGTGTGGATGAAGGACAACCACATCAAATTCCTGTCATGGCCAGCCCAATCTCCAGACGTGAACCCCATTGAGAACCTCTGGAATGTAATCAAGAGGAAGATGGATAGTCACAAGCCATCAAAGAAGAACTGCTCATATTTGTGTACCAGGAGTGGCATAAGGTCACCCAAAAGCAGTGTGAAAGGCTGGTGGAAAGCATGCCAAGACGCATGAAAGCAGTGATTAAAAATCATGGTTATTCCACAAAATATTGATTTCTGAACTCTTAAAACATTAGTATTGTTTCTAAATGATTATGAACTTGTTTTCTTAGCATTGTTTGAGGTCTGCAAGCACTGGATTTTTTTTTTTGCTATTTTGACCATTTCTCATTTTCAGAAAATACTTATAAAATTTAGTGCTTGGAAATTTGAAGACATGTTGTCAGTAGTTTATAGAATAGAAGAGCAATTTACATTTTACTCAAAAATATATCTATAAAGTGAAAAATCAGACAAACTGAAAATTTTGCAGTGGTCTCTTAATTTTTGCCAGAGCTATATATGAAGAGATGTCACAGTGTAGAGGGATCATCCTTATTCTCATTTGCACATGGAAACACAAGAAGCAATGGAATGAAACTAAAAGGAAGAAGATACAGATTAAGTATTAGAAAAAACTTTTTGACAGTGGGGATGATCAATGAGTGGAACAGGCTGCCACAAGAGGAGGTAAGTTCTCCTTCAATGGCAGTTTTTAAAAAGAGGCTGGACAGACATCTATCTGGGGTGATTTAGTGGATCCTGCATTGAGCAGGGGATGTGGAACAGGTGACCCAAGAGGTCCCTTCCAACTCTACGATTCTACAATTGTATGATTCTGGTCAGTAGATGCCAAAGTAGGATTCTATATCCTTACAGAGTTGATATAAAACTTGCTACCCAGATGCGATGAAAAGATTAAATTTATTGAATAGCTTCAATCGAAAATTGTAGATGTTTTGGTCTATACATTTGACCTTTATCAGTACACGGATTGCCTAGGAAGCATCCTTTCTGGGCAATCCATGTACCGATAAAGGACTATTGTATAGACTGAAACATCTACAATTTTTCAATAAATGTCATATTCTCATTGCATGTGAGTGCCAAGTTTTATATCTATTAGATTTTCCTAAAAGACAGGAGTACTCCAAGACCTGTATCACCAATGTAAAAATGTTTATTCTCACTAGTTGGTCATGTATTAGCAGCTGAAATTTAAATCACTTTCACGTTCTTGTAAACTTCATTATATATTTTACAATATTATGAGAGAGACGAAAACTACAAAATATAGGCGTGTCTTTCTGGTCCATCTTGCATCCGAAGATACTTGGCATGAGATGAGCAGATTAAAAAAGCATGATTTTTTGATGCTCTGCCACAAGATGTTTATGACATTTATCTATATGTGGCCACACAGTGGTTGAGTTGGACATCTCAGCCCATCAAGTTATTTTTCTAGCATGCCCAATATTGTTTTTAATTCTTTTGCTTCATATATGTCTAAGATGATAAAGCTCTGTAATCAGCTTATTCACATATTTTCCATGCAGTTACACTTCTGTCCACCCCAGTAAACTGAATGCAGATCTATTTCTATTCTCAGAACATTAGTTTGCCGTTAATTCCATTGTTTCTCTATTGTAAGAATTAGCAGGGGTCCTGAGTTCAGATCTCTACAAATCTGAAAGTTGGAGCATATCAATGTACATGTCCTCCATTTATGTGTCTATCAAGCGATGATGACCTTTATTTGCTTAGTGCAAATAAAGTATCTGGTTGAATGGTTACAATCAGAGATCTTGAAACAATGAAGAACACAATAAAATTAAAATATGTATGTGTATAATAAAAAAATTACAAGATTGTTCAACAAGAATCATTACTTTTGTAAATATGATTGCCATTGGTGATTGCTTTTTATACAAATGTATATTTTATATAAAATTTATATTTTATTTTTTTTCTGTATATATCATTTTATTGAAACATATTTCTCGCACAAAAATTAGACATTTCAGGCATAGTTTAAGTAGAAATATACTAATTAGCTACAGGAATCATTTTATTATCTTTTATTACTGAACATAAAATATAGGTAGATGTACTTTATGGATACTAACAAGAGAAAATTGAGATAACACATAAACCTGATTTGACCAACTTACCAAACACACATTTCTAAAATGATGCCTCGGGGAGATGTTTCAATATAAAATGAATAATTAAAATATCTATAAATTTAACTGGAACAACAGATGTTATTTTTATTTCAAAAGTAACAAGCTGCTTCATGCAATAGTTAATTACACATCATGATACTGTTATATTTCTGGAAAAAAAGCCCACTCCTTGTTTGCTTGCAAAATATCTTCTACATGCTATACAGTGAATATGAAAAGTCTACACACCCCTCTTAAGTTACCTGTTTTGTTTCAGGTAAAAAAAAAAACATTCCAAAGAAGAACTTTTCCCACTTTTCCCACCTTTAATGTCACCCATAAGGCTACTTTCACACTTGCGTTGCTTGGAGCTGCATCGGGCAGCTCATGACCGCCGCTAAGCTCCGCCCACGGCTGTGCCTCATCCGGTCAGCTCTGCCTATGGGTGCATGACGCTGCATGTGACCTGCGTACCCTTTCTTTAGCAATGGGTACACAGGCCGTGTGCAGGTATGCGTTTGCCGGTGCACCAAGCGAACCAAAATGCAACACGGTGCATTTGGCGCACGTGGGTGAACCATCTAAAGGAAGCATGCACCGGCAAACGCATAACTGCGCACGGCCTGCGTACCCAATGCTAAAGATAGGGTACGCAGGTCGCATGCAGCATCATGCGATTATAGGCGGAGCTGACCAGAGGAAGCGGAGCCTAGTGGCAGCCGTGCGCTGCTCAACGCAGCTCCAAGCAACGCAAGTGTGAGAGTAGCCTTAGCTGTACAAATCTATTGAGAAACAAACTGAAATAATTTTGAGAGGGGAAATAAAAATAACAAAACTAAAATAATGTGGTGGTATAAGTGTGAACAGCCATTTATAATTGGGGATGTGATTGCATTCAGCATTAGCCAATTACATTTAAACTCACTTTAAATATTAGTCAGTGCACAACTGACATCATTTACGGGGATTCTGATTACTCCCATATAAAAGTTTAGCTGTTCTAGTAGAATTTTCTTGACATCTGCTTAGTTGCATTCTACAGCAAAAGCCATGGTCTGTAAACAGCTTACAACACAGCAAAGGGATCTCATTAGTGATGAGTGAGTATACTCGTTGCTTAGGTTTCCCGAGCATGCTCCAGTGTCCTCCGAGTATTTTGGCGTGCTCGGATATTTAGTTTTCGTTGTCTCAGCTGCATGATTTGCGACTGCTAGACAGGCTGAATACATGTGTGGAATGCCTGATTGTTAGGGAATCCCCAAATATATTCAGCCTGTCTACAAGTCGCAAATCATGCAGCTGAGACAACGAAAACTAAATCTCCGAGCATGCTTGGGAAATCTCGAGTAACAAGTATACTCGCTCATTACTAGATCTCATTATTGAAAGTTATCAATCAGGAGAAGGGTACAAAATAATTTCCAAGGCATTAGAAATACTATCTAACACCGTGAAGATGGGCATCAACAAGTGACTTAAATTTGGAACAATAGTGACATTACCTTAGAACTGCATCTTCCTCAATAATTGTCAGAAACACAAAAAGAAAATTTGTTTGAGATGCTGCCAAGAGGCCTTCAACAACATTAAAGGAGCTAAAGCAACTTTTGGAACATACTGGTTGTGCACTGCATGTGACTTGAAAAAAAAACAACAATATTTTAGAGTGTGACATGGAATATAATAAAAAAAATTTTTAGAATGTTCAACATGTTTGAATTGAACAATGGGTCATTTTGACCTCAAGGAATATTCCTGCCAGGTGTACAGGCACCCCATACTGAATTTTAATTTGCCAACACAGATCCTTTAACATAAAATTATTCCTAATGCATCTTTAAATATCTTTTGAAGTTGCTCTTTCTTTATCTTGGGTAGCAAGAGCTCCTCATTAGGTTAATAACGTGTATCGCATAAGAATTACCTAATGAAAATTATTAACACAGATAAGGCATTTGGTTCTATAACCGACGTTACATTATTTCATCCTTTAATAAGCTGCGGATTCAATAGATATTTGTCACATTTTAAACGATTTCCAATTTTTTTGGCATTTCTTCATAATCACATTCTGTGTTGCAAAACGCAGAGAAGTGATATTTGTTGGTTACCTAGCAACTCCAAGAATTTTACTGCCACACATTACGAGGGGATTTTAAGCCGAGCTGTAGGAGATGGCTTTTGTAAGCAATGCAGTATCGTTTGAGGCACAGTTGTGTTTGTAGTACATAAACTAAAGCATGAAATATCGTGCAATAAACTCACCACACTAGAAGAGAACAATGTGCTCTCTGCCCTTGAAATGTTACAACTCTCATTAACTTCTAACATTGTATTTCGCTTTTCTAATAAGACAGGCAGAGGTCAGATTTACCATGTTTTCAGCTGTGAAATTATCATTGTCGGGTCTTAAAGGAGTTGTTCCCTTTCAGCAAATGCTAATCTCTGGCTGCAGGTTATTCTAAAGAAACAAACACTACGCTACTCATCTTTCCTGGGTCCATCAGCGAGTGACTTTCTCTTCTCCCAGTATCTGGCATAGGCTGTGCGGCTGTCATCTCACTGACAGAGCGGCAACCAATCAGTGAGGTCAGCGGCCCTGGGCGTTATGTCTAAATTTGAACACCTCTCTAAGAGCTGCTGAACTCGCTGATTGGCTACCACGCTGTTGATATGATGTCAGCACCACAGCCAATGACAGTCGCCAAGTACACCGGGGGAAACTTGCCAGTGGACCTGCAAAAGGGGAGCACAGGCCACTTTGTTTCTTTAGAAAAACCTGCAGCTGGGGATTTACATTTGCTGAAAGGGAACAACCTCTTTAAACAGTGAAAAGCGTACATTAGTAGTTGGCATGTGCTGTAGTAAAGTGCTAAAGGGGTTGTCTATTCTTCTTTCTTTAGGACCACTTCTCTGATTCTTGGCTTCCTATTTGTAGGAGAGGGGAGATGTGAAGTGCGCCATTAGATAGGTAGCTCAGACCAGTGGCATGTTCACGACGCTTTTCTGAACAAGTATACTCTTCCTTGCTGTAAGCAGAGGCATTTTCACTTCCGCAGCATCAGCAGAGCACATGGGTGCTGGAATTAACCATATCCAGCCATGCAGCCAGCATCAGAGCAGCTTACAAGCGTGCGCTCCATGCCTAGGAAACCAGTCACCTATGATAGACTGCAATGAAAGGGGTCCACTAACCTTTGCAAGAAGGAAACTATACAAATTAAAAAAAATAATGAAAATGCTTTCGTTTTTGAGTGGAACGGAATGAGTGGAATGTGTGTGATTCTCACCATAAACTTTAATGAAAGGAAAAAGCCAATCATGGAGCTCCTGTCCACTATTGAAAAGAGGACACATGAGCTCCAGGATTAAACCATGAAATAAATGGAGTAATTGGAGAAGATGACTAGGTCTGATAAATCAAGTTTTATTTCACATCACGTAAATGATTGGGTGGTGCTTACATGGAAGAGAAATAGTAGCACCAAGATGTACAATAGGTATAAGGGCTCATTCTGCTGAGCATATATTTTGGAAAATTGGACAGACCACTGTAAATCAACTGCAAAAATAATTTGCAAAAATTTACAGCATGCAGAAATATCTGCTGAGTATCAGAGGAGAATCACCCATTCAAGTCTATGGGTGCACAAAAAAAACCGGATCCATATTTATATTGCATCCGCTTTTTATGGAAACATTGTCATTATTAACATGGGACTTCGTATTGTATCATGTACATTTTAAAATGCTGATGTATGAAAACAAATGACACACTGATGTCACACAGAGTTTTCTGGATGAAAATCGGATGATTTTTTATACGCTCTTCTAAACGTGTCCTAAAACATGTTGGCAGAAACCATATTATGCTCTGAGCAATTTTATGTTAAGAAATCGTTAGCCCTGAAATTCGTGTGAATACCTCCTTAAGGCTGGGATCACACATGCGAGGAATACAGCCGAGTCTCGCATGTTAATACCCAGCACTTGGGAACAGAATGTGCGGCTCCAAGTACTGCTATGTGGCCGGACGCTCCGATCCAAGTGCCGGCGGCAGTGCCGGGTATTAGCATGCGAGACTTTGCCGTATTTCTCGCATGTGTGATCCCGGCCTAACATGTATGACCTACGCACATTGTTGCAGACCTTATGTACATGTATTTTAATATCAGTATTAGTAACAGTATTCTGTAATGCTCTGACTGCTTTCAGCAGGATAAAGTGTTCTGTAAAGCCCCTGCTACACACTGCGATATCGCTAGCAATATCGCTGTAAAGTCACCGATTTTGTGACGTTACAGCGATATTGCTAGCGATATCGCTGCATGTGATACTTACCTCCGACCGGCTCCCCCGCTGCTCATCGCTGATCACGCGAGAAGCTCCTGGACCATTCCTCGTCGTTCACTTCCTGCGGCGCTTCCTGTGGCGCTGACGAGCGACGCGTGGACGCGGGCGGGAGGACGCAGGATCGCCGCGTCTGACAGGTAAGTAGCGATCCCCGTCCCCAGCGATGTCGCTGGTGAGATCTACCTGAGTGGCAGCTCACTAGCGACCACCTAGCGATTCACCAGCGATCCTGACCGCGTCATCTAATTCTACATAAATTGTGCAAGAATGGTTGGTATCTAAATTTCCCAGATCTCACTGAAGAAAATCCAGTCATAGAGGCCTTATCTTGCAACTTACAGAGCTTAAAGGATCTTGTTGGCAGATGGTACATGATACCTTTTTAGGCCATGTGGTGTCAATACCTCAATGAGCCCAAACCTACAGAATATTTGGCAGGTGGTGCAAAAAAAATATCCCATTTCAAGATCATTGATGTATTCACAGTAGAATCTCAGCCACTAACTTTAGCTTTTTGTTAATATTTTAAGACAAACCCTGGTGTAAAGCTCATTTTATGCTTCAAGTATAAAATGTTTTAGCACTGACTACATTTGTAGAAGACCAATATGATTAGCTGAATGTTAAATCATCTACTGTATCTTGGCTGATTGGTAAAGGTTTGATAGTCCCTAATATATCTGTTTCAGATGTTAACTTCTGTTCTGCTTGGTTGAAAACACTTGACCGTATCATATCTGGGTGCTCAAAGATAATTACATAGAAATGTGATGCAGCTGACACAACTACAGAAGGACAATACAGCACTTGAATTTGGCATAGAAAAACCCTGCAAATCATTAATGTGTATTTATATGAGTAAGTTTAATGCTAGTTTTTGAACATTTTTTTGCTGAGATTGCTGTAATCATGGCAAAATCTTAGCTCTAATTTTTTTTCCTTACAAAATAAGGTGGTTGTGTCACAGTCAGGGCCAGACTGTGACAAAAAAAGCAGCCCTGCCACACAAACCCCACCAGCCCACAAACTATAACAATCTCCACCCTCGATCAGTGAATTTTGCTTTACTTTGGCGTGCCCCTGAACAATCCTTTTAAAGGTGTTATTTGAAGAGCAACATGTGAATGGCGCCGCAGTGCGCATGATCGACTACAGGTCCATTTACATGGTGCTCTTTAGAGATCCAGTTCTCGGGATCTTGGGGGTCCCAGTGGTTGGACCCCAGCAATTGGAAAGTTCTGGGGATAGGGGATTACTTGGTATAATCCATTTAAATGGGTTTTCTGATTTTTTTTTTCATCTTCCCATAGGAATACTGACAAAGCGAATCCTGCTTTTTGAGCAGGGGGTTGGACCAGATGGCCCAGGAGGTCCCTTCCAACTCTACAATTCTATGATTCTATGATTCAATAATAAACCAGTATTAACCTTCCCAAAGACCAATGTCGTCTCTCCAAGAACAGAAAAGGACAGGAGGAGTGGCACTGTGCAGTGCATATATACAGGGACAGGAGGAGTGGTATTGTGCAGTGTTTATATACATGACAGGAGGCGTAATACTGTGCAGTGTATATATACAGGACAGAAAGAATGCTACTGTACAGTGTATATATACAGGACAGGAGGAGTGGTACTGTGCAGTGTATATATACAGGACAGGAGAAGTGGTACTGTGCAGTGTATATATACAGGAGAAGTAGTACTGGGCCGTGCATATATACAAGACTGGAGAAGTGGTACTGTGCAGTGTTTACAGGACAGAAGGTGTGGTATTGTTGAGTGTATATATGTAACAAGGTCAAGCGGCGGGTAGTCGTGGATGAGTTATTTAAAGGCACAGTTCACAGACAGAGTCCACTGAGCAAACGGTCAGCATGCACCTGCGGTGGTGGAACTTGGCCCTGTGTGCACTGTAATGTTCCACACTGTCTGTGGACAGTAATTACTCTTGTTGCCGGTCTTGGAGGTAAACACTGGCACACTCAAGGTTAAAACGAGTCCATTCGGTTTATTTTCTCCATGAACCATGGAAGAATGAACAAAAGGCAAACAGTCTTACAGCAACACAAGAACAGTCCTTAGCTGGGCTTGGTTCCCTCAGGCCCTGTGCACACAAAGCCCAGGGCAATGTCCATAGCAGAGCTCTAACTGCAGCCACAGACACAGGAAGGCTTTTCCTTCTTTAGAACACAGACCACTCTGTAGTGTCCCACCTGGACACATGGAAGTCTGTGCACACGGCCAGACTCCAACACCCTCTCTCACATGTGCAACACATCTTCCTTAGATAGCTGTAACCACCCCCAGTTACCTATCACATGGCTAGTCACATGATCATGACCTCATCACAGGTCCTCAAAATTCACAATCACACACATATCTTCAGGCAAACGGGGTACGGTCCGCACCCTCACCCAAAGGTGAGGCAATATGGGTAGCCAGACCCTCCCATCTCTCACAGCTACCCGCAACTCGGACCAGTGCACTAAATGACGTCTTTAGTGCTCATGTACACTAGAGACAAAATACTCCTGGTTGCATCTCAGGAAGCATCCATCCCTGTGACATATATCTCCCATTAACCACCCAACCACCCGGCACACCTCAGCATGCACGAACGAGGGCCTTGGCCTCAGCCGTGCTCATGCCCTGATGCAGGTCCCCCAACACAAAGTTGGCCGTGGGCCCTTTATATCTTCTGTGTGAAGGCCCTGTGTGCACGCTATCTAGTTGCATGTGCTGACAAGGGCCGCGGTGGCCCACGTCTGTGCGCAAGCACTGATGCTGCCATGGCCCTTGTCAGCACATGTAACTAGACAGCGCGTGCACATAGGTCCTTCACACAAAAGATTTAAAGGGTCTGCTCACAGTTTTGACATTCATGCCAAAAGTACAGACGGAAGTTTCCATAAAAATGTTTTGTGTAAATGCACCATTAATCCTAATTAGTATTGCTTAAAGAGGTTGTCCACTACCTTAACTCAGTTGCTGTTTTTGCCATAAATGACTAAGTATACTGCCCCTAAAGCTCTCCATATCCCTTTGTTGCCAATTTTCATGTTATTTTTGCAACTCTGCCCAAGCCCCAGCACTGACTGACAGCCGCTCAGCATTAGGGCTGGCTGTCAGTCAGTGCCGGGGTTGTGGCTACAGCTACCACTCTCTATATAAAGAGCAATGACTGAACAAGTGGCGGCGCTGCTTCTGTGACTCAAACCGATACTCTGCCTGAGGGAATAAAGTTAATTTCCTCCTGGCAGTGGAGGTCTAAGCGCTGGTTTTGGGCATTTTCACAACCCTATTAACCTGCAGATTAACCCCATTAGTGAAGGTTAACATAATTTTTTCAGGTGACAGATTTGCTTTAAATTCACAAGTCATGACTTTTCCTTCTTGGTGTTGCAATTTCAGGGTTGTGGAGTGAAGCACCATGCAACATTGTAGATATGATAACTGGGTGGGAAGTATGGTTATAGATTTTGTGATGGAGTGGAGAACCTTAAGTGATGACCCTATTGACCCTGGAAAAGTTGTCATTGTGTATTCACTTAATTGTAGTTGGCATTTTGTTTGAAACAAACCAGACAAATGCGACATATTGGCTTATTGTAAGCTGTGTAGTATACAGAATAGCAGCTGATCAGACATGGATTTCTCATACAAAATAGTGATCTGTAGTTTGTGTTTTGACAGTCCTGACAAGTCATTTCACACAGACACGAAGGTATTTCGCCATGCACAGGCTGCTGTTATCATGCCCTTGAAATTTCTAACAAGCTGTATGTCAGTAACTTATCCATATGATGCTCATCGCTCTACCTAGCAATATACAGTGCACTATTAAGCAAATGGTACAGAGAAATGTGCTTTCCCATCTCTGAAATGCTCTCATTTAGGTAAAATTTCAGTCTGCTGTTGGCAGTTATGTGCCAGGATGGCAAATAGGGATAAATGTAAAAGCAATATGAGCTCGAATGAAATTATGATAAGAGTCAGATGGTGTCATTACGCACATCCCCATAGGCAAGCATTAATATAACTTACCAGAATGGAACTGAAATATTGCACTGGAGGAACATGGATAAAGTGTGCAAATTTCATTTAACTGTTTCATTGCACTAACCTTTCTATCTGCTCTTGTTTCCCTTTATAGTTTATTGACTGTTTTACCCATTGGTGCAGTATCCCAGAAAACAGCAATTAAAGAATGAAGAAAGTAGATAGGGCAACCAGACGGGTTCGGTACTGCAAACTTCTGTGTTATTTCAGAATGTTAAGCCATATTGTTAATGTAAAGAATATTATCCAATTTGTCCACTGCTAGGTTTTACCTAAAGTCATTAAATAATTGTCTTCTATTGTTACTATACCCTATGAGTAATGTCAGAATAATGAAGTCATATGTTATCAATGAGGGATATGAACCATGATATTGTAAGGCAGGGGCTTCACAGTGACTTTGACAGTAATACATTTTGCGCTGCTGAAGATTTCTAAGTAGATCTATATTGCATTATAATACAATTGAGAGGGGTCACATTTCGACCTCGTGGAGACTGCGACTGAGACAGGCAATTGACAAAAAGTTCTGACTCTGGACTTTTTGCGACCTGCTTGTTGCAGTCATTCTATTCCATTGACTTGTATTGTGCTGCAATGTAGCAGCGACACCTTGCATGCTTTGGCCACATGACTGGTATAGTGTCCAATGTCACTGTGTAGCCCAGGTCTAAGCTTGACATAAGCACATAAGCAAAATATGCTTCATCCTCCTATCCTAAGAACCTTGAGGTCATGGTGATGTCATGTAAAGGGAATCTGTCACCAAATTTTTGCTATAACATAGTGACAAACATAGTTAGGCCGAAAAAAGACATTTGTCCATCCAGTTCAGCCTATAAACTTCTGTCAGAATAAATCTCCAGATCTACGTCCTTCTAAAGAACCTAATAACTGTATTAGATACAATATTGTTACGCTCCAGGAAGATATCCAGGCCTCTCTTGAACCCTTCGACTGAGTTCGCCATCACCACCTCCTCTGGCAGGGAATTCCAGACTCTCACTGCCCTAACAGTAAAGAATCCTCTTCTATGTAGGTAGAAAAACCTTCTCTCCTCCAGACGCAGAGAATGCCCCCTTGTGACCGTCACCTTCCTTGGTATAAACAGATCCTCAGAGAGATATTTGCATTGTCCCCTTATATACTTATACATGGTTATTAGATCGCCCCTCAGTCGTCTTTTTTCTAGACTAAATAATCCTAATTTTGCTAATCTCTCTGGGTATTGTAGTCCCCCCATCCCCTTTATTAATTTTGTTGCCCTCCTTTGTACCCGCTCTAGTTCCATTATATCCTTTCTGAGCACCGGTGCCCAAAACTGTACACAGTAATCCATGTGCGGTCTAACCAGGGATTTGTACAGAGGCAGTATAATGCTCTCACCATGTGTATCCAGACCTCTTTTAATGCACCCCATGATCCTGTTTGCCTTGGCAGCCGCTGCCTGGCACTGCACTATGTAATCTGTGAGTACAGTTATGTAGAGGAAGAGACCCTGATTGCAGCTATGTGTCACTTACTAGGCTGTGTTTTGTTGTTTCAATACAATAAGTGTTTTATCAGTGGGTGAATATCACTACAGGACAACTGGTCTTCTGCCTCCAGTCTAACCTCACCCGCAGCACTGATTAGCATCTTTCTGTCATTATACATTGCACACAAAAAGCTACCAATCAGTGGTGTGGGTGGAGTAATACAAAGCTCAGCATTTCAAGCACTGTTAGATGTGAAGAAGAGAAAACTATGATTCTATCAGATCTGCTGCACCCAGTAAGCTAAGTGATACATCGCTGGAATCAGAGTCTCTGTCCCTACATCATATTGCTGTTAGATTGCATAGCAAAAACTGCTGACAGATTTCCTTTTAATGGCATGTTAACACATCAGTATTTGGTCAACGTTGTACATCAGAATTTGTAAGCCAAAATCATTAGTGAAACGATCAATATAAATATAAAAACATTTTCACCACATTTTTCTTTTTTACCCACTTCTGGTTTTGACTTACAAATACTGTTGCGAATTACAGATCAAAATACTGCAGTGTGAACATGGCCAAACAGTAAACTACTAATTCCTTCCATATTATGGATTTTTTTTTAAGCAATATCAAATGCATCAGATTGTCATATGTGCTCCATTAAATGCTCACATAATCATAATCCTAAGATAAAAAGAAAAATTCAGTTCTTTTGACCAAAATATTAAAAATTTTACCTTGCTGATTGTCCATGTGGAGCAGTGTCCGTATTGTGACAAGAATGTTTGACAGGTTGATTTTGTGATCACTGACAAATACCATTGTTATATGCAGCAGATGAAATAGAAATGTGATTCTAGGGAGGGAACAGAGTTAGATTTTGTAACTGCAGCCGGTCAGGGAGGAAGCACCAGAACTGTTAACAGTCAGGAAGCATGTGCGGTGTGCAGAGCAGCATGACAATGGAGGAATAGGGGTAGTTTTACAATTCGCTCACTTAGTAGTCATCGGTGACTGCTCACTGCTCCACTGACACTACTTTCACTGGAAGAGAGTGGCTGCAGGGAGAATAGAACCTAATTTTCTCCCTGCAGCTACACTTTCATTTCTACTGCAGCTGAAGTTTCAAATTATTTTTGTGAAGAATAACAATATGGTTCCAGGAAAGCATTTGCTGACAAGTTCACTTTAGCTAAGTTTAACTTGTAATAGGCTTCAATAACAAAAAATATATTTTCTTTTGATGACTGAATTACTCACAATCTTGCTTCTTTAGTGTCCCCTGAGCCTATAGGTTAGCGGCTCTTTAGTATGCTTCCTATGACGGCTAATTTGCCTGGTACAGAATTTCATTAGTAGTTGTACATTATCACACTGCTAATTATATTGGATAAGAAAGTAGAACTTTTGTGCTCAATCAGTGTGGGACTAAACCAAGGAGAAAAATCTGCCTACCCCAAGAAATTTGTTTTAGTCATGCTGACAAATGCAATGCTATATCTATGCTGTTGACATCGTAGTCCTGAAGTCTTAAAGGGATCCGGGGAGGAATTCTGACTGTTCAGAGCTGCTGATAGGGATAGACAAGAGAAGGGGAAAATCTGCATGAATATTGAAATACAAATTTACTACATTGCCTGCTGTGCAATGGAGGCAGATGCTAGATCACAAGTGAACTCTGTTATCCGTACTCCCCAACCCCATCCCCTTGACTGTAGTAAGCTCCTGATTGGATGCTATAATAATTTGTTACGCACAAAATGGGAGGGGATGCAACATAGGCAAAGCTGGGTTCTTCAGCTACAGCATGTCTTTTTCAGTCACTAAGTATAGTGTTCTATTTTGCTAGTCATTGTATGGGGGTATTATCCAGTTACGATATAATGATACATTGCATAGTAATGTTTTTTAGTCATTGTGTGGTGGGTGTCATTTAGACACTGTGGGATCGATTCATTAAGGTTGACATAGTGCACAACTGCACTGCTCCAGTCTTCCTGGAGTACAAGGCACTAAGTTCGTTAGGAAGCGCATGCCACTGCTCTATAGTAGGGAAGTACAGTGTGCTTAGCTCCTGCACGGAACAGAAGCAGCTTCTCCATCGCTGTCTATATACTCTCTCTGCTGTTACCTCGCACTTCAGTGTAAATCTGATGAAGGTTTGTTTGATGGAAACATCACAGATTGATACACAGATTTTGGATTAATTGGATGGGAAGGTGTGATTATGTACCATCCCACCTGCTTCAATTGAGCTGTCATGAAAACGCCAGAAGTTACAATATTTTTGCCCAGTTCCACTTTGCGCAAAAATGTTGTTAATTTTCAAAGCTTTTACAGATTTTTTTTGCCGTAAAGCTGCCCCTTTTACTCTTTGAGAATCCCAGGATCTGGCTTTGAATTAGGCAGCAATGCCTTGTGTAACTTTCACTGACTGGCACTTAAAAATACTGATGAACTCTTTTGATAATTGTTTTAATTGGCACACGATAGATGATAAATGTTAAAAATAGTTTTATTATTGTTCTTAGTTTTTTTTAACATTGACCAATATTCATTATTTATTTATTTGTATTTTTATTATTTTACTCGTATAGCGCCATTAATTTCCGCAACTCTTTACAGACATCATTATCACTGTTCCCGATGGGGCTCACATTCTAAATTCCCTATCAATATGTCTTTGGAGTTATAACCGATGAGTGCCATTGGACCTGCAATGGAGCTATTCAGGTTTAGTGCCTGGGGCAGTGTGAGCTGTCTGTTCTATCCTGGTAACATTGCTGGGTATTCTGAATTACTTCCGAAAACAATTAGAAGAAAATATATTTTGTGCAAAACCCAGCTGTGACATGCTGACTGTGACAATATATCTCAGGTTCAATATGGTGTCTCGGGGTGCTAATAATGTCATTGATATTGTCAACTGACATTGAATTCTCATAAATGTCAGCCAATAAAGTAAATTATTAATCGCAATATCAGTGTTGTAACTGATTTCTTGAATCTATAATCATTGCAACAATTTATTATGTCTACAACTCTTGGGGAATAATAATTTCTATCCTTACAGATGATGGATTTCGGTTAAACGTAAGGTTAGGACATGTTTCCTTTTTTAGCCATGTCAAAAAGTGAGCTCGACACTGCCTAAATTACCATATTTCTTCTTATGTTTTCCATATTCTAAGTCTCATCTAAAGCTCATTGGCTAAAATAAAAATTTTACGACTTCGACTAAAAGAAAGCAACGTTCAGTAAACTGTAATGAAAGCAGATTTTGTTGTTCCGTCTAGATGTTGTATTATGCATGAAACCTGAAGTATCTGCTGATCCATAAAGTGAAGGCTATAAACCTTTTAATTCAGGAACGTGAGTTTGCACAATGTTATCCTAATTTCTTTTGCTCTGGAGATTAATTCTAGTAATCTAAGACTTTGTGACATTGAATACAGTGTGTGACAAAGAATGCACTGTAAACAGAATCTGATGTTTGCTAATCTTTATAAATACCTTAATGTGACTTTGTGTGTGTGACCTTTCCAATTTCCAAATAGGACAAGGAGACAACTATGAAAAATACCTAAAGAAATCGCTCATTTGGGAATACTGGATCTAGATGCAATGGATGTTTACATTGTTTAAAACCGTACTACAAAAAGTGATGGATTGTGTGTAGTTCTGATGCCACAAACCACCCATACACTATCTAATTTCTAAATATATGTTGAGGTTTATTCTTAGTTTTCAGCAGAGGGGCAACTTAAAGAAAACCTGTCATATCAGATAACCCTATTATCCTGCACATTTAACCCCTTTTCGACATCAGGCATAATAGTACGCCTATGTTAGACTCCCTCCCTTTGATGTGGGCTCCGGCGATGGGCCCACATCTTTCCCAGCACATGTCAGCTGTTTTGAACAGCTGACATGTGCCCAGAACAACATCAGAATGAGGAGAAATTCACATTTTAGAATGAGGTGAGATTCACAGGCAGTGGTATAAGACATTTTACAACCATCACATTAGGTTACTGGAGATAACCTGAGAGCATCTGATGACATAAAAAGGTTTGAAACACTAAGACTGACATGAAAGTAAAGAAAAAAAAGCTTATTTTCATAGAAAAATTGATTTAAAGCAAAGTAATTCTCCAAGCATTGAATGTCCCTTACTATGCTTTGTGGTCTTTTGAGAGTCTAGAGCATAATAAATTTAAGATGCAAAAGATTTATCGCTCACCTGTTCAACCCCTCTGCTTCACGCCTCAGATTCGCTTCTTTCCCTGATCTCAAGCCACACCTCCCAATCCGTTCACTGGGATTTTAAGCCATGACCATGCCTCACAGGTCGCTGTACTTTGCACGTTGTGATGTTACGGATGTGTGACGAACAGTGAACACTGACACTGGTTGCTTTCCGAAGTTCTGTCCTTTGCAGACAGGAGCTATAATGGCAGAAAGAAAAGTCGATGAGGACAGTGGGCAGCATCTTTGACCTATGCACTTTAAGCTGGGAGTTCCAGCTCTGACCATGTCTATTGTGAGCTGCCTGGGAGATGCCGCTCATGCTGGGGGAAACAATAGGTGGCTCCGAGAACTGAATGGTGAACAACAAGAAATGGTGAGACCATACATGTGAGCATTGAGGTGAATGAAAGTTTTTCTTTTTTTTCAACTTTTGCTGTGTAACAGGGGCCAGAGTGTCAATCGTGACGAGGGGCTTTAACTCTTCTACACCCTGACGCTCCGCTACTGTAAAATCAGAATGTCCATTTTGTAATGTACTGTGTGTGTTAGTACGTGCCTAATGCTTTGCAGTATCTTATTGACATAGGCCAGATCCAATTTAGAGGAGAGTTATAGATATATGGGTTTGACTGATATCTTATAGAATGGGTTTCACAACGAGAGGCTTATCAATCTTCATATATGATCCTATGAACCAGCTACTTTCACTTTCACTGAATAGTGAAAATTGCAAAGCATTAGGCACGTACAAGTGTATACCTGAATATTAGTTCAGGGTGTGTGACATTTGGTATCTCACTTTTTGTCTCAATTGGTCAGCTATCTCTTTGACTGAAACCTAGTTTGTGACCATCTGTAGTGTAGCCCCTTTGAGAAGGCCCACCACGTACAAGCAGATACCACGTTCTTCATAGTACATGGTACAGGAAAGACGCTTGTCTTCTATTGTATTCTGGATGTACCATCCAACATTTGCAATTTTTTACATGTTGTGGTTTTGAATTTTTTAAATCAATTTAATACAGGTTATTTTTTGGATCCCAATTACCATTAATATAGTAACTGAGGTAACATCACTGAGAAGCAAAGCAAAATAGCTCTGGAAACCGGAGAGAGTGGTGGTAGGTGAGTATATTAATTCCTATCTTACATTACATGCACATAAAACTTAAAATCAATAAAAAATATACAGATGGGAGCTTATTTAAGTATAGATATCAGGGCCTGATGATTTAACTTGTCACTTCTTTTAACTGCTTCAAGGTTTTCAATCCCTCAAGCGTTTTTAAGAAGTAACATAATACCACACATGGGCACAGCAGTGTCACTTTTACAGTGCTTTTTCAGGTGAATTCTGCATGATATCAGCCTGAAAAATGTGCAGTGTTCACATACACTAAAAGCAGGTGCGGATGGTCAGTAAACCCTGCAGGTTGAACGCTGCGTACTTGTGCAGCATCCAACCCGCAGCATTCAGATGTTACAGCATAGTGGATGGGATTTCAAGAAATCCCATGCCCACTATGCGACCAGAGATGCCCGCAGGTCTCCCCCGTAGACGGACATGCGGGGTGTCTCTCCAGACCGCAGCATGTTAATTTCCCTTGCAGAGATGCTAGTCTCCGAAAGAGAAATGTCACCAATAGAGTATACTGGATGCGGTGAATCAGCACGGTTCAGTGAACACATGCGGATTCACCTGCGTTCAATAGACGACAGTTCTTTGGACATAGCGAACATGCACTGCATCCAATTAGTTGCCACTTCCGGATCTATTGCACATACCCTTTGGTGTGAAAACAATGGAATAGCAGGATTAGAAAAAAAAGCATCGTTAGGGCCATATGACAACCCAACATAGTAATGAATCTGTTATCCTCCTCTTTTACATTAATATAAGGCTGGTTTATAGGTAATATCTCTCAGATTTCCTGTCCTTGTTTTATTAATCCAATTAGTCACTACAATATTATGGTTATTTCTGCCAAGTAGCCAACTTCTCAGTAAATAAACGGAGGATGCACAATGCGAATTATTGTTGGAATATCCAAAATAAGAGGCCTGATGCTATCTATATTTTAATTAGTCTTTTATTCAAATGTTCAAGCACATAATACATACCATCTGTCATCTGTTGTAATGATTCATCTGAACCATGGTTAAAAAGATGATAATTTGAAGCATCAACACATCTTTAAATCATGCAGGACTACGCTCTGTGGCAAGATGGCATGGATCATAATCGGTGTCAGCTCTTTGAAATACATGCTTTATAGTTGCAGCAAATATTACCAAAAGGATGAAAGGATTTAATGTTGTGTAAAATTAGAGACGTACAGCTCATATGCTAAAACTGTTTACATCATTTATAATTCTTAGTGGATACATATTTAGTAGCATATGCCTTTCCTGTATACTGTGAAAATTAAGCATAACATTTCCACATAAATATACATTTTATTTTGTTTGGCAGCATCTGTATCTGTTTAATATGGAAACAGGAAACTTGTTCACATCTGATCAATTTGTAGAAGTTTTGGCATCACATATTGATGATGCATCATTCAGCTCCAAAGTCAATAAAGAAGGTCTGGTGATAGTGTAGGTGTCAAATCACATTTTGTCTTGGCAGTTAAAGGTAATTTGCCAGCAAGTTTTTGCTACAGAGCCACATAAAGTAGAGACAGAGTCCCTGATTACAGGAATGTGTTACTTACTGGCCTGCATGTTATAGGTTATATAAAATCATTGT
The DNA here is from genome assembly GCF_039654945.1 of Dendrobates tinctorius. Lineage (NCBI taxonomy): Eukaryota > Metazoa > Chordata > Amphibia > Anura > Dendrobatidae > Dendrobates > Dendrobates tinctorius. The sequence goes on along the minus strand of NW_027361821.1, from coordinate 15,723,846 downwards.
TTTATCAGCAAAGGGTTGTCTCTAGAGGACTACTTAACCTGCTGCTGGGTTGTCAACCAATGCCTCCACCACTGATTGACAGCTTTCTGCCTATTTGTAAGCAGGTTGCGGGATCCATTGACACAAGGGAGGCAGAGCAAGGATTAACAAGTTAACAATTTAATTGGAACAATATGGAGAAAACAGTTAAACTGAAAAGAGGAAATTATAATGTAACAACAGTCCCATAATCAAACTTTTCGTGTCTTTAAGGCCCTCCACAGCAAGTGATCCAATGGGGGTTGTAGTCCCAGGAACGTTCGGTGGAGTGTCTTGAGATGAGGTCCAAAAGATAACGATCCAACTTCTGGCGGCAGCGGTGGTCACCAGTTTTACCCGCTGAGCCCCTAGTCCATAATCCTGTGCAGCTAAAGCAAAGAGAGCTGCCGAAGACCCGGTGTCAAGTGTAGGCTGCTGTGCTCTGGCCGGCAGAGAAGATTGCAACTTAATGTCCTGCAGCCGTCTCTCACCTCTCTGCATGAACGCTTTCACTTTCAGCCGGGCTCACGGTGCTCTCCAATTTCACCGTTCTGCCCGAGTGTCCAATAGAAGCTGGCAGCAGCATGTCGCGGTGCTGATGCTCGAGGTGCGGAGCGCGCTGCTCACCCTGTTGCACTCTCCCCAACGGTGGGAAACTGACTGCCGCTTTGTGCGCTTTTGGCTCTGCTTCCGGTTTATCCATGCCCCCTTGCCCCGGGTCATGGGGCCTGTCCTACCCCCTTTGTCTTCCCCAGGTAACATAGGACACAGCCCCGACAGTTCCAGACCGGGCTCAATACAGTTACCCTGAGCCCAGTCTGCCTCCTTACATATGCACAGTATATGCAGAAAGCTGGGGTGTGGGTGGGAATATACAGGGCTCAGCATTCTCACCACTTCTAGATCTGCAGGGAAGACAGGGATTTTATCAAAACTACAACAATCGGTCCAGTAAGTGAAACATCACTTGAATCAGGGTCTCCACTCCTACATCATGCTGCTCTCAAATATGGTAGCAAAAACCTGGTGACAGATTGCATTCAAGCCGACGCCATCTACAGCGGTTGACAGCTATAAAATATAGCTGACACCCTACTGAAAATTCTGAGACTTGACCATCCTTGCCATTTATCTGCTCAGCTGCTGAAGTCATTAGCTTCATTTGTTGTCCCCAAGATGTAGTAGTGGGGTACCACTGCCAATTCATTATTATTATACTACTATCCCTGTCATCTTCATATTGACATGCACAATACACCACAATATAAAAGTATCAATAAGGAAACTGAGTGTTCAAGTACTCACAAAAGATTGAAAAAGATAAAAAAAGAATTAAGAAAAAAAGTATTTTGTCCCATAAAGCATCTCTATTATGTAATAAATCATAAATAATTAAAAAGTACAGAAACACGGCATCATCACGTCTGAAGCGACTTGAACTATACATTAAAAACACAGAATAAAAAACAATCAAAAGTCACTGTACCGATAAAGAAAATAATTAATTTAGCTATTATAATTAGTGATGAGCGAGTATACTCGTTTCTCGGATTTCCCCGAGCATGCTCGGGTGTCCTTCGAGTATTTTGACGTGCTTGGAGATTTAGGTTTTGTCAAAGCAGCTGCATGATTTGTGGCTGCTGGACAGGCGGAATACATGTGGGCATTCCCTAACAAACAGGCAACCCCAACATGTATTCAGCCTGTCCAGCTCATCCCTAATTATAATCTATAAATTGTCATTATTTCTTAGTTGTATTAACAAGAGCTCAGACATCCAGAGTGAGTGAGACAGTACAGTCACAGCTGCAGGAGCTACAAGTGTGTGAGCTAAAGGAGAAGACTCAGCAGGAAAGGCAGGCGGGTCGCTCACCATGTGGCCGGTCATAGCATGGGCTGATGCCCTCAGATCTGGGGTGAAACGGCTGAGGGTACACCCGGTGGCAGTGAGTCTGAAAAGGGAGGACACTGAGAAAACGTACAATACGGTATGACCTGATCTCGAGCCCTGTGACAGAGAGAGAAGTGAAGGGAAAGCTGGAGTGATGTGTAATGTAGATCCTGCTGTAGATGCTGTATTGAACCTGGATGTGCTGCGAACACATGGGAGTAAAGTTGTGCATTTTTAGTTATAACAGGACTGTGTCTCTGTTATTTCACAAACAGCCAAAGGTGACCTTAGAGAGCAAAGGAAGAACCCTGACGGCACAGAGAACAGAGAGGCAATTAAGCTGAAAGTGAAATGGGATTTTTATGTAAAGGGAGGTCAGGGCCCACAAAGTCCGATAAGCTCAGCCAAGACTACTGCCCTGACCAACCTTTACACACTCTGCCATAAAGGCCCGACTGGTGGAGGCTTACTTTGTGGAACTTTCTCCCATCTCCCTACTGCATCTATGGAGCCCAGCCACAGTGATCTTGGGGTTCTTCTTTACCTCTCTCACCAAGGCTCTTCTCCCACGATTGCTCAGTTTGGCTGGACAGCCAGGTCTAGGAAAACTTCTGGTGGTCCCAAACTTCTTCCACTTAAGGATTATGGAGGCCACTGTACCCTTAGGAGCCTTGAGTACTGCAGAAATTCTTTTGTAACCTTGGCCAGATCTGTGATTTGTCACAATTCTGTCTCTGAGCTTCTTGACCAGTTCTTTTGACCTCATGATTATCATTTGGTCTAAAGGGCATGTCACACTAAGAGATATCGCTAGCAATATCGCTATAACGTCACTAGCGATATCTCTGTGTCTGATACTTACCTCCAACCGGCTCCCCCGCTGGTTATCGCTGATCGCACGAGAATGTCCAGGACTGTTTCTCGTCGTCAGCTTCCTGTGGCGCTTCCTGCTGTGAGGACGAGCGACGCGTGGAGCCGGGCGGGAGGACGCAGGATCGCCTGGTGTGACAGGTAAGTAGCGATCCCCGTCCCCAGCGATGTCGCTAGTGAGATCTGCCTATGTGGCAGCTCACTAGCGACCACTTAGCGATGTACCAGCGATCCTGACCGCGTCATATCGCTGGTCGGGATCGCTGGTACATCGCTAAGTGTGACAGTACCTTAACATGCACTGTGAGCTGAGAGGTCTTATATAGACAGGTGTGTGCTTTTACAAATCAAGTCCTATCAGTTTAATTAAACACAGCTGGACTCCAATGAAGGAGTAGAAACATCTCAAGGAGGATCACAAGGAAATGGACAGCATGTGACTTAAATATGGGTGTCTGAGCAAATGGTCTGAATACGTATGACCATGTGATAGTTCAGTTTTTCTTTTTTAATAAATTTGCAAAAATTTCTACATTTCTGTGTTTTCAGTCAAGATGGGGTGCAGAGTGTACATTAATGAGAAAAAAATGAACTTTTTTAAATTTACCAAATGGCTGTAATGAAACAAAGAGTGAAAAATTAAAAGGGGTCTGAATACTTTCCGTACCCACTGTATGTTAGTTTCAAGCCATTTCTTACAAGAAAAAAAAACAAATATGACCTGGTTACAAAAACTGTTGGATCATATGGATGTGGTCATTGTAAGGGGTGTTATTTTTTCTTGACTACCAAACAATTTCAAAATCCCAAAAATTCTAAAACCTTTATTATTAGAGATTTCATGAATTGCATTTGGTCTAGTGTATGTAGCTAAATGTTTCTGTCTTTTTTTTTGTATGTGGGCAAAACACATGTTGCAACACATTGGCTCTTTTAAGAACAATTATGACACTCCTGTGTTATGCTATATGAGATTCCATCATGTTTTGGACCCTTTGACCATACAGTTTTGGGTATTCAGAAATGTTCCCTGAAACAAAGAAAAGATAACCTAGACCAACTTCTATTGAGAGAAAAGGCTAAAGGAATAAATAAATTGGGTTCCTTGAATGAAGATGATTTGAATGAGGAATTCTCATATGGTGCTTTTTCCATTTAGCATTTTTCATTAAGCTCATGATTGGCACTACTTGATGTGCTATATGACTGGAAATTGTCTTTTTTTAGTGTAAACTAATTTTATCATATACTATTTAGAGAGCATTTTCCAATATTAGAGAGTGTTTCTATATACCCATATATTACTTTTGTTAATAATTGGGGTTTACGGTTTTGTTTTTAACTTGTTTTTAGTTTTCTTCTGGCACAATTAGTCTATCCTCTTGTGCTATGGTCCAACATATAAGAACAAAATGATTTCATGAACCGGTATAGATATTTTCCTTATCTGAACTATTTGTTTGATTATATACTTCTTAATGTATAGAAAATATTATGCGATCTACATCAATAATTTATGCTTATATTTATTATAATTTGCTATTTATTTGATTGCAGTTTTATGACACGGTTCCAATATTACCAAATGCCTACATACTAACCATTTTGACACCAGATGACAAGTTTTACATGCTCCATTTAAGAAGCGTCCTGTCTTCATTATAGCCAACTATTAATACAATTGAGATAACTTTGCCACTTTCTACTATTTAATCATGTGGCTCACGTTCTGATATGGTGCTAACATTAATCAATTATGCTAACTAGTTTCGATTTCCAAATTGATGCTTCATATATTCTCTTATCAGGAAGCGCCATGCCACTACTATAATCAGCCAATCATTGTGGTTGAGACATCTATGAAGGGGATTTTCCAGATATCCAATCATGTTGCTCCATGTCATGATGACATCACTGATGATGAGAGACCAGCTGATTGGTGCATGAATGGTTCTGATTGGTAGCTGGTAAGCATGGTAGTGCAGAAGCTGACACTCCAAGGAAAATTGAACCTATGATAGCATTTATTATAACACCTAAGGTGTTTTGATTGCTGGTAAGCTCTATCATCACTTGTGGTTGGCTGGTAAGTGATGTGTTACTTCCTGCAATAAGATACAGGTAATCGCATTGGCTCTAGTATGTAGCCCAGAGGCTATATATATGAGGCTTGTTTGGCTGGCCTGACATTCTAGCTTATAGTCCCACCCCACCCCCTGATAAAGGCGCATCTGACGTGAAACATGTTTGGGGGACATGTGCATTAAAGTAGCACTCCAGCGTTCTTTATTATTTCACAGCCGAAGTGGTAACTCTAATGTATGTTCACTGCTGGTATGCTTACCAGCAGCTGTCATCTGCTCTTCCTGATGCTGTTCTGGTTCTGTTCCGCCATCTTGTGCCAATAACAGCAGAAGATGGTGGTTGACTAGTGTTTTACCACACACAGGCATGAGTAATACCACTCCGTTGGTGATAAAATGCCGTTGTGGTGCTTTAAAGGATAATGTGCAGTGATAAGAAAAATAAAGCCACCAGCATTGTAAAACAAAATACACAGAAATCCATATAAACAGTACAGAATTTACATCTAGTGCATACCATTGTTTGTATGGTTTGTATACATATAATACATATAAAAATGTGGTACAAATCTAAAATACAATCTACGTTACAAACTTAGTATCAGCCGAGTGACTACATGAGATAAAAAAATTGTATTCAAAGTTAGCGATCCGTATTGCCATAGATTGTAAGGCACATCTGTATATCATGAGATTATATGTTCCACTATCTTTATACCTTGTATATGTTCTTTTAGAAATGTGGTATATGCTGCACCTTTCTGTACTATTAAAAAGAAACGAGTACCTGACAAAAATAAAGTCAAACACAAGTATAGCAGAATATGTGTAACCACAACAGCCCATCACAAAGCAGAGCGGAACTTTATCTGTGATTTTTCATACTTACATACTGTGCTTGGTCAATGCTCATAATGTGAGTAGCAGTGCAGGTTAACACTGTACTACTTTCAGCATTAAACAACCACCTATTAGCTATATACTGTACAAGCTGTACAAGCTTATCAGCGGTCATTTAAAGGCAACATGTCAATAAAAAAACGCTATTAACCTGCAAATATGGGGTTAATCTGCAGATTAATAGGGTTCTAAACCTGCCTGGCACCGGCATTTAGAACCCCATTGCTGGGAGGAAATTAACTTTATTCCTCCAGTTTCAGTCATGGGGTGGCGCTGGTGTTGGTTCAGTCACCGCTCTGTGTATAGAGAACAGATGCTTTATCTGCGCCCCTAGTACGGACTGACAGCAGGATCAGCGTTAAGGAAAACCCTTTAAATGTTCCCCAAACATTTAAATGTGTTTACACATGCACACCACAATATACTATTACATACATACACATTTATAAGCATACATACAATCCCATGTACAGTTCCAGATAAGCAGACAAGTACATACACACACAGAAGCATACACACATACTTACATTTAAACATATACAGTGTGTGTGTGTGTGTATATATATATATATACACAGTATATGTACTGTATGTGTGTATATATATATATGTGTGTATATATATATATATGTATAATATATAAAGCTCAATGTGTGTGTGTATGTTTGTATGTATGTATGTGTGTATGTCCGGGATTGGCATCTGCACCGTCGCAGCTACAGCCACAAAATTTTGCACAGTTACACGTCTGGACCCCGAGAGCATCATAGGCTATGTTGTGAGGCAAAATTTTAACCCTGCGTGTTCCAATTCACCAAACAATTTTGCCTCTATCTACATAATGGGGAAAAAGTGAAAGGAAAAGTGTTGAAGGCAAATTGACAGCTGCCAGATGTGAACAAGGGGGACTTAAAGAATGCGAGCGATGGCGCCAAAGAGTATATACCGTACAGTTGCTAAGGTGGGGCCCTGACATGGGATACTCACCACACACCGGGATATGAACACACACAAAATGCGCCACACACTACCACGTGTTTCAACACATATACCACCCTCAGCACACATTTCACCACACATACACCAACCTCGCCACATAAAAGTCGAAACACAAAAGTCGCCATTCAAAACTCGCCACGCTGTCCCAGAGTTGTTTAAAAGATGAAAAATGAGCTGTGATTGGTTGCTATCAGCAACAGTTTTCTTTGTAGACAGTTGTGGTAACTGAGGCCTATTATTCTTATCATTTCTATGGTGTTATCGTCCTTCTGTAAAGCTGGAAATAACACAATTTATTACCGTGCCAACACAGACCACCCTCTGACACAGACTGCATGGGGAGCCCAGTATCACACAGGATAGGATTAGATACACTGCTCAGCTGTCAGTATCACACAGGATTGGATTAGATACACAGCTCAGCTGTCAGTATCACACAGGATAGGATTAGATACACGGCTCAGCAGTCAGTATCACACAGGATAGGATTAGATACACGGCTCTGCAGTCAGTATCATACAGGATAGGATTAGATACACGGCTCAGCAGTCAGTATCACACAGGATAGGATCAGATACATGGCTGAGCAGTCAGTAAGACACATGATAGGATTAGGTACACGGCTCAGCAGTCAGTATCATACAGGATAGGATTAGGTACGCGGCTCAGCAGTCAGTATCACACAGGATAGGGTTAGATACACGGCTCAGCAGTCAGTATCACACAGGATAGGATTAGATACACAGCTCAGCACACAGTATCACACAAAATAGTATTAGATACACAACTCAGCAGACAGTATCACACAGAATAGGATTAGTTACACGGCTCTGCAGTCAGTATCACACAGGATAGGATTAGATACACGGCTCTGCAGTCAGTATCACACAGGATAGGATTAGATACACGGCTCTGCAGTCAGTATCACACAGGATAGGATTAGATACATGGCTCAGCAGTCAGTATCACACAGGATAGGATTAGATACACGGCTCTGAAGTCAGTATCATACAGGATAGGATTAGATACATGGCTCAGCAGTCAGTATCACACAGGATAGGATCAGATACATGGCTGAGCAGTCAGTAAGACACATGATAGGATCAGGTACACGGCTCAGCAGTCAGTATCATACAGGATAGGATTAGGTACGCGGCTCAGCAGTCAGTATCACACAGGATAGGGTTAGATACACGGCTCAGCAGTCAGTATCACACAGGATAGGATTAGATACACAGCTCAGCACACAGTATCACACAAAATAGTATTAGATACACAACTCAGCAGACAGTATCACACAGAATAGGATTAGTTACACTGCTCTGCAGTCAGTATCACACAGGATAGGATTAGATACACGGCTCTGCAGTCAGTATCACACAGGATAGGATTAGATACACGGCTCTGCAGTCAGTAGCACACATGATAGGATTAGGTACAAGGCTCAGCAGTCAGTATTACACAAGATAGGATTAGAGTCAGTAACACATGATAGGATTAGATACACAGCTCAGCAGAAAGTATCCCACAGGAGAGGATTAGGTACACAGCTCAGCAGACATTATCGCACAGGATAGGGTTAGATACACAGCCCAGAAACAGGATTTGCCAAAGGAGAGGACATTTTCATTCCAAGAATTCCACTCATTCCATCTGATTTGTTTTTTGATTTTAAACGCCCCCAGTTTCCAGTTCAACTGCTATTTGCAATGTCCATTAACAATGCTCAGGGACAGTCCTTGAAAGTAGTAGGGATCGATTTGCAATCTCCATGCTTTTCTCATGGTCAACTTTACGTGGTCTGTTCAAGAGTTGGAACTGTCAAAACTCTGTTCATCTTTGCACCGAAAGGAAAAACCAAAAATCTTGAATGAGTTGAAAATAAAATACTATCAATACTTGGGTAATCGTTTAGTTAATTTGTGTTGCAAATCTGTAGTGTTGAATATATGATGTGAAATGTTTTTATGTGCAATATAATCATTATAATTTGTTATAACTAACCACAGTTGTTTACTATGCCCAGGCAACGCCGGGCTCTTCAGCTAGTCTCATACATAAATTTGACTTGCAACTGTTTAGCATATGATTAGTTCTGCAGATTCTTGTCATGTCACTTCATTGTTACTGTTTTGCTCCTGGTGGTGGAAAAATCTTTTTCTTTCTTTGTATATACTACAAATTACAACCTGTTCTCACATTTGCTAATAGCTCAGGGTGTTATTAGGTTGATTCCCAGGTTAAATGTCACTGGTTCGAATCGAGGAGCGGCCATGAAGACAATTTCCCAAGGAAAGAGGAACAGCATCATTCAGCTCATCAATAGCAGTCTCTAGGCCGGCACAACTGCACATTTTATTGCGTCATCTCACATTTGATATTCAAGTCATGTAGACCTAGGCAACTGCTTGTTGACCAACCTGGGTGGGCATATACCCCACTACTCCCTGGCCCAGACCGCCCCTTGTCTCTGTGTATGCATTTCTTTTTCTTTTTCCTTTTCCTATTATCTTTATTAATCCCTTTTTAATTAATTTTCATTGTAAATGTTATGCTAAATAAATGATTCAAATAATTTGTGAAGGCCAAATCTTTTAGCTAGAAGCCCGGATTTCCATATCAATACCTATTATTCAATACAAAATATAGCTTTTCCTTTCATTATATAAACGTTAAAGTAATGTCACTGAAAAATATTGTTCTTGGTGCAAAAAACAAGCTCTCATAAAGCTTTATCAATGCTACAATAAAAGTTATGGGTCTCAAAAGGCAGGGATCACAAAACAAACAAAAAAGACTCCTGTTATAGAAGAAAAGAAATGGCTGCAACTAAAGAAGTAATACAATCAATACAAAATAACATACATTTATAACTTATGAGATTAAAGACATATTTTAATCACAGAGATCCATAAAGTTTGAAATTGATCACCACTCAACCAAGCTACCATAGTCTTCTGAGAGTACAGACAAGCAGGACTGGTGAAACAAATTTTACACCAACAGTTTGATTCTCATTGATATTAGTACACTAAAAGATAGTGCATGATATATCTGAGTATAATGCCCAAATTAATGGTGCATACATTACCCAAATAAATTCTTCAAAAAATAAACAGATAGATAATATGTATACAGCACACAGTGCCTGGATTGTAAACGCCTGCAAGTTATGAATAAAAAGTGCCTACATTAGAATATCTCAGCACAGACATTTACAACCCTAGCACATGCTGCAAACACGTTTTCTCCAGCAGTGCTCAAGGTGGTCCGAACTTATGTAGAGAAAATCAAATCTGGCTGAAGATTTCATCCATTATAAATGAACTACACCCTTCACCTCTCCAAACAAGTCTACTTCAGCACCCTTGTCATTGCGCTATCCAACAATCCTAAATGACTCTTTGACACTTTTCACTCTCTCCTCATTTCAAGAGTGCGGACCCCCCACCACTGACCTCAGAGCTGATGATCTGGCCAATTATTTAAAACATTTTTTTACCAGATCAGACAGGAAATTTTCTCCCAATCCCCTAATGTTTTACATTCTCCTCCCCTCTGCACTGTATCTAGCTCGCTTTCTGTGTTTGAACTGGTCATGGAAGAAGTGTCCAGGCTCCTTGCATCTTCTCACCCTACTAACTGCACCAGTGATCCTATTCCCTCATATCTCCTACAGTCCCTTTCCTCAGTTGTCACAGTCACCTATCTAAAATGTTCAATCTCTCTCATCTGGTATCCTTCCCTCCTCATTTAAACATCCAGCAACCATCCCTTGCCCAGAACTGTGGTACTAACTACAGATCTGTCTTCAATCTTCCCTTCATCTCTAAACTCCTGGAACGCTTGATCCATTCCTGTCTAATCCGCTATCTCTCAGATCACTCTCTTCTTTACCCTTTACAATCTGGTTTCGGCTCTTTACACTCTACTGGAACTGCCCTTACTAAAGTCTCTAATGATCTACTAACAGCTGAATCTAATTGTCCCTACTCCTCATTAATTCTCCTGCATTTCTATGCAGAATTCAACACTTTCGATCATCAGCTTCTCCTCACTATGCTCTGTGCTATTCGCCTCAAGGATATTGCTCTTTCCTGGTTTTCCTTCTACCTCTCTGACTGCTCCATCACTGTATCTTTTGCTGGATCCTTTTCCTCTCCTTTTCCTCTTATGGCTGGGGTTCCTCAAGGATCAGTCCTAGGACTAGGACCCTTCCTTTTCTCACTATAAACTGCTCCTATGGGGCAAATTATCAGTAGATTCGGTTTTCAGTGCCATCTCTATGTTGAAGACACCCAATTATATACATCATCTCCTGACATCACCCCTTCATTACTACAAAATACCAGTGATTATATTTCTGCTGTCTCTAACATCATATCCTCTTCCAAAACTTTATCTGTCAAAAACTGAACTTCTTGTGTTTTCTCTGACGCGCCCCAGAGGCCGTGGGATACTCGTCACCGGGCCCGTTAACTTCAATGGGAAATGTCACAGTGGCAGTGACCCGGTCCGTGGCCTCAGGCAGTCATGCAAAAGGGGTAGAATTGATTAGGGATAAAGTTTATGTAGTGATTCGTGACGCCAGTTGGAGTGTTCGACTGTAGTATAGCCAGCACTGCAGATGATCCCTGGGAGAGTAGATGGTAATGGCAGTGCAGATGTTTAACCCTCTCCAACCAGGGCCGACCCCCAGAGATTGTGATGGAAGTAGAAGGCACGGAGTAATCAGGCAGGAGACAAGGAAAGTCACTTCATCATTTACTGTAGTTCAGGTGCAGTTCAAAGGTGATATTACAACTCTCACCAGGTTACAGTCTGATCTGGAGAATGGGAGTTATCCTTCACTCTGCTTGTGACTCAGTGTAAGCTTTCTGATATTTTAATCCCTTCTGTGACCAAGGCTTCCCGGAGTTTAGAACTTCCAGTCTAGCATCTACTCACTGTGTATTTCTCCTCTGGCAACTTGCAGCTTGGATCCTTTTGTGAAGCAGCTCAAGTTCCTTCTTGTACAATCCTTCACTGATCCTAGGCTGTTGCAGTCTTTCTGAGGGGAAACACTATGCTGTTGGTTGTATATTCCCACACAGTCTCTCAGCTTACCACCCTGCTCTGAAAGCATGGATGGTCTAGGGCAGTGTTTCTCAACTCCAGGCCTCAAGGCCCACCAACAGGTCAAGTTTTCAGGATTTCCTTAGTATTGCACAGATGATAATTTCATCACCTGCTCAAGCATTAACAGCATCACCTGTGCAATACTAAGGAAATCCTGAAAACATGACCTGTTCGTGGGTCTTGAGGACTGAGAAAGTTGAGAAGAGAGAGTTGAGAAACACTGGTCTAGGGGCTTATCCCCTGATGCTTCTTAGCTCTGCTCCTGGATAGAGCACATGTCTAATGGCTTCCAAGAATGTTCTTCTTCTCCTCCTTCTTCTCACACTGAAAACAACAACTCTGCTCACACCCTCCCAGTTAGGGTGTGTCTGCAAAGCTCTAAGCTTCAGACAAGTGAGGGAGTGAGGTGAATTGTGTGTGTGTGTTGTGGTCTCTAGCAGAGAAAGCATAACTCCCATTGCTCACAAAACACATACAAAACAGTACATATTTAATCCTTTTGTGGTGGTAAAGACGTAGGGTGCCACAACTCCATCCACTAACCTACCTATGACCGATATTGCAATTTCTATGTGTGGTTCCACCATTACTCCCTAGCAACATGTCGTCTGTTTTGGTGTCATATTTGATTTAGATTGTTCCTTCAATCCCCACATCCGATTACTCGCACACTAATGTGACCTACACCTCAAAAAGATTTCTGGAATTCGACCTTTTCTTACCTTTGACTTGACAAAAACTCTGTGGCTCTTATTCATTCTCGTCTGTACTATTGCAACTCTCTACTATTCGGTCTCCATCTTACTAAACTCCCCCTTCTCCAATTGGTCCTGAATGCGGCAGCCAGGATCATATTCCTTTTCAACTGCTATGCCGCAGCCTCTGCTCTGTACCAGTCATTGTATTGGTTGACCATCCAATACAGAGTTCAGCATAAACTTATCACTCTCACTCACAAAGCTCTCCACAGTTCTGCACGACCCTACATCTCTTCCCTCATCTCAGTCTACCACCCTACCTATGCCCTCTCTTCTGCTAATGATTTAAAACTAAAATCCTTGATAATCTGACACTCCCACTCCTGTCTCAAAGACTTCTCTTGTGTTGCACCAATTCTTTGGATTGCACTACAGAGGAAAAATTGATTTAATCCCCAATATCAACAGTTTTAAAAATACATTTCTTTAGACAGGCTTATCTCCCCACCTCACTTATCTAACTATCCTCATTTTGTCCTTACAAAATTTTCTTCAAAATCATGACGCTCGTAGCATCTGTTCACACTCCCTCCTTTCATTTAATAGCCTTTGGTGTTTGTACTTGTACACTGGCTGGTGACTGGTTTGTGCAGTGTTATCTGCATACCCTATTTAGTTTATTATGGCTGGACCATACAATATAAGCACATTTTACCATTTACCTTTTGTGTCTGTCTTATTTCCTCATAGATTGTAAGCGTGCGAACAGGGCCCTCACTCCTTTTGGTATCTGAATTATGTGTTATTTTGTGATGTCTTTATTGTCTATACAAGTCTCCTCTAAAATTTTAAAATGCTGTGGAATATGTTGGTGTTATAAAAATAAAAATTATTATTATTAGACTGTGTCCATTTCAGTGGATTGTAAAGATGTTCAGTGGTTAGCATTGTTAGCCTGCAAGGCTAGAGTTCTGGTTTAAATTCTGCCAAGGTCAACACGTGCATGCTGTTTGTATGTTTTCCCAACATTTGTCTGGGTTTCCTCTAATTATACATGTCCATTCAGTACATTCTGTTCTGGTCAAACAGAAATGTGACAACTGTAGACAATCACTAGCATTAGCATTGAAAACATGAAGGTGGTACCGTTAGGAAGCTTCTCAAGCGAGGTCAGGGTCTTTGTAAATAGGACTACTCCTAAGACCAGCAATATTAACTTGCAGTAAAAACAACACTAGTACGCAATTAACAATGCTCCAAATTTATCAACTTCAACATCTCAGAGTTATGAACAGACCAACGTTAACTTTTCTAAGGTGAACCTCAACCTCATCCTATAATATATAGTGAACCAGTTGCACATTCACTGTACACAAGATGTACATAGACTTTTACACATGCCATATCTTAATTGAGCTCAGAAGTAAGCTTACCACACAGTCCTCACAGACTCCAATTTGTTTCCATTTAGTGGCTGAGGTCTCACATACAGTGGCATAACTACAAAGTTATGGGCCCCGGTGCAAACTTTCAAATGCCCCCCCCCCCTGATGCCAAAATATTTTCCACCCAAATTCACATTTTCCCTGTTCATTTTTCACACTATATATAGTTTTGTTGCAATGTTTTATAGTGCAATATTTAATAAATGTAGGCATAGTTAACAAATACAGTATTTAAAGCAAAAAATATTCAAATTATTTTGGAAACTCATTTACTTTGCTGGTATGTTGGGAGGTCAGTGCAGTACACTTCAAAAACTGATCAGTAACAAACACGTCAAAAACACACCGTGTGAATGTAGCCTAAGGCTACATTCACAAACAGCATTTTGACTGCATTTTGTGAGGATCCGTGTGTGTGAATGCTGCTGCTCTAATTGCTCACCTTCCCCACACCCCCATGGTGATCTCCAGCGATATCCTCTCATCCTGGAGGCTGTTGAGTTCTGCACCTCTAGGACCCTGCGCATGTTACTGAGTGACTTCACTTGGTCACATGGTGCTGTGCCAAGTCATCCCACAGGTCCTGCAGCCTCCGGTATGAGAACATCACTGGAGATCACCATGGGAGCGCGGGGAAGGTGAGTAAATGCGCATTCGAAAAGCACAAACAGAATTGAAATGCTCATTCTTTTTACGGGTCCATTCTTGAGCGCAAGAACAGATCCGTAAAAAGTGCAGTGTGTGAATGCAGAATTGTGAAATGCATTGACTTGGCTGCGACAGCCAACGTCACTGCATTTCACTGCAATGGCAGATCCATACAAGACGGGACACTAGCGGAGCACTAGCGTTCCGTGTGAATGTAGCCTTACTGTGTGTTGCCTTGAGCACGTCTGCATGATCTCTGTACAGTACAGACATTGAGACATAAAGTAATGGAGGTCAGGTCCTTCAAACACAGAGTGAGACCCCCACATAGCCTCCTATATACAGTATGTGACCCCACATAGCCTCTTATATATAATGTTAGGCTCCACATAGCCTACTTGTTCTGCCTTCATACAAGTTGACACAGTGTGCACTCTAGCATACAGCATAAACCATGGCTCTGTCTTCCAAAATAAGCAGACTGTTCTCTGTGGTCTAACTTGCTTATTTGTGGAGTATAGAACATGCGAGGGAGTGGTAAAACTATAAAGAATATAAATGACATAATTAAGTATTGGGCAGATGATCACACAGCTAACACAAGTACAGGAAGTATTCAGTGTGATGCAACTTACATAGAAAAAACACAGGAGTCTAATTACAACTACTGAGAACAGACTGCTATACAGCTAATAACATCTCTGCACACACTGCATTGTAAGAAAGATATTAAGCTTACTAGATATGCTTTACCCGGATAGTAAACTCAAGTTGGAGAGTTAACAGGAGGACAGATAAACACGTGTGTCCTTATGAAAAACAAAAATAAAATGGCATCTTCTTCATCCCAGAATACACTGCTTTATTCCCACAATGCATTGCTTCAATCTCACAGTGCATTGCTTCTGTTAGTCACAGGCTGTGAATGCTATTTAAGACAGCTATAAATTCAGCCACCACTAGATGGTGCTATAACTAAACCAGTACATAATGCAACCATATTTGCCCTATTCAGAGGGCAGAACACTACTATATACAGCATTAGGCCCCTCATAGCCTTCTATATACAGTGAGAGGACCTACATAGCCCCCCTATATTAAGGCACACGTCCCATATATATATGAAAAATAAAATAACACTTTCTCACCTCGCTCCAGAAAAAAAAGTCAACTTGGCAACCCTTACTTTGTCATTTGTCCAAACCATCAGCCAATATATAATGAATGCACAAAACCCACACTGTTCAACAGAGTCCTTAACGTCTGTGAGCAGGAGCTTTCAAGAAATGGGTGCAGCTAGAGGTGTGTGCATAATTGTCCCTCTATCTTCTGTATAGATTGAGAGGTGTGGACAAGGAATGAACACATAAATAGTGCAATTGATGCTACAGCATAAATTCCAAATGCATTGGATCACACACAAACATCTCATAAAAGGAAGCAGCAAACACATTTACATTTGCAAGCAACGATATTAGTGAAGTTGAATAAGACTTCCCTCTTTAATAGCTGTTATTTGGGATGACAGAATTATGGCTTAAATAATTGCTTATTTAACCCCTTTACCCCCAAGGGTGGTTTGCATGTTAAAAGGAATCTGTCACCTCATTTTTCGACTATCAGCTGCCGGCACTGCCATCAGGGGCTTATCTACAGCATTCTGTAATGCTGTAGATAAGCCCCTGATGTAACCTGAAAGAGAAGAAAAACGAGTTGGATTATACTCACCCAGGGGAGGTCTGGGTCCGGTCTTGGTCTGATGGGTGTCGTGGTCCGGTCCGGCGCCTCCCATCTTGTAGCAGTGACGTCCTCTTCTTTTCTTCCCATTGCGGCTCTGGCGCAGGTGCACTGTTCTGCCCTGTTGAAGGCAGAGCAGAGTACTGCAGTGCACAGGTGCCGGACCAGGTTAGAGAGGTCTGGCGCCTGCGCACTGCAGTACTTTACTAGAGGTAAAGTACGCCTGCGCCAGAGACGCGACGGGAAGCAAAGAAGAGGACATCACCGCTACAAGATGGGAGGTGCCGGACCCCGACACCCATTGTACCAAGACCGGACTGCCCCCCGGTGAGTATAATATAACTTGTTTTTCTTATCTTTCAGGTTACAGGGGCTTATCTACAGCATTACCCAAATTTTATTTTGTTAGGAAGTTATAAGAGTTAAACATTAAACAGCGATTTCTCATTTTTTTAGGGACCACATTACATTTGAATTCACTTTGAGGGGTCTATAAGATAGAAAATGCCCAAAAGTGACACAATTGTAAAAACTGCACCCCTCAATGTCCTCAAAACCACATTCAAGAAGTTCATTAACCCTTCAGGTGCTTCACAAGATGTTTTGGAATGTTTAAAACAATGAACATTTAACTTTTTTTCACCAAAAATTTATTTCAGATCCAATTTTTTTAATTTTACCAAGGGTAACAGGAGAAATTAGACCCCAAAGGTTGTTGTGCAATTTCACCTGAGTACGCTGATACCTCATATGTGCAGGTAAATCACTGTTTGGGTGCATGGCAGAGCTCGGAAGTTAAGGAGCGCCTTTTTTCAATGCAAAATTGGCTGGAAATGAGATCAGACGCCATGTTGCGTTTGGAGAGCCTCTGATGTGCCTAAACAGTGGAAAACCCACACAGTGACACCATTTTTGAAAGTAGACCCCCTATGGAACTTATCTAGATGTGTGGTGAGCTCTTTGAACCCCAAGTGCTTCACAGAAGTTTGTAACGTAGAGCCGTAAAAATAAAAAATCATATTTTTCCACAAAAGTGATCTTTTCGCCCCCAATTTTTTATTTTCTCAAGGGTAACAGGAGAAATTTGACCCCAAAAATTGTTGTACAATTTGTCCTGAGTATACTGACACCCCATATGTAGGGGTAAACCACTGTTTAGGCGCATGGCAGATGCTTTTTATTGCAAAAAATAGTTTTTGCAAATAAAGTCCGTGGAGCCTCATTTAAAAGTCTCAAACACGGGACTAGCCAGATCTTCATCCAGGGAAGGACCCAGCCAAGGGGTGGCTCCTTTCGGAAACCACCATTACCACCATATTAAGTGGCCCTGTAAGTCAATATCCAGCTCTTTACGAGTTTACAGATATAACAAGGGAAATACCAATGCCAGGTATCCATCCACAGACAGCTGTTTCGGTGTTGCCCCTCATCAGTGTGGAGTAGGATTCTGGCTAGGTGGGAGCAATGCCTAGTAGACCAACATCACGAAACAATCCCTGACCTCAGGGAGACCAGTCAAAGAAAACACTGTGGCAGCCGGCAAAGGCGCTCAATCAGTGAAATCCTAGGTGCAATGCTCCCTGGGAAATACGAATATGCAAATAAAGTCTGTGGAGCCTCATTTAAGAGTCTCAAACACGGGACTAGCCAGATCTTCATCCAGGGAAAGACCCAGCCAAGGGGTGGCTCCTTTCGGAAACCACCATTACCACAATATTAAGTGGCCCTTTAAGTCAATATCCAGCTCTTTACGAGTTTACAGATATAACAAGGGAAATACCAATGCCAGGTATCCATCCACAAACAGCTGTTTCGGTGTTGCCCCTCATCAGAGTGGAGTAGGATTCTGGCCAGGTGGGAGCAATGCCTAGTAGTCCAACATCACAAAACAATCCCTGACCTCAGGGAGACCAGTCAAAGAAAACACTGCAGCAGCCGGCAAAGGCGCTCAATCAGTGAAATCCTAGGTGCAATGCTCCCTGGGAAATACAAATATGCAAATAAAGTCTGTGGAGCCTCATTTAAGAGTCTCAAACACGGGACTAGCCAGATCTTCGTCCAGGGAAAGACCCAGCCAAGGGGTGGCTCCTTTCGGAAACCACCATTACCACAATATTAAGTGGCCCTTTAAGTCAATATCCAGCTCTTTACGAGTTTACAGATATGACAAGGGAAATACCAAGGCCAGGTATCCATCCGCAGACAGCTGTTTCGGGGTGTTGCCCCTCATCAGTGTGGAGTAGGATTCTGGCTAGGTGGGAGCAATGCCTAGTAGACCAATATCACGAAACAATCAGTGACCTCAGGGAGACCAGTCAAAGAAAACACTGCGGCAGCCGGCAAAGGTGCTCAATCAGTGACATCCTAGGTGCAATGCTCCCTGGGAAATACGAATATGCAAATAAAGTCTGTGGAGCCTCATTTAAGAGTCTCAAACATGGGACTAGCCAGATCTTCCTCCAGGGAAGGACCCAGCCAAGGGGTGGCTCCTTTCGGAAACCACCATTACCACCATATTAAGTGGCCCTTTGAGTCAATGTCCAGCTCTTTACGAGTTTACAGATGCAACAAGGGAAATACCAAGGCCAGGTATCCATCCACAGACAGCTGTTTTGGGGTGTTGCCCCTCATCAGTGTGGAGTAGGATTCTGGCTAGGTGGGAGCAATGCCTAGTAGACCAACATCATGAAACAATCACTGACCTCAGGGAGACCAGTCAAAGAAAACACTGCGGCAGCCGGCAAAGGCGCTCAATCAGTGAAATCCTAGGTGCAATGTTCCCTGGGAAATACGAATATGCAAATAAAGTCCGTGGAGCCTCATTTAAGAGTCTCAAACATGGGACTAGCCAGCCTTGGCTGGGTCCTTCCCTGGAGGAAGGTCTGTCTAGTCCCGTGTCAGTGATTGTTTCGTGAAAAAATAGTTTTTGCATCACCATATTTTGAGAGCTATAATTTTTCCATATTTTGGCCCACAGAGTCTTGTGAGGTCTTTTTTTTGCTGGATGAGTTGACGTTTTTATTGGTACCATTTTTGGGTACAATTCATGAATTTCTTTTGGGGGGCGTTTATACCGTTCCGTGTGCGGTAAAATTGATAAATCAGTTTTATTTGTCGGGCTAGTACGATTACATTCATTTATGTTTTGCCGCTTTTATACAATAAGAACTATTTTATATAAAAATAATTATTTTTGCATCGCTTTATTCTGAGAGCTATAACTTTTTTATTTTTCTGGTGATGGAGCTGTATGGGGGCTTGTTTTTTGCGGGACGTGTTGACATTTTTATTGGTACTATTTTCAGGCACATGACATTTTTTTTATCACTTTTTATTCTGATTTTTGAAAGGCAGAATGAACAAAAGCCAGTAATTCATGAATTTCTTTTTTGGGGGGGGCGCTTGTACCGTTCTGCGTGTGGTAAAATTGATAAAGTGGCTTTAATTTTCAGGTTAGTATGATTGCAGCATTACCTCGTTTATATCTTTTTCTGTGTTTTGGAGCTTTTTTACAATAAAAAGTATTTTATATAAAAAATAATTATTTTTGCATCGCTTTATTCTGAGAGCTATAACTTTTTTATTTTTTCGCTGATGACTATGTATGGAAGCTTGTTTTTTGCAGAACAAGATGACGTTTTCAGTGGTACCATGCTTATTTATATCCGTCTTTTTGATCGCGTGTTATTCCACTTTTTGTTCGGCGGTATGATGATAAAGCATTTTTTTGCCTTTTTGTATGGTGTTCACTAAAGGGGTTAACTAGTGGGACAGTTTTATAGGTCAGGTTGTTATGGACGTGGCGATACCAAATATGTGTACTTTTATTGTTTAGATTTTTTTATTTTTTTCATTCAAATATTTACTTATTGATAGAGTAAATGTTAATTTTTTTAATTATTATTTTTTATTTTTTTTACAATTATTTTTTTTTTTTTTTACTTTATTCTTACTTTTACACTTAGTCCCACTATGGGACACATGTTTTGCAGGCTGATCGCTTCTATAGCATGCAGATGAAGCAGCATCTGCATGCCATAGAAGCTGTCATCGCTGCACTTTCTGCACACTGACCTGAGAGACTTCCAGACATCCACTGCGCATGACAGGAAATATCTCAGCTCTGGTAAACCAGATGTCATTATGATAACAGAGGGTTACCATAGCAATAATCGGGACCAGGTGGCACGCCGTGGGGTCTCCACTCAGCTGACACCCAGCTGCGATCGGCCACGCTCCCCCGTGAGCGTTGACGATCACCATGACGTACTATCCCGTCATCTCGGGGCACATGGACGGGATAGTACATCAGCTGGCACAAATGTGTTAAAGAGAATCTGTCACCAGGTCTGTCACCATCTGAAAAAAGCATAACATAGGGTTATAGAGTCTCATTCCAATAATGTGTCACATACTGGGCTGCTTGATGGATTTTGATAAAATTCCTGTTGTATCTTCCGCAGATTTTGCAGCTCTCTAAATGCTGAGCTCTCTATAACCCCACCCACACCACTGATTGGCTGCCTGCACTGTGCATAAGCAGAAAGCTGCCAATCAGTGGAGGGGATTATACAGAGCTCATGAATATGGAGGACTACCTTACAGCAAGTTTACTTTTACTAGTCCTCTAGTGATAATCTCCTGCTGAGAGCAGTGATTTTATAAAAACTACAGCAAGAGGTCCAGTAAGTAACACATTGCTGGAATCAGGGTCTTGGTCACATGCTACTCTCAGGTTAGATGGTAAAAAAATCTGGTGATAAATTCCCATTAAATATGAAGTTGCACAAGGATCAACATTCCTGAACAGAAATAAGACATAAAATCTCCCTCAGATTCTAATAACTGGAAATATCTATTTTATCTATTACTAGCTGAAGAGCCCGGCGCTGCCCGGGCATAGTAACTAACTATGGTTAGTTATAACAAATTATAATGATTATATCTATAAAGCTGAGTGTATAGCCCCACCCTCTCCGCATAGCCACATTCACTATAATATCCCACATCATCCCATCAGCCAGAGCCACCGGACTACTACCCCTAATATCCCACATCGTCCCGTCAGCCAGAGCTACTGGACTACTACCCCTAATATCCCACATCATCCCATCAGCTAGAGCCACCAGACTACTCCCCCTAATGTCCCACATCATCCCGTCAGCCAGAGCCACCAGACAACTACCAATAATATCCCACATCATCCCGTCAGCCAGAGCTACCTGACTACTACCCCTAATATCCCACATCATCCCGTCAGCCAGAACTACCGGACTACTACCCCTAATATCCCACATCATCCCGTCAAAGCCAGTAAAAGTAGAATAGTGAAATTGCACAGAAACATGGTTCACTAAAATCCCAGGTTTTCTACTGATCAGGCTGATTATCTCACTTATCTGCCACCATAAATATCAGTCATGCTTTTCACCAATGGACAGGCACAAACCTTATACATTAGTACAGTAGAGAAACCTTCACACACATTTTCAAGCACCGTCAACTTGTAATTTGTCCGGCTGAGTTGCTCATGATGTACAGCATCTGTATGCAGTATAGTATCATATTTAATGGGTTGTTATGGGAAAAACATTACATGTTATATGGGTATATTCAGGTGAATTATGGGGAAAGTAGCACTTTAAAAAAACTCACAGCATCGGAGCACAGTAACACATCAATAATGCGTTAAAGTGTCTGTGAGAAAATATTAAATCCACATGACATTTAATATGTGCACTTTCCTACATTCATGTGTGTCACTTAATGATACCACACGGGAGGAGGGGATTCATTTCTGTCATGTACTCACTGCTCCTTTCTGGGGCACAGACGATGGCTGGAGCTTATGTTCCTGGGGATGCCAGATTTCTCGCACCATGTCAGTGTCTGCTGAGGTGTTGTCAAGTGAGAAAACTTGCACATAGCATCCAATCAAAGCTCAGCTACTTTTAACCAGCTCTGGTGAAATGAGAGATGCTTAGTGATTGGTTGCAAGGAAAACTGTAGGTCATAGCAGCCAATCACAGCTTAGCTTCTTTTGAACAGCTCTGGTGAAATGAAAGATGCTTCGTGAGTGGTTGGTGATACACACACACACACACACACTCATTGATTTTTATATACAGAGATGTTGTTGCTCACCAACACTCTGCATTTATGTTAACAACTAAAACAGAAAATGTTGATTATTTTGATTTCAAGAACAAGTTTTCTATAGCAAAATATGTCTTTTAAATATTGCATGAGAATATGAAGTATCAAGCGCCATTAAAAATGGTAAATGTCATGGAGAGAATGGCTGGCATTCATTGTAAAGGACCTTGATCGTTTCTGATCTTTTCTGCATTATTGAGCCTTGTCTGACTTTTGTTATGCATTGCACAGGGCACCATGGGCTAGCATTGTATGAAAAAGATGTTCAATTCTTCTATAGGCAAAATTATGAGTTTAATAGTAGAGAGACAACTCTCAAAGACTATGCCTCAGATCTGAAATATCAGGAGAACATCAGACATCTGTAAATATCAAACCATAACAAGGAGTAGGTGAGTAATATACAAAATTCAGGATCAAAGGATTCATGTTATAATGAATGCAACCCACCAACCTATTGTCTCCTTCCCCACCATCCTGTAGCATGTAAGCCCGAAAGGGCAGGGTCCTCTCCCCTCTGTATCAGTCTGTCATTGTTAGTTTGTTTACTGTAAGTGATATCTGTAATTTGTATGTAACCCCTTCGCATGTACAGCACCATGGAATCAATGGTGCTATATAAAAAAATAATAATAATAATATTTTATATATGGCCTTCATAACAGAAAGGGGAAATTGAGATCTAAAATGTATGCAGAAGTCTTATGAATAAACCATATTCCTTTATCGCCAATCCCTATTATTTATAAATACAATGCAACTACCGTATACATTTCATTTAGATAAATTGATCATTATCACATTTTCATGTTTTTTTTCTATTATGGTCTAAAAGCAAATAAGAAAAAGAGAGAGGATGGGGGGGCGGAGCCTGAACATTGGTGGAGCAAGAAGCAGGAAACCTGAGCTCCCGGACAAATACACCAAAAGGGGCTCTAATATCACCAGAGCCTTCTTTTTATACCATCCCCGCATTACAACCCAAACCAGGACCCCACTGGATCGCATAGACCCTGGGTGGCAAGTCACGTTCGGGATAAAGAAGGGATTCATCTAACTGAGGCCCTGCAGGCGGGAGATTGCCGGAGTGGCGGAAGGATATACTGCTAACAGCACCATCGCCTCGGGCAGAGGACTTCACCCCTGACCTAAGGCTGTCAGATAAGAGAGACCCCGGAGCTAACCCTCCCCTGCAAATAAGGTACCATTGCGAAACCCCCTGACCAGGACACATAAAATCGCTACTATTCTCATAGCTGGGGGACGGCTACAGAGAGTGTGTATCACGCCGCAGCATTGAAAATAGTCCCGTCGGGCTTGCAGAAGACACGCGGCCCGGGACCTAGAATAGACGTGCAGCGGCACGCTTCAGCCTCCTCCCCTCTCTGCAATCAGTGAGAGAGATCTGAGGGATTCAAGCGTCTCCGGGAGCTGAGGTAACACTGAAATAACAGAAGCAAGGTGACGGAGTGTCTTAAGCAGAGGGGTCTGATTCAGGGGACAGAGGACCAGGAGAGCATGGTCATTCTCCCTAACTCCGTAGCAATAAAGGAGATAATCAATTAATCAAGTGGGGGCCTGAGACTGTCTGACCCGAGGGGTGCGAGGAGAGAAGGGAGTAATATAAGGAGCCTTAGATCTGTATTAAGCGCTCCCCCCCCACCAGTGCTGTCCCTACATCTTTCATCCCCCCCTTATTTGCTTTCTAATTAACCCATGTTATACCTAGCTGAACGAATATAAGAGAGGATTCTCTGGAAAACCAGCAGAAAGTGGCTATAGACTGCCATCTAGTGACCAGAGCCAGAACGACATCTCTTTCCATTGTTTATCACTTATAAGATTGGGCATAAAATGGAACATTAGCTAAATTCATAGCCAGCGAGAGGAATTCTAATCTTCAAACTGCTCTATTCTTCTCTGCTTTAGATAACTGCAAAAATGGGGAGATCCAGCGTAAAAACGCAAAAGAGCATGCCCAAACCTACAAAGTCCACTACGCAAACAGACATGGATGACTTTCTTAAAAAACAAACGGTTCCGTCAGATTCTCTTAAACCATCCAAGCTTCGTGATTTGACCTCATTAGGAGATTCAGATTCTGAACCGGAGAGTGACTCTGACACGGGCAGCACAGCGAGAGAGGCCTTAGTCACTCGTTCGTTCATCAAACGTATATTGTCTAAAGCTCTTGAGCCAATAGGACAAGAACTTGCAGAGATAAAACACGACCTAAAACTTCAAGGCCACAGACTTGAGACATTGGAAAATTCGCAAGTTGCCATGACGCAAAGTTCGAACGCTGTACTAGACTCTTTAAAAGTCCATGAACTCCAACTACATACAATTCACACGGTGCTAGAAGATCATGAGAACAGAGAACG
Source organism: Dendrobates tinctorius (assembly GCF_039654945.1). Taxonomy (NCBI): domain Eukaryota; kingdom Metazoa; phylum Chordata; class Amphibia; order Anura; family Dendrobatidae; genus Dendrobates; species Dendrobates tinctorius. The sequence goes on along the minus strand of NW_027361821.1, from coordinate 15,698,898 downwards.
TCGTAACAACATAAGAGTTAAAGGCCTTTCTGAAACGGTGGCCTTTGAGGCGTTATGGAAAGCAACACAAGAGATATTCAAAGAACTACTTAATGAATCAGATCCGCAGGAAATCGAACTGGTGAGAGTACACAGAGCATTGCGTCCGAGGCCTTCTCAAGGGGAAACTCCACGAGATGTGATCTGTCGCTTCCTCGATTATCGAGCAAAAGACTTAGTTCTTCGCAGAGCGCGGGAGGCGCAGGAGATCTCGTATGAAGGCTCACAAATTAAACTTTTCCAGGATTTATCGGCTAGCACTCTCAGGAAGCGGAGGATCTTGAAACCGTTCACTGAAGCATTGATAAAAAAAGGCGTCCGTTTTAGATGGTTGTTCCCGTTTGGAGTACATATCACAAATGGAGACAAAGGTATCTCAGCAAGAACATCACAAGACATCAAAGAGGCATGTGAGTCCTTGGGGATTGAGCTGGAGGCCTACCCGGACCTGGAGTCCTTCCATTCGGCGACCCTATTGCATCCGCTGCCAGATGACCCGGCGTGGCAGATAGCCCTGACGCCAAAATCACAAAGGCTGAAAAGGAAGCTGACAAAGACCTCGCTTCCTAAGGACTCCAGAGACAATACTTGATCTTTGGGTTAGACCCAGATTTTGCAGTTAAGTTTTCTTGGTGTCTACCCCAGTTGGGGTATTGAATGTGGTTGAAGCAAATCTGATGGGGTTGGCGTGCTTTTCCAAATATGGGTAAGCACTGCTGCCACATCTATCCAATAATTCGTTGTAAGGTTTCAACCTAGATTTAGTTACAGCCCAAACTGGGCATTCTCCTAGAATGGAGCATTTCATATTTCATATTTAGTTTATAAGGTTGATTGGAATTTTCCTCAAGCTGGCATTCTATGAAACAATGTCAGTAGGTAACTATGGTACGTTGGCATATTGGTCAATGATATTGTGCAACTTAATAACATGGATAATGTTAATATTGTGTTCTCCCCCTCTTCACCTTTTTGTTTTCTCTACCCTTTTCTTTCTTTCGTCTGGTCTACTTGTCCTAGACCCCCTCCCCACTCCTATAGGCACAAGGATTCGTCTCCGTCGTGAGCTGCAAGGATGCTGCTGTGTACAGAAACATGATGGATTCGGATAAGGTACACACATTCATCTCTTTTAACGCACATGGGCTGAACTCTCCAAACACTAGACGCCACACATTACAACTATTCAAAAAACAGCAGGCAGCAGTATTGCTTATTCAGGAAACGCACTTCAAACCGGATAAATTGCCCTCCTTTGAAAGCTCGATTTATGATAAATGGTTTCATGCGACAACCACCCAGTCCGGTTCCAGAGGAGTGTCAATAGCAGTGGCAAGGGGAGTGCCCTTCCAGCTAAGAGAAACTATGGCGGACCCTCAGGGTCGTTACATCTTTGTCAAAGGTCTACTAAACGGTGCCCTGGTAACATTGTGCAGTTTATACGCACCAAATAAAAAACTATTGAGATGGGTACTCTCAACACTGAAAAAAATTGATGGCTTTAGAGAGGGTGCATTGATAGTGGGTGGGGACTTGAATGTTGCATTAGAGCCTTTGCTAGACACGACTAAACAGAAAAGTTCGCTCTCACCTAAAGATCTTTACAGAATAAAGTCACAATTGGGATCTCTACAATTGATTGACACATGGAGATATCTAAACCCCTCTGACCGAGACTACACCTTCTACTCCCACCCTCATAAATCTTACCACCGTTTAGACTATATTTTTATATCCAGTAAAATGCTTGCCAATATACAACAGGCGAAAATAATCCCGAATATTTATTCCGATCACTCTTCGGTTTTGTTAAAACTCTCATTATCTAAAGCCTTTCCCCGACATAGAGTATGGCGGCTCAATGAGTCAGTACTTGGAAGTACCGAGGTACAGACACGTATAAACAAAGTGCTTTCCCAATATTTTGAGCAAAATGCTTCACCAGAAATTTCCTCACAGATACTATGGGAAGCACATAAGTCAGTTGTCAGAGGGGAGTTGATATCTATCACTTCCTTTCTAAATAAACTGCAACAAAAAGAAATCCAGGATCTTTATGATAGTATATCACAGCTGGAGCTTACACATAAACATAAAATAGATCAACATAGCTTAGAGAAGCTGCAACAAAAAAGACAGCAACTTAAAGACATATTAAACTCGAGATCTGCTAAGCTCTATGCAACATGGAAAAACAGAATGTACGTCCATGGAGACAAAGCATCCAAATTAATGTTATCGCAACTAAGGAAGCGGCAGTCACGTACGCTGATTAACTCAATCAAGAATGAACAAGGGTTCAGCTCGCAAACTCCTGAGCACATGGAGCGGGCATTCCTTGACTACTATAAGAAATTATATAATCTCCGTCCGGAAGATAACGCCGATTCCGCACTTAAAAGAAGCATGGACACTAGGTCCTTCCTAAGCACTTTAGATCTGCCTGTCTTGTCTGATTCCCAAAAACAATATCTTACTAGACCTTTTTCACTGGGGGAGTTGCAGTCCGCCCTGTCAAAGTGCCCGAAGGGGAAAGCGCCCGGTCCAGATGGATTCTCAGCACTTTACTATAAATCCTTCTCTGGCCTCCTACTCCCACATTTATTGAACGTTTGCAACGCAGTTTTACAAGGCCACCCATTGCCAAACCAAATGCTTACAGCCAGAATATCCCTAATACACAAAGAGGGGAAGGATCCTGAACAATGTAGTAGCTATAGGCCAATCTCTCTCCTTAATGTGGACCTAAAAATCCTAGCAGGGCTGATGGCAAAAAGAATGGCCAAGTCATTGCCAAATTTGATTTCCTTAAATCAGACCGGGTTTGTGGGTGGAAGGGAGGGAAGGGATAATGTCCATAAAGTATTACACCTTCTTCAATACGCAAAAAATCGTAAACTCCCATTGATGCTTCTTGGAACAGATGCAGAGAAGGCCTTTGACAGGGTGGACTGGGTATACCTACGGGAAGTGCTGATCAAGTTTGAGATACCCGAAGCGTTTATAGCAGCCGTAATGGCAATGTACGATAAGCCCACAGCACATATTAGGATTAACGATTTTACAACAGATGCATTTACTATAAAGAACGGAACAAGACAGGGCTGTCCCCTATCCCCGTTGTTATTTGTGCTAGCAATGGAACCTCTCTTAAAGGCCATACAAATACATGAGGGAATAGAGGGTATTCGTATCAATAAGACACACTATAAAATAGCGGCATTTGCGGACGATCTCTTAGTCTTGATGACTAATCCTTTGCTGGGACTCCCAACATTGATGGACCTCATAGATCAATATAGCAAAATTTCCAATTTTAAAGTAAATATGTCTAAGTCGGAAGCGCTAGACATACATATATCCCCGAATACCTTAGCTAAACTGAAAAGTACATACCCATTCACCTGGCCAAAACAATATATCAAATATTTAGGTGTAAAGATAGGAAGATCGGATAGAGACCTTTTTCAACAGAATATTCCCCCCCTAATTGCCTCAGTAGAAACCATCATGAAATCATGGAGGGACTCGTATGTGTCGTGGATGGGAAGGAAAAATTTACTGAAGAGCCTAATCTTACCCAAGTTCATATATATTTTCCAAATGCTCCCTATAACCATCCCCAAATCGTATCTTCTTAAAATTAATACATTATTCCGCAGATATGTTTGGAAAAAGCAAAAGCCCCGATTAGCATACAGGACATTAACATTAAACAAATCGAGGGGTGGGATGGGTGCACCAGACATAATGAGGTACTACCAAGCGACAATGCTTACCAGAGTGGTAGACCTGTTGCGGTCTCCTAACAATAAGCAGTGGATTGAGGTGGAGGAAGCCCTAGCACCTTATCCCCTGAGATCCATCCTTTTGGCATATCCTTGTAAAAACATAAACAAAAATTTACCTAATATACACACCAAAGCTACCTTAAAATTATGGAAGGGATTGGTGAAAACTCTAGTTCCCCCTTTGTCCCCCTTACTCAAGTTGGCAGATATAATGCCACACGCATCTTATTCCCGAGACAATGATGTAATCAAACCCGGTTCCCTGGCAAATGTAGCGGTTGATGACCTCTTGGCGGACGGGGCACTCCCCTCCTTTCAGGAACTGAAGAAGCAACCAGGGCTTTCCAACTTGACCTTTATACAATTCGGCTCTATAAGAGACTCCTTGGCACGGTATCTTTTAGGAGCAGACGTTACCCGCCCACTGACTGCATTTGAGACTCTCTGTGCAACAAAGGATAAACCCAAAAAGATAATGTCGTCTATTTACCAGATTTTAAATATAACTGACTGTTGTCTCAAAAGAGCCTATATAACACATTGGGAAAAGGATTTGGGATTCAAGTTTACCCCAAATCAAATATCACACATTTATAATTCATCTCATGGCCCATCACAATGTGTTAGAGCACAAGAGAATTCCTTTAAAATAGTCGCCAGATGGTATATTACACCACAGCAGAACACTTATTGGCGGACGGGGTCTTCTGCTAGATGCTGGAGATGCTGTGACTCGGAGGGAACATACTTACATATGTGGTGGTCCTGTCCACCCCTGCTGCAGTTCTGGCGACTAGTAGAGGATTATATCGGGGAAATTGTGGGCAAAAAGCTTACATTGACACCGGAGATAGTGCTCTTAAATTTTCTGTCACCGACTGGACATAAAAATACTGCTCTGTTGACTCAACACATTCTTTCAGCAGCGAAACTTTTGATACCTATGAACTGGAAGTCAACTACCATTCCATCTATATCCCAATTGCAAGAGAAGGTAGATATGCTATATCAAGTAGCCAAACTGGCTGCCTTGGTGAATGGCTCACTTTCAGCTTTTGAAAGAGTATGGCACCCATGGACCCGATTCAGATCCATTAGTAGAAGTTGATAAGGCTATAGTGGCCTCCTTGCTTGGCTTTATCAGAGTGGACGAAATCCTTGTTGCCTAGTGTTCCCCTCCCCCCCCCCCCTCCCCTTATTTCCCTTATATTCCACCCCTATATCCCAACTTCTTCCTCTAATTACTTGACCTCCTGTCCCTTTACTCCCTATACTGTTTTTTTTTTTTTTTTTTTTTCTCTTTTCTTCTTTTTTGTTCTTCTTCATCTTTGTTTGAAATCATGGCATATGTGATGTAGCAGGGGCGTGTGGATGGGAAGAACCCAGATTTGAACCCAGATAATCCTGCTGCTGGAAGTTCCTTTAAGGCTGTTGTTGTCCTTAAACCTCTATATATCAATAGTTTTTGCCATGAATTGATATTTCAAACCATCTGTTTAACTCCCGAAAAGTGGAATTTGTAGGTTATATAATAATTTTGTAAGCTACTCTGTTGATTGCTTTCTTTCGGATGTAACTTGCAGATTTCAATAAATAAAACATTAAAACAAACAGAAAAAGAGAGAGGATGAATTGTTATAATAGCAATGATGTTAGATAGTCTGACAGTTTAGCCCCTTTGACTAGTTAATGAAATTATTTAAAGGGGTTTTCCCCCAAAAAAAACCCACTTATTTGCATATCTCTTATCAAAATAGTTTGTCCTATGACACCTTTAAAAATCTTAAAAATGAGGGTGTCCTTTCCATATTTCTGTTGGTCACTGTTGGGATTGTCCTGGAGATATATTCAGCAAACACTGCAGCTTACCAAATCCTAACATTGTGTACATTACACACAGTAGAATATTGAGAGCAGCAGATGAGAATATAGTCAGTACATGTCGTCTTCCAACCATCAAGAGATAGGATTTGATAAGCTGCAATGATTGAGAGAAATTACCGCAAGGCTGGACAACCCCTTTAAGTATCAGAGATATACAAGCAATCTTTTATACAGGTTTGATAGTCTATGGGAGGGATGTAGGCAGCCACTGACTCTCTGCAAAGGATGGAGACTTATCAATTGTTTTGGAGGCTTTATCTCTGCTGTAGATCAGTGTTTCAAAAACTGTAATCCTCATGGTCCACAAAATATCATAACTTCAGGATTTCCTTAATATTGCATAGGTGATGGAATTATTATAAAGGCATAAGAAATTGATGCATATGCTCTCACTTACAAAATACTAAGAAAATCCTGAAAATATGATCTATTGGGGGACCGGAGTTTGGGAAGCACTGTTATACTGTGGATATAATAAGTCTACACACCCTAGGTTTTTGTCATTAAGGAAAATTATACCAAGGAGAATCATTTCAGAACTTTTTGCGCCTTGATGCTGCATTCCCACAATAAGTATTTGGTGACTTTTGAAGTTGCAGCTTTTCTGAAACATTTCTGCACCAATTAGCTGAATTAGATTACTTGCGTTTTTACTGCATTTTTATATGCGTTTTTATTGCATTTTTTAGTCTCTTTTTGGTAAGTCCTGTTTAAAGCCGGTTTCATACGTCCCGATATTTCGGGTACCGGAAAAAATGGTATCGGAGATATCAGTATCCGTGTGTGTACTACGTGCGGCACATCAGTACCACACGGACAACCGCCGGGGAAGATGCGCTACTGTAAGCGCTGTTCCCTGGCGGCAGGTGCTGAAGCTGGCTGTCATTCTCCCCTGCCCTGCCGCCGGCCATCTGAGAGGGGAGTGGATACAGGGGAGTCCGCGGGTGAGTGTGGGCGCCCAGGGCTGGAGGACAAGGCTGGTGTCTGGCACCAGGTGAGAGGGGAGCACACAGCGGAGGATACCAGGAGGGCTCCAGCTGCAGGAGCTCTGAGCCAGGCTCCTCCATCGCTGCTGTTGGTCATGGAGTCTGCAGACAGGGGGCAGAGGCGGGCGCGAACTCGCTTAGCTCTGTGCCGGGCAGTATAGAGGCAGCAGTACTAAACTGTATGGGTCTCAATGTGCTGGCAGATGCTCTTATTTTGACCAATATAACTATGACCTGTTTATCACAGCAGATAATACCTAGCGATGAGTTAATGTGCACGGATAAAGTGTTATCAGAGCATGCTCAGGTGTTATTTGAGAATCATGGACATGCACAAAGAATATGTTTAATTCCCTGCAGGTGCATGTTTTGTGGCTGTTAGACATCCGCAATACATGCAGGAATTGCCTGTTAGACTGTCGCAACACATGCAGGGATTGCCTAACAGCCACAAAACATGCACCCGCAGGGAATTAAACATATTCTTTGTGCACGTCCATGATTCTCAAATAACACCTGAGCATGCTCTGATAACACTTTATCCGAGATCATTCACTCATAACTAATAATGAGTTTAGGAGGCATGAGCAAGGAAGAGAAGTGGCTCATAATTGCAGAAATAATCACTTTAGTTGAAATTACACAAACTATTTAACATTCTTTATATCAGAAAAAGTAACAAGAAAAGCAGCACTCATCCATGGACCCATAGAAGCGCTACCAAGGCGTGAAACGGCCGTAGTCCGGCAGGTCTCACTGTTTATGAAAAACTCCCCAGACACCTGCACCTCCGCTAATATCAATGTAACCAATTGTATGGATTAAAACCACATCTTGAAAGAAGGATCTGGTGAGTACTGCTTTTCTTGTTACTTTTTCTGCTATAATACATGTCCTTTATGCATGCACCACCCAGAAGAGATCCAACGAGGCTATTTATGAGGATTTGGGTTGAAAGAACACACAGAAAAAAGTGACTTTGTGCCTGGAATAACCCTTCTTTTTTAAATAAGCTATTTACCATTCTAATTCATGAAGACAGAAACGCAATTCCAACTGTCATGTGGGGAGCTGAATACTATGAACATGCGATAACTGTTCTTTCCGAATACGGTTAATATGTAAATCAGTGGTGAGAATCATACCTACAAAAAAATGATGAAATAACACAGATTATAATAAAATACCTAAAGTAAATGAGCCTCGATAAATATGTACACCTATGTAGTAAAATTATACCGAAGAGATAGAATGGGAATGGATTATTTTATGTCAAAATGTAGAAAACTGAAAAGATAATGAAAGAAAGTAGAAAAAAAATTTCCAAACAAAATTTGAGTGAAGTGGACAGGGAGGGAGAAAGGTGTCAGGAAACATATGATACCTCTGAGTTTGTTTTTGCCAAAGACACTTTACAATTCTGTGGATGCCAATGGAAACAAAAAAGAGAATCCTTGACAAATTGAAGAGTACTTTTCCATTTTAAAACACAAAAGGTAGAATGAAGCTATTACTTGTTTGACATTAAGATTGATTATTGATAAAACAATTAGACTGTGAAGAGCTGAAGGTATACAAGTATATACAGCCTACAGTATACTGTGCTTTGCTTTATTATAATAGCAGCTACTAGATATCTAAAGAGGAAACTTCAGACAGACCAAAGATTCCAACCTCCAGAGAAACAGTTCACGTGCTTGTCAGTAGGCATGAATTTGCTGTTATAAATTAATAATTTTACATTTTCCACGCTCGCAAAAAAATAATTATTTACATTTTTTAAATTTTCTTACTGACAGTCATAATAATACTCCTCCTGCTTGTATTATGTTCAAAGATAGTACAGTGTCAAGGTCAGCAGAAAAAATGAGAATGGTGGACATAGCTTCTCACTTCTGCCTTTTTTTAATTATACAAACAGAATTTAACTCTCAGGTTTTACAGTATATTCAGCAATTACTTCTCATACAACTTTGCTTAAAGGGATGATCCAAAATCCAAATAGATTCTCAACCTAAATGTCTATCTATTTAATGCTGTAAATGTCAAGCTGCTGCAATGTAGGTATAAGTAAGCTCCAATAGATGTCAATGGAGTGGAGGGAGGATTGCATACAGCAGGAGCAGATCTGTAGTGCAGCAGCGAGGCCACCACCAAGAGGCAGTAGATTAGTAAAACTAGCCGGGTTGATATTAGTCTGTAGCGCAGTACCAAAGGAATAAGCAAATATAGTGTCAGAAGCAAGCCAAAAGGGTCAGTATCGGTCAGGAGCAGATATGCCAGAGACAAGAGACAAAACAGCAGGTCAGAGTCCAAGCCAAGTCAAGAACCAGGGAGTCCAAAACGCAAAAAGGAAAAAAGAGTCGGGAAGGGAAGAGGGGAATAAATAGACACGGGTACAGTCAGCAAAAGTAGCAGGAAGAATCAGAGTACGTAGAGTGAGCTACACATGCCGTAGGCAGAAACTATAACTGACACCATCTGCAGGACGCAGTGGAGAGAAATAACCAACCTGACGTCAGAACGAGGCAAAGAGAAGTTAACCCTTTGACATGATCAGACCGGGATTGAGAGACGGGATACAAAACCCGGTCTGGATCATGACAGTAATCTAAACTATTTCCTATTATGCTTTAATTAAAAATTCCCTATCCTTCCCGAACTCATTATTTACAGTCATGGATGAAAGTGTTAGCACCCTTAAAATTGTTCCAGAAAATGAAGTATTTCACCCAGAAAATTATTGCAAATACACATTTTGATATACACATGTTCATCTTGTTTGTGTGTATTAAAACAACAAAAAAAGGCAAATTGAACACAATTTCAAAAACTTAATTCCAGCTCACCCAGTTGCTCTATGCTCATCCACATGGGGCTCAGACACCGGTCTTGCCCCGGCCTCACATCAAGGATAATAGAAAAAATTGGAGTCTGGCTCAACAGGACTGGAAATTTCTTTTCTTTTTCTTTTTCAAAAAAAAAAAATAGTGTGTACAAAAGAAAATTTTCATGGTCAACAAGACCAAGTCATCAATTTTTCTTTACCGTACACATCCAGCGATATTACCTAGAGTGCCATGGGTTGTAAACACCTTGATTATGTTGTGCACAGTGGACAAAGGAACATCAAGATTTCTGGAGCTGGACTTGTAACCTTGAGATTGTTGATATTTTTCAACAATTTTGCTTTTCAAGTCCTCTGGCAGTTCTCTTAACCTTTTTCTGTTCTCCTTACTAAGTGTGGCACACACAGACACACAATGCAAAGACTGAGTCAACTTTCCCTTTTTATATGGTTACAGGTGTGATTTTCTTATTGTCCACACTTGTTACTTGCCAAAGATGAATTTGAACAAGCATCACATGCTTGAAGCAAAGTTTGGAAAGGTACCAACAATTTTGACTGGCCCATTTTTGGAGATTTGTGTGAAATTATATACTGTACAATTTGCCTTTTTTCTGTTTTTTTTTGTTTTGTTCCAAAACACGCAAAGTAAATAAACATGTGAATAACAAAATATGTGTAATTGCAATAATTTTCTAGGAGAAATAATTCATTTTCTGGAAAAACTTTAAGGATGCCAAAACTTTTGGCCATGACTGTAGCTACTTTTCTTTTCCTTTCTTTTTGATGGTGCTTCATTTGTGAGTCCCAGTGCTCAAGCAAAGAGTCATCAGGAGGCAGAGAATGCAGTTACTGCCACATCCTCTTCCACTTCCCTGTAATAAAGTGACATCAGTTACCCTCGTTTCAGGGCTTGGGCAAGTTCCTGCTCTGTGCAATGTTCACAAAGACAGTCCACTCTTTTGTCAGCTCAGATCAGTAGTAACGAGCAGCAACAGACAATACAGGAACCAGCACCGCCCCCACCTTTAAGGGATTATGAACAACATAATCCATAAAATGTCTGATAAATGCTGACTGAACCTCTGCTAACACATTTATCACAAGAACTGGGCTTTGTTTTGCTAAATTTTCTACTATTTTTAAATAAAATAAAAGCCAATTGAGAGTCAGGCATTCACAGTCACCATGTCTGATCAAAACCTATAGATGAAGTAATTAGGCATTAATCTGCTAGTTTGACCTTGTCCCTAAAGGAATATTCTCAACCTTGGAAGTTTTCGCCTATCCATGGAATACGGTATACATCTCTGATTTCAAGGGATCTGACCACTGGTACTCTCAGTAATCCTGAGAACTGGGGTTCTAAAGAGCACCATGTGAATGAAGCAGTTGTCGATTGCATGCACATCTGCTCTATTATTATTATTATTTATTTATAAAGCACCTTTGGTTCCATGGTGCTGTACATGAGAAGGTGAGAAGGGGTTATATACGAATTACAGATATCACTTGCAGTAAAAAAACTAACAATCACAGACTTATATAGAGGGGAGAGAGGACCTTGCCCTTTCGGGCTTACATGCTACAGGATGGTGGGAAAGGAGACAGTAGGTTGCGGGGTTGCAGTAGCTCCAGTGATTATGAGGTGGCAGCTCCAGTAGTGGTGAGGAGGCAGCGGCGATCATTGCAGGCTGTAGGCTTTCCTGAAGTGGTGGGTTTTCAGGTTCCATCTGAAGGATCCGAGTGTGGATGATAACCAGACGTGTTGGTGCAGGGAATTCCAGAGGATGGGGGCTATTCGGGATAAGTCTTGGAGGCGGTTGGGTGAGGAGCGAATAAGTGTGGAAGAGAGAAGTAGGTCTTGGGAGGACCGGAGATTACATGAGGGAAGGTATCGGGAGATTAGTTCAGAGATGTATGGAGGAGACAGGTTGTAGATGGCCTTGTAGGTCAGTATTAGTAATTTGAATTGGATATGCTGAGGGAATGGGAGCCAGTGAAGAGATTTGCAGAGTGAAGTGGAGGAGTAGCGAGAAGAGAGATGAATTAGTTGGGTGGCAGAGTTGAGGATGAACTGGAGAGGTGCAAGGGTGTTAGCAGGGAGGCCACAGAAAAGGATGTTGCAGTAGTCGAGGCGGGAGATGATGAGGGCATGCACAAGTAGTTTAGTAGATTGAGGGTTGAGGAAAGGACGGATTCTGGAAATATTTATGAGCTGGAGGCGACAGGAGGTGGAGAGAGCTTGAATATGCGGTTTGAAGGACAGGGCAGAATCAAAGGTTACTCCAAGGCAGCGGACCTCCGGTACGGGGGAAAGCGTGATGTCCTCAATTGTTATAGAAAGGTCAGGTAAGGAAGATCTGTGAGATGGGGGAAAGATGATTCGTTCAGATTTGTCCACATTGAGTTTGAGGAAGCAAGAGGAGAAGAAAGAGGATGATGTATGTCATCCCCTGAGGAAGAAGCAGTTCATGCTTTGAAACGCGTTGGGAATAAAAACATTGATCTTTAATACAGCAGTAATTGTGCAATATATTAAGCGGCGCACGAAGTCCAAAAAAAATTCCATAGGATCTGATCTGTCGGGGGTCACTTGTTTGACCTTTGGACGTGCAGCAGCCGATCACTAACTCTATGTGCTTTAACTCTCCTACAGCAAGTGAGTAGATTCTATATACATTTATAATTTTATCATCGGATAAGACCCTATTTGCGCTCCTTTGTTCCTATAGTATAGAATAAAGAGCACGTTAGATGAGAGGTGGGAGGAAAGTTCAGCATGGACATGCTGCTCCAGGAGTTTAGAAGCGAATGGGAGCAGCGATATTGGGCGATAGCTTGACGTGGCTGTTGGATCGAGGGTTGGCTTTTTAAGGTTAGGCGTGATTGTGGCATGTTTGAAAGCAGAAGGGAAGGTACCAGAAGTTAGTGATAGGTTGAAGAGCTGGGTTATGGATGGGATAAGAGTGGTGGTGATGTTGGGGAGGAGGTGGAATGGGATCGGGTCAAGTGCACAAGTGGTGAGGTGTGATTTGGAGAGAAGATGAGCAAGCTCCCCTTCAGTGATGTTAGATAAGGAGGTTATGGGGTTTGGGCATTGGCCTGGTATACAAAGGGGTTGTGGTGGTTGAGCAATAAAGACTTGCCGGGTTTGGTCTATCTTGTTTTTGAAGTGTGTGGCAAAGTCGTCGGCAGAGATTAGGGAAGTCGGAGGGGACAGTGGTGGGCAGAGGAGGGAGTTAAAAGTATTGAACAACTGTTTGGGGTTGTGGGATAAGGAAGATACAAGGGATGTAAAGTAGGCCTGTTTAGCAGAGGTGAGGGCAGATTTGAATGCAAGGGTTGCTTGTTTGAGTGCAGTGAAGTCATCTTGTGACTGTGTTTTCTTCCAGCGCCGTTCTGCAATTCTGGATGCTTGCCGAATAGAGTTGAGCGAAACGGGTCGGTCAAATTCAAAAGTTGCCGACTTTCGCTAAAGTCGGGTTTCACCGCTCGAAACCCGACCATAGCGTGAGGTCGGCCATGCGGTCGCCGACCCGAGTGCCAAAGTCGGATTTCCCATAATGCTTGCTCGTGACTTTTTTCAGCCACTGAGCAAGGACGCACACTGTGGGCTACGAGATGACATGTGCAGCGTCCGGGGAGAGAGAGAGTTTTCATGCACTTTAAAAAAGCTGTCCGGCATGTAGGTGTGTTTACTGTCCTCCACTCCCTGCAGACTTTGCTTCCCCATTGACTTGCTTTGGGTTTCGTGTTTCAGTCGGACCTTCGACTTTTCATGATAGTCGGCCGATTTCATTCGACTTGACTTTTGAGAAAGTCGGGTTTCATGAAACCCAACTCGACCCTAAAAAAGGCATTGTCGCTCCTCTGTATTGCCGAAGATTTTTAGTGATGTAATTGTGCCAGGGTTGTCTATTGTTTCGTCGCACTCTGTTATGCATGACAAGGGCGACCGAGTCAATGGCTGATGCAAGAGTGGCATTGTAGAAAGTAGTGGCAGTGTCAGTGTCGTGGAGTGAAGATATGGAGGACAGTGGTAGAATAGAGTCAGAGAGTGTACGAGTGTCTAGATATGCGAGGTTTCTGCGGGGGTGCGCTTGTTGCTGGACATGGGTGACAGGTTAGGAGGACAGGGATGAGAACGTGAGTAGATGGTTGTCAGATAGAGGAAGAGGACATCCGAAGATAGCCAAGAGCAGAACTTGACTGGTCTTCAACACTTCAATGAGAATGAATAGAGCCGGCATTGTACATCATCGGTCACTGCTCTGCTCACACAGGGCTCCTCGAGATTAGTGGGGGTCCCAGGGGTTGGACTCTTAGCATTTGAGAAGTTATCCTTTATCCCACGGATAGGGCATGGCTTCCAAATTTGAAAATACCCCTTTATTTTTTTTCCTACAACATTTGCAATTCTGTGATGCTTAGATTACATATATCTTTAATTTCTTTTGCATTAATGGTATAGGCACATATCAAACATTTCTTTTTACAACTACTGATGCAGTGCAGTGAAAAATAATGTACAGAGGAGGTAAACAATGGAGTGGATAGAGTTGTTGTATCAGGGACAGAATAATCAGTATCTTCAAAAGGGAACCTAAGAAAAGCAAATATTTTCACCTCAGCAACTTCAAATCTCAGCAAGGAAATGAGTTAGCACCGTGGCATGCTTTGAAGGTCTCCACAGACAGTCCTGACTAGAAAGGCCAATGTTGGGAGGAATATGTGTAATACAATCAATCTTCTAAGTCTATGTTTATAGCCAATCATTAAGTGTGGGAAAAGCAGGAAATGTACCGCTAAATAAAAAGATATAGAATGAGCGCTCTACAGAGCTTCAGCTTTGTAAATCATGGAGCAGAAGAAATCCAGTTAGCTGGAGAAGATATTTACAGCCCAATAATTACCAGGTGATGCAAAGGCTAAGAGATAAAAAAGGAGCTTCTAATGCGGCTTTGCATTTTTAATCCATATTTGAATTGCAATATAATGTATCCTTTGTTTTTACTGCTCTTTGTATTGATCCACCGTCTCTTTTTTATTAAGACTATCTAATCTTTGAAATAAATAAGAATCTTATGAAAGAACAAATGCAATCTCTGCCAAAATGTGGTCCCTAATCATAAATGTTGATCATCATAACTGTAAAGAAAAATAATGGGTACAAAATTGGTCAATGGACAGGATACAGAAATGGTACAATCTCTAAATTTACTAAAGTCAGCAGTGGTGACCAAAGGATCATTATTAGGTTAATTCTATTTATTCTTTTTATTAAAACCCTGTAGATGTGATTGAAAGCAAAGTGTAAAGTGACATTTATACTGCAAGATAATCGTAAATAACTGTTACGGCTAATGGGGATAACTTAAGGAACATGGACAAGTAAAGCTGACAATACAATAAAATATAACTTATCACTCAAGCGCCAGTCTTTTGACGTTGGCGGTGTCCTCCCGTGGTCCTGACGATGGCGGCGAATCCTCAAGATCCTGTTGCGGGTTTTGGGTCCAGCAGATGAGGTGATGAAGAGGGATACGTCCTTCTCCTTAGCGGTGAGTGTCCTAACACTACGGAGATTTGCAGCACTGCTCAAACACAGTTTACAATGGGCAGCCCGGTTTGCTGTGCCGAATCGACACACTGCCGAGAACAATGGCGGCCAGCGTGCACTGAGTGATCGAGTTTAGATTGCTCAGCGCACATTGTTTTCTTTGGTCTGCCTGTTGAAAGAGGCATTCAAACAATTTCCGATTGATAAATGTTTACTAGTTGGCAGTAGTCTCATGCCACCATTTGGTCCGTAAAAAGGTCTTAAAGGGGTTGTCCCATGAATAAGGTACATTTTAATCAATAGCTTTTGGAATAAAAAAGTTTTACAGTTGGATGTTTTAAAAAAACATGTTCCTGTGCTGAGATAATCTTATAAATGTGCCCCTACTGTGTAATGGCCATATTTTACCATACAGGGACATGGTCTGATCATACCTCAGTTCCTGGCCAGGTAAGGATGTGAAACAGAGTATACAAAGAGGACAGCAGGGAATCACAGGTAAACTCTTTTCTGACTTTGCCTGGCCCAGAGCTGTGGTATGTGCATACAATGTTCCTGCATGATCAGACACAGCCATTACACAGTACATAGCAGAGGCACATTTATAAGATTATATCAGCTCAAGAATTTTTTTCTAACACTTTTGTTCCAAGATCTGTTTATTAAAATGACTTTGTTTAGGGCATTGCTTGGCAGGGCATGTTAGTGGCCAAATGGATCGAGAGCTCTGGCAACAACTGCCTCCCTACCCTTCCATTGGGCCTCCACGCTAGCTCAAATCAGGTCCCCTGGTGTCTGAATCTCTCCTGAACCCTCCAATAATACAATTCACAGCCAGAGAAATGTCCAATAAGCACAAGGAGGCGGCAGAGAGCATGCCAAGATGGAGCCACTGCAACTTTACCAGATACCCAGGCAGGAAGAGCTGCAGCAGTTATCACAGTGGCAAGAGTTGCTGGCTTTGCCAGAACTCTGATTAAACAGGCCACGGCTCCTGATAGGCCACATGAACCTCATGGAGGAGATACCACTTTGTCCCCTGAATCCATGGAGGAAAATGAGACTCAGGCTGCATCTAACTCAGATGGTCTCCCTACCCCCTACATTGTAGCTTCACCTAGAGGCAACCTTTCTGCCATTTCCTCAGACCAGCCAGTTACTGAACATGCATTGAAAGATGTATTTTTGGCTGTGATACACTGCAGTTCAGCAATTTCCTCGCTCACTGTACAGATGGGTCTGATAAAGTATGATACTGTATTTCTCTCATGTGGCAAGGACTGCAAAATGTTAGCGATCGCACTCCAGCAGCAGAGGACAGAATTAGTGACCTAAAGGATAAATTACCAGAACTTACCCATGACTCCTGCAGACATGATCAGCAAAACCTTACCCTGGAAAACAGGAATAATGCACAGGTGGTCGGTATTCTGGACAGAGCAGAGGGCAACAATCGTGCGCAACAACCACTATATATATATAACCACTATAGTGCACACTGACCAGTCAGACTTTATGCCTGCTAGATCTGCAGCTATTAATATTTGTATTTTACACCTTAATCTTCAACATCCGGTACATAATGCAGGCAATAGAGTCATATGTTTGCTCGATGTCGCCAAGATATTTGACTCCATTGAGTGGGAATTTTTGTGGGAAGTGCTGCAATATTTTGGCATGGGTTCTGGATTCATATCATGGATATAGTTGTTGTATGGGGGACTGATGGTCAGGTTAATGAAGCATCAGAGAGCAGACTAACATAATTTAGTATTGCTGCTTGGGCCTCCAATAATACCCTGCAGCTATGACATCTTACAGATCATTATACCTTGTACAATGGTGGTCAGTACCTGGGCCACCACATAACAATTGTTCGCAGCAGACCACAGTTTGTACAGAAAAGTCATTTCCCATCTCCAGAGTCACTGGATAATTCTTTCTCTTGCATAGAGTGTAATCCCCAAATGGTTAACGGAGTCCTCTCTCTCACCTGTAAATTGTAATCCATATGTTCAGTGGGGTCTTCTCTTTCTTGCCTGTGAAGTGTAGGCTCTTATGGTCAGCAAGGTTCTCGCTCTCTCTCCTTTCTCACGCTTATTTTACAAACAATTACAAGCTGTCCAGCATTAAAATTTATGCAAATTAGTTACTAACAAATCAAATTTTGGGGAAAATTTTCTGAACTTGGCAAATTTAAATTTCATAGGATTTCTCATCTCTATTAAAGACTTATTGATGCCTAAAACTTTTATATTTGTGTTTAATGCATTATTATATTTGTATTATTTTGACATGTACATGTTAATATACATGACAAATTGTAGTTAAAGCTGTAATTTAAGATATTTTACTAAAATTTTAGATAATATTGACTAAAGATTATAAGAAAATGAGTAAGGGGCCAGGAGAACTGAAAGCAACAATCTTTCATGGAGTTAAAAGAAAGGGGTAATGTCACTCATAAGAGATAGAAAGACTGGGTTTAATATTACAAACTCCTATAGATTACATGCAGGTGTTCCCAGGCAATAATGGTATGAATTAGAGTATGAGGATGGCAATAATTTACACTTTGGGAGGAAATCCTGACAGTGTTGGATAATTGAAAACTCAATGACTAACGGTGGATAGAAAGAGCCAGATGTCTTGCCACCACGGGCCAGGGACATGTCTTTTTTCACATTTAATGTACAAGCAGTGAAAGCTAATCCTGTTTTCTATAAGAAATATATTAAGATTTTCCATTAAATCAGAACGACTTAGTTCTGGACACATAAATCAATTTTCAGCAATCACTAAATTTGGCTGTAGCATTGAGAAGCCTCATATTGCAATGAGTAATGCTGTAAAGACTGGGTCAAAATTCCTAAAGAACAGTGTGAGATAATGATAAATTCCTATGGAAAATGATTACATAAAGCTATCTCTGAAAAAGGTGGTTCTACAAGCTATTGACTCATGGGGTCTACTAAATTTTTCATACACTGATTCTAAATTTTGGCCTAGTTTTCGTTAAACAATGATACGGTCTAATTTGTCATGTGCTATTGCTCATCTGATGTTATAGTTACCTGATTTTAAGACCCTCTAATAACCAGATTTCTTTTTTTATATCATGTAGAGTTGTGCATTGATTTTAGACTAACATTGATTTTTACCGCGGAGTGTCTAGTGTTTTCAAAGACATACTGTATGGTGGAATTTATCATCATCATCCCTTCTCCTTTTTTTTGCTGTTTGTAAAATTTGTTGCATGTGGACAATGTTTGTCCCAAATTTTGCAACTGTTTTCCCTTCTGTGCTTATCCCATAATTTTTGTGATGAGTGGATATGGATTAGTAAAAGGGAGCATTGACTATAATGAAACCCAGAATAACTCATGTCTCACTTAGAGTTTTTTTTGCAGGTGCATATACAGCCAAAAAACATGTGTAAAATTTATTCAGAGATGTTCACTAGAGTTGAGCGAAACGGGTCGAAAAAATTCAAAAGTCATGAAACGAAACCCGACCCTAGGATGAGGTCGGCCACGAGGTCGGCGACTTAAGCGCCAAAGTCGCGTTTCAAAAGTTTGTTTTGCGCTTTTTTTCAGCCAATCAGGATCCACGGACACTGTGGGCAACGTGATGACATAGGCATGGGTCACCACCATCTTTCAGAAGGGCATGCAAGTGATTGGCTTGCTTTGGTGGGCGTCACAGGGGGTATAAAAGGGCGTGCACGCCGACCGCCATCTTACTTCTGCCGATCTTAGCATAGGGAGAGGTTGCTGCTGATTCTGTAGGGAGAGCGTTAGGCAGGGAAGAAGACCAAAAACTGCATCTGCTGCTAGCGATTTGGCCTGCACAACACACCAGTCACTGTGTGTGCAGTGCAAGGGGAGGCTATATAGTGGTGTATCAGTGGTGTTGGTTGTTGGGCTGCCTTATAAGGCTTCCTGACAGGCTGGCATTGCTGTTTACCCACTGCTCCGCAAACTGCTTTTTTAAAAGCAATCCAATCTCACTTATCCTCTAGTCACTTTGGTCACAGCTGTGCCATCGAGCCTGTCACATAGTGCTCAGATATTCATTGGGCCTCACACAATCCAAAAGTGTCCAGTGTCCAAAAGTGTGTGCAGAGATTCAAACTCTCACTTATCCTCTAGTCACTTAGGTCACAGCTGTGCCATCGAGCCTGTCACATAGCGCTCAGATATTCATTGGGCCAAACACAATCCAAAAGTGTCCAGTGTCCAAAAGTGTGTGCAGAGATTCAAACTCTCACTTATCCTCTAGTCACTTAGGTCACAGCTGTGCCATCGAGCCTGTCACATAGCGCTCAGATATTCATTGGGCCTCACACAATCCAAAAGTGTCCAGTGTCTAAAAGTGTGTGCAGAGATTCAAACTCTCACTTATCCTCTAGTCACTTAGGTCACAGCTGTGCCATCGAGCCTGTCACATAGCGCTCAGATATTCATTGGGCCTCACACAATCCAAAAGTGTCCAGTGTCCAAAAATGTGTGCAGAGATTCAAACTCTCACTTATCCTCTAGTCACTTAGGTCACAGCTGTGCCATCGAGCCTGTCACATAGCGCTCAGATATTCATTGGGCCTCACACAATCCAAAAGTGTCCAGTGTCCAAAAGTGTGTGCAGAGATTCAAACTCTCACTTATCCTCTAGTCACTTAGGTAACAGCTGTGCCATCGAGCCTGTCACATAGCGCTCAGATATTCATTGGGCCTCACACAATCCAAAAGTGTCCAGTGTCCAAAAGTGTGTGCAGAGATTCAAACTCTCACTTATCCTCTAGTCACTTAGGTCACAGCTGTGCCATCGAGCCTGTCACATAGCGCTCAGATATTCATTGGGCCTCACACAATCCAAAAGTGTCCAGTGTCCAAAAGTGTGTGCAGAGATTCAAACTCTCACTTATCCTCTAGTCACTTAGGTAACAGCTGTGCCATCGAGCCTGTCACATAGCGCTCAGATATTCATTGGGCCTCACACAATCCAAAAGTGTCCAGTGTCCAAAAGGGTGTGCAGAGATTCAAACTCTCACTTATCCTCTAGTCACTTAGGTCACAGCTGTGCCATCGAGCCTGTCACATAGCGCTCAGATATTCATTGGGCCTCACACAATCCAAAAGTGTCCAGTGTCCAAAAGTGTGTGCAGAGATTCAAACTCTCACTTATCCTCTAGTCACTTAGGTCACAGCTGTGCCATCGAGCCTGTCACATAGCGCTCAGATATTCATTGGGCCTCACACAATCCAAAAGTGTCCAGTGTCCAAAAGTGTGTGCAGAGATTCAAACTCTCACTTATCCTCTAGTCACTTAGGTCACAGCTGTGCCATCGAGCCTGTCACATAGCGCTCAGATATTCATTGGGCCTCACACAATCCAAAAGTGTCCAGTGTCCAAAAGTGTGTGCAGAGATTCAAACTCTCACTTATCCTCTAGTCACTTAGGTCACAGCTGTGCCATCGAGCCTGTCACATAGCGCTCAGATATTCATTGGGCCTCACACAATCCAAAAGTGTCCAGTGTCCAAAAGTGTGTGCAGAGATTCAAACTCTCACTTATCCTCTAGTCACTTAGGTCACAGCTGTGCCATCGAGCCTGTCACATAGCGCTCAGATATTCATTGGGCCTCACACAATCCAAAAGTGTCCAGTGTCCAAAAGTGTGTGCAGAGATTCAAACTCTCACTTATCCTCTAGTCACTTAGGTCACAGCTGTGCCATCGAGCCTGTCACATAGCGCTCAGATATTCATTGGGCCTCACACAATCCAAAAGTGTCCAGTGTCCAAAAGTGTGTGCAGAGATTCAAACTCTCACTTATCCTCTAGTCACTTAGGTCACAGCTGTGCCATCGAGCCTGTCACATAGCGCTCAGATATTCATTGGGCCTCACACAATCCAAAAGTGTCCAGTGTCCAAAAGTGTGTGCAGAGATTCAAACTCTCACTTATCCTCTAGTCACTTAGGTCACAGCTGTGCCATCGAGCCTGTCACATAGCGCTCAGATATTCATTGGGCCTCACACAATCCAAAAGTGTCCAGTGTCCAAAAGTGTGTGCAGAGATTCAAACTCTCACTTATCCTCTAGTCACTTAGGTCACAGCTGTGCCATCGAGCCTGTCACATAGCGCTCAGATATTCATTGGGCCTCACACAATCCAAAAGTGTCCAGTGTCCAGTGTGTGCAGAGATTCAAACTCTCACTTATCCTCTAGTCACTTAGGTCACAGCTGTGCCATCGAGCCTGTCACATAGCGCTCAGATATTCATTGGGCCTCAAACAATCCAAAAGTGTCCAGTGTCCAAAAGTGTGTGCAGAGATTCAAACTCTCACTTATCCTCTAGTCACTTAGGTCACAGCTGTGCCATCGAGCCTGTCACATAGCGCTCAGATATTCATTGGGCCTCACACAATCCAAAAGTGTCCAGTGTCCAAAAGTGTGTGCAGAGATTCAAACTCTCACTTAACCTCTAGTCACTTAGGTCACAGCTGTGCCATCGAGCCTGTCACATAGCGCTCAGATATTCATTGGGCCTCACACAATCCAAAAGTGTACAGTGTCTAAAAGTGTGTGCAGAGATTCAAACTCTCACTTATCCTCTAGTCACTTAGGTCACAGCTGTGCCATCGAGCCTGTCACATAGCGCTCAGATATTCATTGGGCCTCACACAATCCAAAAGTGTCCAGTGTCCAAAAGTGTGTGCAGAGATTCAAACTCTCACTTATCCTCTAGTCACTTAGGTCACAGCTGTGCCATCGAGCCTGTCACATAGCGCTCAGATATTCATTGGGCCTCACACAATCCAAAAGTGTCCAGTGTCCAAAAGTGTGTGCAGAGATTCAAACTCTCACTTATCCTCTAGTCACTTAGGTCACAGCTATGCCATCGAGCCTGTCACATAGCGCTCAGATATTCATTGGGCCTCACACAATCCAAAAGTGTCCAGTGTCCAAAAGTGTGTGCAGAGATTCAAACTCTCACTTATCCTCTAGTCACTTAGGTCACAGCTGTGCCATCGAGCCTGTCACATAGCGCTCAGATATTCATTGGGCCTCACACAATCCAAAAGTGTCCAGTGTCCAAAAGTGTGTGCAGAGATTCAAACTCTCACTTATCCTCTAGTCACTTAGGTGACAGCTGTGCCATCGAGCCTGTCACATAGCGCTCAGATATTCATTGGGCCTCACACAATCCAAAAGTGTCCAGTGTCCAAAAGTGTGTGCAGAGATTCAAACTCTCACTTATCCTCTAGTCACTTAGGTCACAGCTGTGCCATCGAGCCTGTCACATAGCGCTCAGATATTCATTGGGCCTCACACAATCCAAAAGTGTCCAGTGTCCAAAAGTGTGTGCAGAGATTCAAACTCTCACTTATCCTCTAGTCACTTAGGTCACAGCTGTGCCATCGAGCCTGTCACATAGCGCTCAGATATTCATTGGGCCTCACACAATCCAAAAGTGTCCAGTGTCCAAAAGTGTGTGCAGAGATTCAAACTCTCACTTATCCTCTAGTCACTTAGGTCACAGCTGTGCCATCGAGCCTGTCACATAGCGCTCAGATATTCATTGGGCCTCACACAATCCAAAAGTGTCCAGTGTCCAAAAGTGTGTGCAGAGATTCAAACTCTCACTTATCCTCTAGTCACTTAGGTCACAGCTGTGCCATCGAGCCTGTCACATAGCGCTCAGATATTCATTGGGCCTCACACAATCCAAAAGTGTCCAGTGTCCAAAAGTGTGTGCAGAGATTCAAACTCTCACTTATCCTCTAGTCACTTAGGTCACAGCTGTGCCATCGAGCCTGTCACATAGCGCTCAGATATTCATTGGGCCTCACACAATCCAAAAGTGTCCAGTGTCCAAAAGTGTGTGCAGAGATTCAAACTCTCACTTATCCTCTAGTCACTTAGGTCACAGCTGTGCCATCGAGCCTGTCACATAGCGCTCAGATATTCATTGGGCCTCACACAATCCAAAAGTGTCCAGTGTCCAAAAGTGTGTGCAGAGATTCAAACTCTCACTTATCCTCTAGTCACTTAGGTCACAGCTGTGCCTTCGAGCCTGTCACATAGCGCTCAGATATTCATTGGGCCTCACACAATCCAAAAGTGTCCAGTGTCCAAAAGTGTGTGCAGAGATTCAAACTCTCACTTATCCTCTAGTCACATAGGTCACAGCTGTGCCATCGAGCCTGTCACATAGCGCTCAGATATTCATTGGGCCTCACACAATCCAAAAGTGTCCAGTGTCCAAAAGTGTGTGCAGAGATTCAAACTCTCACTTATCCTCTAGTCACTTAGGTCACAGCTGTGCCATCGAGCCTGTCACATAGCGCTCAGATATTCATTGGGCCTCACACAATCCAAAAGTGTCCAGTGTCCAGTGTGTGCAGAGATTCAAACTCTCACTTATCCTCTAGTCACTTAGGTCACAGCTGTGCCATCGAGCCTGACACATAGCGCTCAGATATTCATTGGGCCTCACACAATCCAAAAGTGTCCAGTGTCCAAAAGTGTGTGCAGAGATTCAAACTCTCACTTATCCTCTAGTCACTTAGGTCACAGCTGTGCCATCGAGCCTGTCACATAGCGCTCAGATATTCATTGGGCCTCACACAATCCAAAAGTGTCCAGTGTCCAAAAGTGTGTGCAGAGATTCAAACTCTCACTTATCCTCTAGTCACTTAGGTCACAGCTGTGCCATCGAGCCTGTCACATAGCGCTCAGATATTCATTGGGCCTCACACAATCCAAAAGTGTCCAGTGTCTAAAAGTGTGTGCAGAGATTCAAACTCTCACTTATCCTCTAGTCACTTAGGTCACAGCTGTGCCATCGAGCCTGTCACATAGCGCTCAGATATTCATTGGGCCTCACACAATCCAAAAGTGTCCAGTGTCCAAAAGTGTGTGCAGAGATTCAAACTCTCACTTATCCTCTAGTCACTTAGGTCACAGCTGTGCCATCGAGCCTGTCACATAGCGCTCAGATATTCATTGGGCCTCACACAATCCAAAAGTGTCCAGTGTCCAAAAGTGTGTGCAGAGATTCAAACTCTCACTTATCCTCTAGTCACTTAGGTCACAGCTGTGCCATCGAGCCTGTCACATAGCGCTCAGATATTCATTGGGCCTCACACAATCCAAAAGTGTCCAGTGTCCAAAAGTGTGTGCAGAGATTCAAACTCTCACTTATCCTCTAGTCACTTAGGTCACAGCTGTGCCATCGAGCCTGTCACATAGCGCTCAGATATTCATTGGGCCTCACACAATCCAAAAGTGTCCAGTGTCCAAAAGTGTGTGCAGAAATTCAAAATCTCCCCTGTCCTATAGACACCTTGTACCTTGTTTTACATACTATATAGTTTGTTGGATTTTGTCTACATTTCTACCAAAAATGAGGAAGGCTGGTGGAAGAGGCCGTGGAATTGGGCGGGGGTTGGCAGCTGGTAATGATGGTGTTGGTGGTGGATCTGATGGTAGTGGCAAGAGCAAAATAGGACCGAATGCAGGAGGTGTTGAGCCTGCATCATCGTCTGGCTACATAAGGCCTCGAACGCTTAGTTTTCTAGGAGTTGGCAAACCGCTTTTAAAGCCAGAGCATCAGGAAAAAGTTTTGACTTACATTGCTGACTCAGCCTCCAGCTCTATCACCTCCTCGTCTTCAGTTGTAAAAAGTAAAAGCACTGAGTCGTCATTGGAGGCTCATGTTCATGAACCACAACTTTCCTTGTGTCCTTCACCCCAACCAAGATTGAAGGATGACGCAGGCCATACTACTGATTACTCCATGGAGCTGTTTTCACATACCATGCCTGGATTATCAAGTGAAATGGTGAATTACCCAGGCCAAGATGAATCTGACATGGAGTGCACTGATGCACAGGCGCTGATGGATGATTCTGCTGGTACATTCACTCAGAGCACTACATTGTCCTCGCAGTGTACAGAGCCAGATTCTGACCCTGATGAGACTCAGGTGCCCCTTCCCGCACACTATACCACCATACACGGTGACACAGAGGAAGGTGCACATGACATAGAAGAGGAGGTGATGGATGACCCAGTTGTTGACCCAGATTGGCATCCATTGGGGGAAGAGGGTGCTGCTTCCAATAGCTCAGATGAGGAGCATTCACAGCAGACATCGACATCGCAACAGCTGTTATCTGGCAGGCCCGGAGCACTCCAAAGACAGGTTCCAAACATCAAAAGAGTTGCTGGACAGCTTGTCCAGAGGGTCAAAAGATCACAGCGTGCTAGGCCGCAAAATGTCTGCCAAAGTAGGAAGAGTGCAGTGTGGCACTTTTTTGAACAAAATCCTCATGATCAGGCCAAGGTTATCTGTAAGAAGTGCGCAAAGACCTTTAGCCGAGGGAAAAATCTGAAAAATTTGAATACCAGTTGCATGCTTAGACATTTAACCAGCATGCACTTGCAAGCGTGGACACAACACCAAACCTCAAGTGCCACATGTGCAACTGATCACAACGAAGGTAGTCATCAATGCTACATTGTTTCCCCCACTGTAAGCCCACCGGTTAGCACAGCAGCAAATGTTGAGGTGTCGTTGCAAGGCCACAGCAGTCGGGGAATCCCACTGTTATATCAACGAAAGACTGATTCTAGGCCATCAGAAAGAACACCAACTCTATCACCATCATCAACCCTCTCTCAGTCCGCCCTGTCCACCGCTACTTCCACCATATGCAGCTCTCAAGTCCAGCTCACCCTCCCAGACACTATGAGTAGGTCAAGAAAGTACTCAGTCTCTCATCCGCGTACACTGGGTTTGAACGCCCACATTGCCAAACTAATCTCGTTTGAGATGATGCCCTTTCGGTTGGTGGAAAGCACAGCTTTCCGCGAACTCATGGCCTATGCAGTACCACGCTATGACCTACCCAGTCGCCACTTCTTCTCTCGCAAAGCCATCCCAGCCCTCCACCATCATGTGAAAGACCGCATTGTCCATGCACTCAAGCAGTCAGTGAGCGGAAAGGTGCACCTCACAACTGATGCATGGTCCAGTCGGCATGGCCAGAGCCGTTACGTGTCCATCACTGTGCACTGGGTTAATGTGGTGGATGCAGGGTCCACAGGGGACAGCGGTGGTGGGACAGTGCTGCCTAGCCCACGGTATAGGAAACAGTTGGCTGTAGGCGTTCCACCCTCCTCCTCCTCCTCCTCCAGAAGCGAAAGCTCGTCCACAGAGTGCAGTCGTACGAGCACTCCATCTGCAGCTGCCACTGTTGCACACGATGTGTCCCCCTATCGAGCAGCTAGTGGAAAGCGTCAGCAGGCTGTGTTGCAGATGATGTGTTTGGACGACAGACATACCGCCGAGGTGCTGGCCGAGTACTTGAAGCGACAAACTGAGTCATGGCTGGGCAGTGTACATCTTGAGGCAGGCAAGGTAGTTAGTGATAACGGCCGTAATTTTGTGGCAGCCATAGCCCTTTCAAAACACAGCCACATACCTTGCTTGGCTCACACCTTGAACCTGGTGGTGCAGTGCTTCCTCAAAAATTATCCGGAGTTAACAGCCCTGCTCCAGAAGGTGCGAAGACTGTGCGCGCACATCCGCCGGTCGCCTGTACACTCCGTTCGTATGCAGAAGCTGCAGCGATTGCTCCACCTTCCCAACCACCGCCTCATTATCGACATTGCAACAAGGTGGAACTCCACCCTGCACATGGTGGAGCGGCTGTGCGAGCAGAGGCAGGCCATAATGCATTTGTGGGAGGATACACGGCCAGGCACTTTGAGAGCAGACATGGAGTTGACAGGTGTGCAGTGGTCGAAGCTGAAAGACCTCTGTAAAGTCCTTCAGTGTTTTGAGGAATGCACACGGCTGGTAAGCGCAGACGACGCCATCCTAAGCATGAGCATCCCACTTATGCGTCTGCTCATGCAAACTTTGATGCACCTTAAGGAGCAGGCGTCTGCAGCCAATGTTGATGAGGAGGAAGAGGAGGAGGGAATCCTTGATGACATTCAGCCATTGTCTGCTCAGGGACCTCTCCTGGACGAGGTGGAGGAAGAAGAGGAGGAGGAGGATGATGATGGGGATGATTACTTAGGGGAGGAGGATGCATCTCGTGGGGCAAGTGAAAATGTTGGCGTGGCAAGGTCTGGTACAGGGTTTGTGCGTGACTGGAGGGATGTGGATTTGCCAGAAAGTGCTCCTCCAACCAGCACTCGCAGTGCATCATTGACACCGGGAACATTGGCCCACATTTCAGATTATGCCTTGCGGATCCTAAAAAGGGACCCCCGCATTGCCAAAATGATGAACGATGACGACTACTGGTTGGCCAGCATCCTGGATCCATGCTATAAAGGCAAATTACAAAACATCATGCCACAGGAGAACCTTGACCTAATATTGGCTAATAAACAAGCAACTCTGGTAAATCGGTTGCTTGAGGCATTCCCAGCACACAGCAGCGGTGATGGTTCTCACACGAGCCGTACGGGCCGGGGGCAGCTTGGCAGAGGTGTTCGTGGTGCACACAGCAGAAGTGGCGTTGGAGACAGGGGTTTCATGACAATGTTGTGGACTGATTTTTCAAATACCGCTCACACAACTGGTAATACTGCATCGATGGAAAGTGACAGGAGACAGCAGTTGTCAACCATGGTTACAAACTACTTTTCCTCCCATATCGATGTTCTCCCACACAGGTCATTCCCCTTTGACTATTGGGCCGCTAAACTGGACACCTGGCCTGAATTGGCACAATATGCCTTACAGGAGCTCGCTTGCCCAGCTGCAAATGTGCTATCGGAAAGAGTCTTCAGTGCAGCTGGATCAATCCTGACAGAAAAAAGGAACCGTCTGTCAACCCAAAATGTGGATGATCTAACCTTCATTAAAATGAACCATGCATGGGTTTCCAAGGATTTTGTCCCACCTTCCCCTGATGACACATAGGGTGACAGAAAAATGGCTTGCTTTGGTCCACCTCTTCCTGGGACTTGACCTATTTCGCCTTTTGCATCAGCTGAATGTCCAACATCAACATATGCCACTTTCTAAAACTCCCTAACTGTGCTGCCTCCCCCCCCATGGCCGGGGTCACCACCTAGCGCACGACACCGTGCGAGTGCCGTTGCCCTGGACAGGTGGGTAGGCCGACTCTTGGGCGCGGGCACTGGCACAGGGTCCCTCATAGTGCAATCAAGTGTCTCTGACGGTGGCAGTGCACACCCGCCGTCAGACACACCGCTGTACTATGAGGGGCCCAGTGCCAGTACCGACGCCCACGAGTGGGCCCCCCTTGCTTGGGCAGGGCCCCAGCATTTGCAATCTTTACTTCTCCCTGCTCCTCCGCTGTGTAATCTGGGCCGTCAAATCCATACTGTGCCTGACACCGTGTGAGCCTGCCTCCTGAGACATATATTTTGAATGTGTACGCTATCCATACATGTTATCCGGGGATACGGTACCCTTTCTAACCTTTGTGCAATCACGTGCAATCCATACTGGGCCTGACACCATCTGAGCCTGCCTCCTGAGACATATATTTTGAATGTGTACGCTATCCATACATGTTATCCGGGGATACGGTACCCTTTCTAACCTTTGTGCAATCACGTGCAATCCATACTGGGCCTGACACCGTCTGAGCCTGCCTCCTGAGACATATATTTTGAATGTGTACGCTATCCATACATGTTATCCGGGGATACGGTACCCTTTCTAACCTTTGTGCAATCACGTGCAATCCATACTGGGCCTAACACCGTCTGAGCCTGCCTCCTGAGACATATATTTTGAATGTGTACGCTATCCATACATGTTATCCGGGGATACGGTACCCTTTCTAACCTTTGTGCAATCACGTGCAATCCATACTGGGCCTAACACCGTCTGAGCCTGCCTCCTGAGACATATATTTTGATTGTGTACGCTATCCATACATGTTATCCGGGGATACGGTACCCTTTCTAACCTTTGTGCAATCACGTGCAATCCATACTGGGCCTGACACCATCTGAGCCTGCCTCCTGAGACATATATTTTGAATGTGTACGCTATCCATACATGTTATCCGGGGATACGGTACCCTTTCTAACCTTTGTGCAATCACGTGCAATCCATACTGGGCCTAACACCGTCTGAGCCTGCCTCCTGAGACATATATTTTGAATGTGTACGCTATCCATACATGTTATCCGGGGATACGGTACCCTTTCTAACCTTTGTGCAATCACGTGCAATCCATACTGGGCCTGACACCGTCTGAGCCTGCCTCCTGAGACATATATTTTGAATGTGTACGCTATCCATACATGTTATCCGGGGATACGGTACCCTTTCTAACCTTTGTGCAATCACGTGCAATCCATACTGGGCCTAACACCGTCTGAGCCTGCCTCCTGAGACATATATTTTGAATGTGTACGCTATCCATACATGTTATCCGGGGATACGGTACCCTTTCTAACCTTTGTGCAATCACGTGCAATCCATACTGGGCCTAACACCGTCTGAGCCTGCCTCCTGAGACATATATTTTGAATGTGTACGCTATCCATACATGTTATCCGGGGATACGGTACCCTTTCTAACCTTTGTGCAATCATGTGCAATCCATACTGGGCCTGACACCGTCTGAGCCTGCCTCCTGAGACATATATTTTGAATGTGTACGCTATCCATACATGTTATCTGGGGATACGGTACCCTTTCTAACCTTTGTGCAATCACGTGTAATCCATACTGGGCGTGAGAATGGCTGGCAAGCTACAGCACCTGTGGTTTGCACACGTAAGTTTTTCATTTTTTCAGGAATGACGGTTAGGCCTAATTACGGAACTGCAGTTGACCTGCACTTACTGGGAAATCATTGTTCGCGGGTAATAATTGTAATCACTCAGTGATCCCCATCACTAACGTTGTTCAGCGGGTTATCTGCACCTGTAAGCGACAAACGCTGGCCTTTTCAGTGTAGCGCACATGCAGCCACGGACATGTAAGGGCATGACACACCAGTTATTGGCCAATCTCATGTTCCAGAGCCTCACGTGTCCCTCTAGTAAGCCGGACTCGGACCACGGGGCATGACGGAGTCTCGTTCGTTAACGGAATTAAGCTTGCAATGTGTGCATCTGTTCTGTAGCTGGCATGGTTGAGGTTTCCCAGGTGGAGTCGAATTTAACTGTAGGCTCCACTCCTGGTGGTGCCCTTCTGGACATTCCTTTAAGGTTCAGCTTTGCAACCATACTGCCCACGTAAAACAAACACTTTGCCTTCATGAACACTGTTTGGAGGGTCATGACTTGTGGGAATAACGCCGCCCAATCAGTTAACCTGCTAGAGAGATCCTTTGTTGCTCCCAAGCATGACATCACACTCCCTAGGAGGAAGGTAATGCCACTGTGGCGACCGTACTCCTGGGGGCGACACAAGTGCACTGATGCCCAGCGACTGCTCGATGAATCTGCTTGTACATTGACCCAGACCACTACATTCCCCTCTCACGCTACACGGCCTGAATCTGACCCTGATGAAACTCAGGTTACCCTTCCCATATACAGTTCCATCTTACACGGTGACAAAGAGGAAGCTGCAGATGAAAGTGCAGGTTCGGCCCACCCGCCATCAGACACACCACCGTACTATCAGGGGCCCTGTGCCAGTGCCATCGCCAACGAGTGGGCCCCCCCTGCTTGCTCAGGATCACAGCACTTGCAAGGTTGAAATACTGTGCAGTGAGATGGAAGATGGGGACGACGAGGAGTCCAGACTAGTACAGGGATTCCCTAGCGAGGAGACTTATTTGATTGTTTTCAATGTTGGGACAGCAATTTTTGGGGAGCACTATACTCTGGAGAATGATAGATGGGGCCCACCATACACTGGAACATTCCAAAGGTGGACATCAGACACTGGAGCACCATTTACAGGGCCCATTATACACTAGAGCATTAGAAATGGGGCCCATTATGTTTGGAGCATTATTTGGGCCCATAAGACAGTGGAGCTTCATCCATGGGGACCAACATATACTGTAGCATTATGTGGAGCTCATCATATACTGTTTCAAACATTATATGGGACCAATGATTCTGTATGGAGAAATAGATGGGCCTCATCATGAGATGTAAAAAGTGAAGTATTTTTCATTGTACTATACCGCTATTTCTCTGCCGTATCGGAGCATGATCATTGATGAGTTGTGGTATGTGTTAAAGGGGCGCTCTTTCGCCCAGGGCACATGAAAAATGCAGCCAGCCCTCCCCCCCACAACTTTAGCCAAATAACCCCCATTTTTCAGTGCGTAACTTGTATTATAAAGTTAATTAAGGTTGACAAGCTTAAGTAAGAAGAATTGATGCTTTTGGCATTCAAATGGGCACTGTAGGTGTGTTTCCTGTCCTCCTCTCACTGCCGACTTTTATTCCCCATTGACTTACATTGGGTTTCGTGTTTCGGGACGACCCCGACTTTTCCCTATAATCGGATGATCTTGCTCGACCCGACTTTTGGAAAAGTCGGGTTTCACGAAACGAAACGCGACCCTAAAAAACCAAAAGTCGCTCAACTCTAATGTTCACCTTTCAGGAAATTTTACCACTTTTCTACTTTGAGTTCAAAATTAAATGGAGTCTGTCACCATGGTTTAGCATGTTAAAATAAAGGTATGGCCAAAATGGCGCTGTTATGCTGATTTTATAGATAACTGCAGGGAACAAATCCTCATCATGGTTCATATTTCTTTCACGTTAGTAGTTTTGGTGTTATATCGTTTTTGGACATTGGGGTGGGACTCTTGACAGCGGTTTCTGTTCTGCTGCGCCCCTTTATGTTTGTCGCCTCTAGCGACTCTTGCACACATTCATCTCCCAGCGGTCTTGAGCAAAATGGCGTCAGTGGCATTGCATGTGCAGATTGACATCTGATGGTCTTTAGCAAAATGGTGCTGGTGGTGTTGCCTGCATAGATTGAGTGTCTTGGCCTGTCTTTGAGCTGAGGTCTGAATCTGTGCATGTGCCACCATCAGCACCATTTTGCTAAAAAACACTGTAAGTTGAAACAGCGCAGGTGCCGAGCACGGCAAAGGTGGTCCTAGCATGAACTTTAAAAAAGTAGACTCGTACAGACACTGAGGGGCCACGGCAGAACCGAAAACCCTACCCATTGTCCTATCCCAATGCATGAAAATGATATTGCACCTGTGATGAGCGTCAGCTTATGCTGAGTCGTTTTCCTTTTGAATGAGTGGACCCTCTGGGCCGTGGCACCCACCCACCTAGGGCGAGCTGACCTAGTGAGAATCCACCCCCTATACAGGGAGTGTCATGGGCAAGACCAAGGGGGTGAGCCACCACAGCAGCTGGACCAGACGGCTGGCACAGGGAAACAAGGCAAGGCGAGACAAGACGCTAGTTTAAGGAAACTTCATTAAGGAACACTTCTGGGTACAACAGGTGCAAAACGTGAACACACAAAGAACATAAAGCAAGATGCGTGCAAGGGCACGCCGAGGTCCAAGGCATGAGGAACACTTCAGGGTATAACAGGTGCAAAACGTGAACACACAGAGTACATAGAGCAAGGTGCGTGCAAGAGCACGCCGAGGTCCAAAGCATGGTACTTGCAGATGGTAGACAGAGGCACGAGGACATCGGACTCCGGATAGCAGGCAACGATCAACCGGGACATCAGGTTCTGTAGCTCTGAAGGTGATCGGCAGGTTCTGGACATCCGGTAAGCAAACTAGGGTTCCATGCAGGGAGACAAGACAAAGTTAGAAACAGGATGCATGTCAACAAAAATGCCCGGGTCAGGTTCACAGGACGGAGGCCTGCGCATGCCAAGGGGCATGCCAGGGACAGGTACAGGAACGGTGGACTGCGCGTGCGAAGAGACATGCCAGAGAGAGATACTGGACGGAGGCCTGCGCGTGCAGAGGACACGGCTTAGAGGAGGCACAGCTGTGGCTCACACAGCCGGTAACCACTATAGCACTGGACGGCGGGCACGGCTGAGGCACACTGGCGAGCACGACTAGAGGCGGCACGGCTGAGGCACAACAGGCAGGCACAGGGCAACCAGGCACATGCACGAGGGCACGGAGCCACAAGGCAGGGCTAGGCAAAGGTACAGGACAGAGACGCGTGTGAAACAGCATGGCAAAGCCTAGTATGAAAAGTGCAAGGGCGCACAAAACATCAGAGACAAGGCTTAGGGTAAGAGGCAGAGTCCTGCGCATGCAGAGGGCATGCCAGGGGCAAAGTACAAGACGAGGCCTGCAGGTGTGGAGAGACACGCCAGGGACAGGGACAGAGTCTAGCAGCGGAGCGTAGGCCGAAGCTCAGAGCCGGGCCAAGGAAAAGCCTTGGGACTAGACAGAGTACAGAGCGGAGGCCTGGACGTGTAGAGAGGCACGCAAGGGACAGGGTACAGAACGGAGGCCTGCACGTGTAGAGCGACACGTCAGGGACAGGGTACAGAATGGTGACCTGCACATGTAGAGAGACACGTCAGGAACAGGGTACAGAGCGGAGCCCTGCACGTGTAGAGAGACACATCAGGAAGAGATGCCGAACGGTGACCTGCACATGTAGAGAGACACGTCAGGGACAGGGTACAGAGCGGAGGCCTGCACGAGTAGAGAGACACGTCAGGGACAGGGTACAGAGCGGTGGCCTGCACGTGTAGAAAGACACATCAGGGACAGGGTACAGAACATAGCATAACAAGGAAGCATAGCGAGGACAAACAAAGCACGAAGGACAACACGAGACAAAGCACGAGACCAGAGACAGAATACGAGCACGGAGCGTGTGCAGAGACGCGCGACAGAGCAAAGTGCAAGGGCACAGAATAGAGGGAGCAACCCAGCAGACCAAGAAGCCATGCAGGGAAGCAACACAATACTCAGGCCCTGAGCATAGGAAGGGGCGGTCTGATATAGGGCATAGCACCTCCACTTCTCGGTCGGGACCAGGGAAGAACTTCCAGTTCAGATCCTCCAGGATCACAGGGAGCAGTCACATGATCAGGATTCCAGACATGCATTGATGATTGCAGAACCAGTGCTGAAACCTAGGCTGGTCACATGATCAGAATTACAGACATGTAGAGATGATAGCAGAACCAGTGCTGAAACCTAGGCAGGTCACATGATCAGAGTTCCAGACATGCAGGGATGAATGCAGAACCAGCCTCTGCTAGAACATAGTAAGGACACATGATCAGGGGTTCTAGACATGATGAGACGATCACAGAAGGCAGAGCAGAAACGCAGGCATCCCGCAGCTCAACAGTCATGAGGTGAGTGTGCACACTGCTCTAGGGAACATGCAGGATAGCAGACATGAGATGCGCTTGCACACCTCTCCAGGGATCATGAGGCAAAACAGACATGGCGAGCATGACAGCACCAAAACTTCTAACTCGCATTAAACAAGAACAGAGAGGCAAATTTATACCCTATAGGTATCTATTAAATTAGTATAACAGCACCATTTTCCATACCTTTATTTTAACATACTAAATCTTTGTGACAGGTTCCCTTTAATTTATGAAACACAAGTCTTAAAAAACTTCCCCATAGTAAGAAACCCTGTGTCATTTTTTTTCCTTTTCCTAGATCTGAAAATTAAGTATGCTGCATATTAACTTCTTGTCAAAAACAGAATGGATTAAGGAGTCAATTTCTTTATCTTTGAGGTTAGTGAATGACAGCTTGGATAATCAAGGACATTTCCATTAGTTTTCCAATCCAATTTCTTCTAGTTTGTTAGGAAAAAATGATTCATAACCTTGAGCCTCATGTACAAGAAAGTAATGTGCATTAGGGTATATGATAACACAAAAAGTACCATCCTGGTCAATACCATAAAGCCACAGGTACTCGCTGTGTCTCTGTATAGTTCTCTCTGTGGCACAGTATGGCACAGATACTGTTTTTTGAAGTATCATTTATTAATTTTTTTTTTAATATATTTTTATGAAGCAAAACTTACCAAGACCAACATGAAGACTTTTTATAACTTGAATATCAAATGCCTACAGATAAAATTCCGAATATCTACAGTCATGGCCAAAAGTATTGACACCCCTACAATTCTGTCAGATAATACTCAGTTTCTTCCTGAAAATGATTGCAAACACTAATTCTTTGGTATTATTATCTTCATTTAATTTGTCTTAAATGAAAAAACACAAAAAGAATTGTCCTAAAGCCAAATTGGATATAATTCCACACCAAACATAACAAAGAGGGTGGACAAAAGTATTGGCACTGTTCGAAAAATCATGTGATGCTTCTCTAACTTGTGTAATTAACAGCACCTATAACTTACCTGTGGCACCTAACAGGTGTTGGTAATAACTAAATCACACTTGCAGCCAGTTGACATGGATTAAAGTTGACTCAACCTCTGTCCTGTGTACTTGTGTGTACCACATTGAGCATGGAGAAAAGAAAGAAGACCAAAGAACTGTCTGAGGACTTGAGAAACCAAATTGTGAGGAAGCATGAGCAATATCAAGGCTACAAGTCCATCTCCAAAGACCTGAATGTTCCTGTGTCTACCGTGCGCAGTGTCATCAAGAAGTTTAAAGCCCATGGCACTGTGGCTAACCTCTCTAGATGTGGCCGGAAAAGAAAAATTGACAAGAGATTTCAATGCAAGATTGTGCGGATGTTGGATAAAGAACCTCCACTAACATCCAAACAAGTTCAAGCTGCCCTGCAGTCCGAGGGTACAACGGTGTCAACCCGTACTATCTGTCGGCATCTGAATGAAAAGGGACTGTATGGTAGGAGACCCAGGAAGACTCCACTTCTTACCCCGAGACATAAAAAAGCCAGGCTGGAGTTTGCCAAAACTTACCTGAAAAAGCCTAAAACATTTTGGAAGAATGTTCTCTGGTCAAATGAGACAAAAGTAGAGCTTTTAGGGCAAAAGCATCAACATAGAGTTTACAGGAGAAAAAAGAGGCATTCAAAGAAAAGTACATGGTCCCTACAGTCAAACATGGCGGAGGTTCCCTGATGTTTTGGGGTTGCTTTGCTGCCTCTGGCACTGGACTGCTTGACCGTGTGCTTGGCATTATGAAGTCAGAAGACTACCAACAAATTTTGCAGCATAATATAGGGCCCAGTGTGAGAAAGCTGAGTCTACCTCAGAGGTCATGGGTCTTCCAGCAGGACAATAACCCAAAACACACTTCAAAAAGCACTAGAAAATGGTTTGAGAGAAAGCACTGGAGACTTCTTAGGTGGCCAGCAATGAGTCCAGACCTGAATCCCATAGAACACCTGTGGAGAGATCCAAAAATGGCAGTTTGGAGAAGGCACCCTTCAAATATCTGGGACCTGGAGTGGTTTGCCAAAGAAGAATGGTCTAAAATTCCAGCAGAGCATTGTAAGAAACTCATTGATGGTTACCGGAAGCAGTTGGTCGCAGTTATTTTGGCTAAAGGTTGTGCAACCAAGTATTAGGCTGAGGGTGCCAATACTTTTGTCCGGCCCATTTTTGGCGTTTTGTGTGAAATGATCAATGTTTTGCTTTTTGCTTCATTCTCTTTTGTGTTTTTTCATTTAAGACAAATTAAATGAAGATAATAATACCAAAGAATTTGTGTTTGCAATCACTTTCAGGAAGAAACTGAGTATTATCTGACAGAATTGCAGGGGTGTCAATACTTTTGGCCATGACTGTATATTCAATATATACAACATTTAAGAGTGCTTCAACAGCCAGATTACATGCATGTACATCACTATCTTAGAGTCCGAGAGGTATGATATAATCAATAATTGTTATTAGAAATTGTGAAATTTAACGCATAATAATGTGAGGGCTGTACAAAGGTACAGTAGAACTGCATAGAAGTTTGTGCATGTCTATTAAATGGAAACTATCACCTGATTCATGCTGCCCAAAGCCAATTCATGCTGCTCTGGTGTTTCAGAGAAAATATAGTTCAAAGATCAGGCCAGGGACCACAGCCAGAGGCGAGACTAGTCCAATCTGGCAGGCTTCTTCAGCACTCCTACAAATGATTGACAAGTGAGACATGTAGATCAGAAGAGCAGACTGTCAGTCATTACATATCCCACACTGGTAATGCCTCCGTTCACTTAAAATTCAGTTGTTAAGACAGATTCTCAGGGAGATCTATGTCTGGAACACAGATCTTTGCTCATTAACTTTTAAGAAAAACAGATTTCTTGTAAATATGACATCAAGTCATAGATATCAAGGTATCATTTTATTCATCTTTCTATGACCTGTATGCTCATATAAACAGCTTAGTAGGGGTGATCCTACTGACATATTTCCTTTAAAAATATTGTATAAAATGCATATAATTAAAATTTCCTTCAGTCTTACGTGTTTCCAATCTCTTACGGATCCTTAGGCCTTTTTCACATATCCGTTTTTCAGCTCAGTCGAAATCCACTAAAATGGCGGAAAAGGGATCCGTAGGCGGATTGTAAGAAACGGGTGGCATCGGACCGTTGTTTCGACGGATGCGTGTAAGGTTAAATTTTAAAGGAAACCGTGCCTGGAAAAAGGAGAGAGAGAGAGAATTTTTTCTCACCCAGAACTGGGTTTAGGGTTAAATTTCTGCCAAACGTAATTCTTCCGGGCATGCGCAGAGAAAAATGCGGATCCGGGCAGCCAAAAAACGTTTCATTGTCCGTCCAGTCATGTTAGCGGACGCCAAAATTTTGGCAGATCCGTAAAAATACAGATCCAACGGATGACCATCCGTCAAGATCCGCCGATAATGCAAGTCAATGGGAAAAAAAACGGATCCGCCAAGAAAAATGGCGGATCCGTTTTTTTGCAAAACGGCGGATTTTGACTGATGGAGACAAACGGATGTGTGAAAGAGGCCTTACTCATAGTTGGGGCACAAAAGTCAGAGACTAAGATTTAAATGGAAGGGTGAGGTGTGACGTTCTTCAATACATCGTACATGCACACGTGGACAAAATTATTGCTACCTCTCTGTTAAAGTAAGAAAAACCCACAATGATCACTGAAATAACTTGAAACTGACAAAAGTAAATTTCAATTTAAATTTACTGAATATCAACTAATGAAAATCAGACATTGCTTTTGAATTGTTGTTCAACAAAAACATGCAAGAAAACCAAACTAATGAAAATGACCTGGATAGTGTCCTTCATTTAATATTTTTTTTGCTGCTACATCCAGGAAGGATGGCTACAGTCCCATAGTCCTTAAGCTGTAAAAATAGGAACATCAAGCTGCTTGGAGATGGTCTTTACACTTGATAATGAAAATATTCAAGTTAGCTACTGTAATTCATAATTTGGAGATATATTGTATTACTTGTTATATGCCACCTATATACCAGCTTTATAAAATCATGTTCCGTTTTAGCTAAAAGAAACCATGACTAAGCTTGCACATATTATCAAAATGCTCTGTAAGATGTTGAACTATAAATTTCTCTCAGAAACATGATGCCTGGATGCATCCTTTATCAGATTTATCCATGAGAACCAATAATTGTTATGTTTTACTTTATTTAATTATTCTGTCTCAGTATGTTTGGAAAACTCATGGCTTTGAGACAGATTTTTTATTGAAATACTGCTCTGTTCTGCAACATGGCATACCCCTCTCTCATATTCATAGTGGTCTCCGTATAATGTTTTTATTATATCTCATCTTTAGCTAGACTTTTTTAAACGTAACTTTTTTTCTAAATAAACGTCCTTTTTTGTAATCACCAGTGAAAACGGATCTTTGAGAGTTTTCCTTATCAGTGGTAGAAAAATGGACATATGTGGCAGCCTGAGTTCCCTTGGCAAAGCAACCCAAACAGCTGGACAGCAGCAGCCACAGATAAGATTTTTTTTTTACTAGTCTCACTTTTCTTCTGCGGGTCTTGCTTTGGGGACTTTTGCGACAAGAGATGTGGCTGAACTCTCAAAGGAGAGCTTGTAACTTTCCTTTAAGTATATATGCATTATATGTGTTTGATTGTGTCATAGAATCATAGAATTGCAGAGTTGGAAGGGACCTCCTGGGCCATCTGGTCCAACTCCCTGCTCAAAGCAGGATTCGCTAAATCATCCCAGTCAAATGTCTGTCCAGCCTCTGTTTGAAGACATCCATTGAAGGAGAACTCACCACTTCTCGTGGCCGCTTGTTCCACTCATTGATCACTCTAACTGTCAAAAAGTTTTTTCTAATATCTAATCTGTGTCTCCTCCCATTCAGTTTCATCCCATTGTTTCTAGTCTTTCCTTGTGCAAATGAGAATAAAGTTGATCCTTCTACAATGTGACAGCCCTTTAGATATTTGTAGACAGCTATTAAGTCTCCTCTCAGTCTTCTCTTTTGCAAACTAAACATTCCCAAATCCTGCAACCTTTCCTCATAAGACAGGGTTTGCAGACCGGTCACCATTCTGGTTGCTCTTTTCTGAACTTGCTCCAGTTTGTTGATGTCTTTTTTAAAATGTGGTGCCCAAAACTGGACACAATATTCCAGATGAGGTCTGACCAAAGAGGAGTAGAGGGAAATAATGACTTCACGTGATCTAGACTGTATGCTTCTGTTAATACATCCTAGAATTGCATTTGCCTTTTTTGCTGCTGCATCACACTGTTGACTCATATTCAGTCTGTGATCTATTAGTATACCCAAGTCTTTTTCACATGTGCTGTTGCTTAGCCCTATTCCTCCCATTCTGTATATGCTTTTTTCATTTTTATTGCCCAGATGTAGTACTTTGCATTTTTCCCTGTTAAAAACCATTCTGTTAGTTGCTGCCCACTGCTCCAGTTTATTTATATCTTTTTGAATCCTCTCTCTCTCTTGTCCTATTTATTGGTTTGAAAGATTGGGGTTGGGACAATCCACACACAATGTGGCTGTACCGGACAGGCAGTATACAAATCCCAAGATGGTTAGGGCAAGTGCTTTCAGACTTTCCTTGAATGTCAGTGAGCACTACAGCCCCATAATGTACAAACGTTAAGTACTTGAACTGTTTGAGCACCAATTGTTATCCAAGAAAGCTAAGGGTTGCTTTAATTGTGGCCATCCTGTGTCATTCCTTATCTTTGCTCTTGGCTCAACATATCCCAAGACCGGTGCTGTTGAATGACCAGTTTTGATGAAAATTATTTTAAGAGATGGAATACAAGTGTTTACTCAAAGCTAATTCTCTGAGATCTTCTCCAAAGATCCTTTTTAAGTACAAGTCCTAACAGAAACTTGCATTCTGTTAACATTATTTTTTTGTTCACTTCCTCTGATAGCAAAAAATCAAAAGCTAAACAAAGAAAAAGCACAATTATAAATGGTATTCTTACATATAAAGACCTGAATGTGAAATGGAGTCAATAAAAATTGCATATTTATGTTAAGCTGAAAATTGAAAAATGAAAGTGTGCAGACTTTAATTATATCATTATAGCTCATGAAGAATACAGTTAATGAGATCTTCAGCAACAAAAATTATTATTTAATTATAATATTATTTCTGTGAACTTAATTGACAAACCCAAAGTATTTTCTATATAAATGGCCATTTCTACTTTGAAGCTTAGATAAACACAATAGAGCAGCTGGTGTTCCTGATCTCTTTTTCTAACATCCAGTATCATTTTACTCTGGTTATTATGTGACAATGACAAAAGTTCTTCACCTTTTTTCTGCTCGTGTCATGCTCTCTTGATATGATGTCTTCTCATTTGTAAAATAAATTTTCAGTTGTGACCACTATTCTGACCCAAATCTTTAAATCTTCCACCTTTTCACTCATATGTGTTCTTGTTAACAAAGGCAACTGAAATCTCATTAGCTACAAAGAAATATATAGACAAGTCGATTTTATATTATGAAAATAAGAAAAGAAATAAATCTTTTTAAATTTGAGCAGAGACAGGACCCACAAAAATCTATGAGATATTATAATAGAGGTTTTGGGTATAACAATAAAGATCAAACGTAATTACTTTTTTTTAGTTATTTGCAGCATGTGTCTTTTTTTTTGACAAAAGGTTCTTCTTAAAGGGAACCTGTCAGC
Source organism: Dendrobates tinctorius (assembly GCF_039654945.1). Classification (NCBI taxonomy): domain Eukaryota; kingdom Metazoa; phylum Chordata; class Amphibia; order Anura; family Dendrobatidae; genus Dendrobates; species Dendrobates tinctorius. The sequence continues at coordinate 15,657,728 of NW_027361821.1, read as the reverse complement.
AGGATTGTGCATAGTAACCTACACATACAGTGTCAGGTTGGCGCCGTTATACTGAATATAGTGAAACCTGGGTTGATGAAATCCGTCTTGTGGTTGTTGCTTAATCTTCATTTTTAGTTTTGTGTTAATAAGATGCTCATGCCCTAATGCGGGGTTGGTGTATGTGGTGCTCTGATTAGATATTCATAATGCAGACTGTTGACAGGTAACTGATCCCTCACTGACCTGCCTCCTAGCTTGCATAATGAATACCAGCACATATTGAATGAAAAAAAATGCTTCTGCAGGCAGGTGCCAGCCATGGCACCTGGACTGCAGCATAATCGCATATTCACTGTGCACTTAATCCTTTTTGCTTATTTAATTGAGTGAGAAAAAAAGGCAATTTGAAAATGGCGCCCGCCACGCCTGCGCAGTGGCAGCTATCCGTGTGTATAGAGATGTGATATCTGCTATTGTGCAGGCGCTGGCAGCGGCATCTTGCTGGAGAAGAAAGAAAAGATTTCCTCCTCTAAGATGGCGCCACCTGTGCCTGTGCAATAGCAGATATTGGTGATCTCCGAGAACTGCTACTGCACAAGCGCGGGTGGCGCCATCTTTGAGGAGGACATTTTTTTTCTTCTCCAGCAAGATGGCACCTCCGGCGCCTGCACAGGCGTGGCGGGTGCCATTTTCAAATTGCCCTATTTTTTCCTCGCTCAATTAAATAAGCAAAAAGGATAAAGTGCACAATAAACATGCGATTATGCTGCAGCGCAGGTGCCACAGCCGCCACCTGCCTGCAGAAGAGTTTGTTTTTTTTATTTAGTATGTGCTGGTATCCATTATGCAAACTAGGGGGCAGGTCAGTGAGGGATCAGTGACCAGTCAGCAGTCTGCATTATGAATATCTAATCAGAGCACCACATCCACCAACCTTGCATTAGGGCACAAAAATCTCATTAACGCAAAATTAAAAATAACCTAGTAACTTACCTTATTACCTTAATAGCTTACCTAGTATACACTGCAGGTAGCCCTGAAAAGGGCTTTTGTGTTATCAAGAGGCCTAAAGACTCTCCCTAGCAGCTGAGTGAACTCTACTTATGCTTGTAGATGCAATGTGCTCAAAATGGCGGTGGCAGGGCATAAAAAGACCCTATGACTCTGGGTGGCCAGCCAATCTCAGTAATGCCTCAAAAAAGGTGTCTGTGGCATTACTATGATTGGTTAAGAAATCCAGCATGTTTAGTGGCTGCAAAGGAGGTGCCAAAACTGCAGGGCAGGACATCAGAATCTAGCGAGGAGAGTACACAAATACTCGCAAAGTAAAGAGTAACCCGAATACTGTACTATCCGTGCGAATAACGAATAGAAACGAATATACTTGCTCATCACTAGTGATCAGAAAGACGAGCAAAATTTTTTAAAATTGGAAAAAAATGGTAAAATTCGGTAAAAAGTGCAGGAAAATATTTGCGATGCTACAAAAGTATTTTCAGCACTTTAGCAACAATAATGGTGGTGTATCATGAGCATTTTGCATGTGTTTGATGAGGGGAGGGGGTTTGCACAACTCAGAGGTGTGGCATTCTTGTAAACAGTCACTTTTTTACCCCTAATTTTATGTGTGCACATTGTGGCTAGCCAATCAGGGCGCAGGAAACACCCACAATGTCCTGACACAACAACTTGTGTCATTGGCTATTGAAATCACATGTCCCTCTCCATATAAATAGCGGACTTCTTGTTTTAGATCCATTTTGACACTGTAACAGGGCAGAGAGGCTGCACCTGATTCTGGCACTGTTTGCAGTGTGGCTGTTAAATTTTCCTTCCAGCACTTGTAATTTTATTTTTTACCATTAGTGAGGTCCACAGATAAAGCCAGCAGGACACAAGTCGTACAAGTGTGTTGTGCACTGCTTCTATTGTGCTCCATGTATGAGTATAGCATTCTAAATAGACATGAGCGACTTTGCCTTTTTTATGGTCGAGTCGGGTTTCATGAAACCCGACTTTCGTAAAAGTCGGGTCAAGCGAAATCGGCCGACTATAGAGAAAAGTCGGAGGCCGACTGAAACACGAAACCCAATGCAAGTCAATGGGGAAGCAAAGCCGGCAGGGAGTGGTGGACAGTAAACACACCTACAGTACCCATTTCAATGCTAAAAACATCACTTCTTATTACTGAAGCTTGTCAACCTTAACTTCCTTCATAATAATAGTTACGCATTGAAAACTGGGGGTTATTTGGTTAAAGTTGTGGGGGGGGGTAGGGCTGGCTCTAGGTTTTCGTGTGCCTTGGGCAAAGAAGTGTCAGTGCGCCCCTTTAACACATACCACAATTCATGATGCTCCGATACGGCACAGAAATATAGGTATAGTACAATGAAAAATACTTCACTGCTTACATGACATGACTGGTCTATTTTAAATTGTACAATAGCTCAAAAAAAGGACAGTATATTACTCCATACAGTATTATAGCCACCACATTGTGCGCCATACAGAATAATGAGCCCCATATATTTCTCCATACAGAATAATTGGTCACATATAATGTTCCATACAGTATATGATGAGCTCCATATAATGCTACCGTATATGATGGTCCCCATAGATGATGCTCCAGTGTTTTATGGGCCCAAATAATAATCCATATATCATGGGCCCCATTTGTAAAGCTCCAGTGTATAATGTGCCCCATAGATGCTGCTCCAGTGTCTGATCTGCCCCATTTAGAATGCTCCAGTATATAATGGGCCCCATGGATCATGCTCCAGTGTGTTATGGGCCCAAATAATGCTCCATATATAATGGGCCCCATTTGTAATGCTCCAGTGTATAATGTGCCCCATAGATGCTGCTCCAGTGTCTGATCTGCCCCATTTAGAATGCTCCAGTATATGATGGGCCCCATGGATGATGCTCCAGTGTCTTATGGGCCCAAATAATGCTCTCTATATAATGGGCTCCATTTCTTATGCTCCAGTGTAGAATGGGCCCCATAAATGCTGCTCCAGTGTCTGATGTCCCCCATCTGGAATGCTCCAGTATATGATGGGCCCCATGGATGATTCTCCAGTGTATTATGGGCCCTAATATTGCTCAACATATAATGGGCTCCATTTGTATTGCTCCAGTGTATAATGGGCCCTGTAAATGCTGCTCCAGTGTTTGATGTCCCCCATATGGAATGCTCCAGTATATGATGGGCCCCATTTTTCATTAACCCAAGCATGGTATGTGAAAAGAGCTCCATGGAGTAATCTGAAGTGTGTGCTGCCGCATCCTTCACTTTTGGTGTGGGTGAAGGACACAAGGAAAGGGGTTGCTCCTCACCAGAAGCCTGCACTGACGACTCAGTGCTTGCATTTTTTGAAACTTCAGAAGAGGAGGCAATAGAGCTGGAGACTGTTTCAGCAATGTAAGCCAAAAACAGTTTCTGATGCTCTGGCTTTAAAAGCAGTCTACCTACTCCCAGAAAAGGGAGCCTTACAGGCCTTCCAGAGCTACACCATGATGCAGGCTCAACACCTCCTGCCTAAGGCTAGTTTCACACTTGCTTTTTTTTGCAGCGCGTTTTTCCCGCAAAAAAACGCATTGAAAAAACGCATACAAAAGCATACAGCTGCTGCGTTTTTTTCAAGCATTTTTATGAGCATGCATGAAAAAAACGCAGCGTTTTTAAGCGTTTGTATGCGTTTTTAGTGCGTTTTTACCGCGTTTGCGTTTTTTCCAACATTAGGTGGCCCCTCACACTAACCCAAACCATGACTTTACTAACCCTAACCCTGACCCTAACCCTTAACCCTAACCCTGACCCTAACCCTAACCCTAACCCTGACCCTAACCCTTAACCAAACCATACTTAACCCTAACCCAAACCCTAAACCCTAACTAACCCTAACCCTGACCTTAACCCTGACCCTAACCCTAACCCTAACCCTAACCCTGACCCTAACCCTAACCCTAACCCTAACCCTGACCCTAACCCTTAACCAAACCATACTTAACCCTAACCCTGACCCTAACCCTGACCCTAACCCTTAACCAAACCATACTTAACCCTAACCCTGACCCTAACCCTGACCCTAACCCTAACCCTAACCCTAACCCTGACCCTAACCCTAACCCTAACCCTTAACCAAACCATACTTAACCCTAACCCTGACCCTAACCCTTAACCAAACCATACTTAACCCTAACCCTGACCCTAACCCTTAATCAAACCATACTTAACCCTAACCCAAACCCTAACTAACCCTAACCCTAACCCTAACCCTGACCCTAACCCTTAACCAAACCATACTTAACCCTAACCCTGACCCTAACCCTTAACCAAACCATACTTAACCCTAACCCTGACCCTAACCCTGACCCTAACCCTAACCCTAACCCTAACCCTGACCCTAACCCTAACCCTGACCCTAACCCTAACCCTAACCCTTAACCAAACCATACTTAACCCTAACCCTGACCCTAACCCTGACCCTAACCCTTAACCAAACCATACTTAACCCTAACCCTGACCCTAACCCTGACCCTAACCCTAACCCTAACCCTAACCCTGACCCTAACCCTAACCCTAAACCCCCTTAACTAACCCTAACTTTACCCAAACCCCTAAAGTCCATTGTCTAAACTAATGGTAAAAAAAAAAACGCATGTGCAAAAAAACGCATACATGAGCATGCCAGTGCGCACATATGCGCATCCATAGGCTATAATGGCCAATTTTAGCTCAAAACATGCGCATACGTGCGCATGCGCTTTTTTGCAGGGCCAAAAAATGCAACATGCTGCGTCTGGAAAATACAAACGCACACCCCAAAAAAACGCAGCGCATGAAAATCGCATACGTGCGCTTACCAGCGCGCAGGTATGCGCACCCATGTTAAATATAGGGAAAAAAACGCATGCGCAGGTATGCGTTTTTTTCCAGCGCAAAAAAACGCAAATGTGAAACCAGCCTTAGCTGCTATTGTGTTTTTGGCACTACCAGCAGATGCACCACCATCAGTACCAGGTGGCCCCCCACACCCACATCTGCGTCCTCTTCCATCATACTTCCTCATGTTTTGGAAAATGGACCCAAAATACCAGCAGATATATGGTACTGTATCAGAAGCGTACAGCTCTATACAGTCTAGGGATATCAGTAAATCTCCGTATATATTTCATGAGTCATGCACAAACGCTAACAGGCTCAGTATGGAGTAGACAATAAAATAAAAAGTTGAAAAAGGGTACAGTATCACCAGATACAAGGTATATATCGTATAGTGTAAACATTAGGAATCTCCGTATATATTTCAGGAGGCAGACACAAATGCTCTCAGGCCCAGTATGGATTACACAAGAATATGAAAAGCTGTAAATGGGTAATGTAACACAAGCGTACAGCTGTAAACAGTGTTGGGGTAATCTTAAATCTCCAAATATATTTCCGGAGAAACAGACAGACGTTCACAGGCTCATTATGGATTACACCAGAATCTAAATAGCAAAAAAGGTTACCGTATCAGAAGCGTACAGCTGTATACAGTGTTGGCCAAATTTGAAATCTCGGTATATATTTCCGGAGTCACCCTCAGACGCTCACTCAGTCTAGGTTTGACCATAATAAAAAATGTTGTAAAAAAGGTACTGGGTAACAAGTTAGCAAGTATATATATTATAGGGTACAATTGAAATCTCCTTAAACATAGTCCCGTAGTCACTCTAAGACGCTCACTCAGTAAGGATTTGACCGTAGTACTAAATGTTGAACAAGGGTACTGTATAACAAGATACAAGCTGTATCGAGTATAGGGTAAAAATTGGTATCTCCGATTCACCGTAAATATAGAAGGAGTAAACCACACATGCTCACTCCCAATGGATGATACCGTAATAAAAAATTTTGAACAAAGGTACTGTATCAGCACATACCAGGTGTATCCAGTCTAGGGGTAATTGTAAATTTCCATCTATACTTCCTGAGTCAGACACAGATACTCACAGGCTCACTATGTATTACACCAGAATTTAAAAAGTAGAAAAAGGGAAAGGTATTTGAAGCGTACAACAGTATACAGTGTTGTGGTACTTTTAAATCTTCGTTTATATTTCAATCTCAGTAAGCCAGTCCAGACTCTCCGCTATTGGAAACTACATGGATACAAGTACAGACGTAAAGTTGAGTGTTAGCAGAAATTTGGGAATTACTCATCGAGAGAAAACCTCCCGGTAGATGCTGCAGAGGAGATGCAGACCCTCAATTACTGTGTCTGTGGAGACAGCGAAAACTGTTCTTTGTGAAGAAAGGATTGCTTTATCGCAGTAGCGTGGATCACATCACCGTTACTCGTCTGATGTGTCTGGTCATTTTGGAGTGCAAAAGACAGGAGAAATTCTATTGAATTGCCATGAGAGGAGACATTGAAAAATGCTGGCAGGAATGTCACACTTCTGTGACTAGGTGAAGGGTGATGATAAAGCACTACTGCATCCGCTTGTAAGTTGACGTATATTACAAATGGTAGCCATTGATCATCTGAAGGTAGAGGCCGGCAGGACAGGCCATAACTACATCTTAACCATCATCGATCAATACACCAAATTTCTAGTGGCCGTCCCTGTGAAGAATTTAACTGCCCAGACTACACAGCGGTGGAGCAGGGAGAGGTAAGTATTGCAACTTGAAAGTGCTGTGGCCATGACCAAGCAGGGGGGGCACACTCGTGGTCGACGGTACTGGCACAGGGCCCCTCATAGTACGCTGGTGTGTCTGATGGTGAGTGGGCCCCCCCACCATCAGAGACACTGTATTGTACTATGAGGGGCCCTGTGCCAGTGCCATCGGCCATCAGTGGGCCCATCCACCTCTTCAGAGCAATGAGACTTGCCCGGGTGTGCCAGGTGTTGACCCCAGCCCTTGGGGGGGCAGCCCAGTTAGGGAGGTTTACAAAATGGCATATGTTGATGTGTAGGCTGGACATTCAGCTGCTGCAAATGGCGGAATTGGGCAAGTCCGAGGAAGAGGAGGACAAAAGCGAGAAAGTTTTCTGGCAACCTATGTGTCATCAGGGGAAGGTGGGACAAAATCCCTTGAAACCCATGCATGGTTCATTTTAATGAAGGTTAGATCATCAACATTTTGGGTTGACAGACCGGTCCTTTTTTCTGTCAGGATTGATCCAGCAGCACTGAAGACTCTTCAGATAACACACTAGCAGCAGGGCAAGTGAGCTCCTGTAAAGCATAGTGTGCCAATGCAGACCAGGTGTCCAGTTTAGAGGCCCAATAGTCAAAGGGGAATGACCTGCGAGGGAGAACATCGATATGGGAGGAGAAGTAGTTTGTAACCATAGTTGACAACTGCTGTCTCCCGTTACTTTTAATCGATGCAGTATTAGCAGTCGTGTGAGCGGAACTTGAGAAATCATTCCACAACATGGTTATAAAACCCCTGTCTCCAATGCCACTTCGGCTGCACCACGAACACCTCTTCCATTGTGCCCACTACAGCTCGTGGGAGAACCAGCACCACTGCTGTGTGCTGGGAAAGCCTCAAACAAACGGTTTACGAGAGTTGCTTGTTAGCCAATATTATCTCCAGGTTCTCCTGTGGCATGATGTTGCATAATTTGCCTTTGTAGCGTGGATCGAGGATGCTGGCCAGCCAGTAGTCATCATCCTTCATCATTTTGGCAATGTGGGGGTCCCTTTTTAGGATCCGCAAGGCATAATCGCACATGTGGGCCAATGTTCCAGGTGTCAATAATGCACTGCCACTGCTGGGTGGAGGAGCACTTTCTGGCAATTTCACATTCCTACCGTCACGCAAAAACACTGTACCTGACCTTAGAATGCCAAAATTTTCTCTTGCCCCCTGAGAAGCATCCTCCTGCACAAAATAATCATCCCCCTCATCCTCCTCCTCTTCCTCTTCTTCCTCCATCTCATCCAGGACAGTTCCCTGACCAGACAATGGCTGACTGTCAGCAAGGCTTCCCTCCTCCTCCTCCGCCGCTGCAGACGCAAGATCATTAATGTGCGTCAAACTTTGCATGAGCAGACGCATAAGTGGGATGCTCATGCTTATGATGGCGTCGTCTGTGCTTACCAGCCGTGTCCATTCCTCAAATCACTGAAGGACTTTACAGAGGTCTTTCAGCTTTGACCACTGCACACACGACAATTCCATGTCTTCCCTCAAACTGCTTGCCCATGTATCCTTCCACAAATGCATTACAGCCTGCCTCTGTTTGCGCAGCCTCTCAACCATGTGCAGGGTGGAGTTCCACCTTGCTGCAATGCCTATGTTTAGGCGGTGCTTGGGGAGGTGGAGCAATCGCTGCAGCTTCTGCATACAAGTGGAGTGGACGTTTGAGCGGCGAATGTGCGAGCAGTCTTCGCACCTTATGGAGCAGGGATGTTAACTCTGGATAATTATTAAGGAAGCACTGCACCACCAGGTTCAAAGTGTGAGCCAGGCAAGGTATGTGTGTGAGTTTTGCACGGGCTATTGCTGCCACAAAATTACGGCCGTTATCACTGACTACCTTGCCTGCCTCAAGATGTAGACTGCCCAGCCATGACTCAGTTTGTCGCTGCAAGTAGTCGGCCAGTACCTTGGCGGTGTGTCTGTTGTCGCCCAAAGACATCATCTTTAAAACAGCCTGCTGACGCTTACCACTAGCTGTTCGATAGTGGGACACCTCGTGTGCAACACTGCCAGCTGCGGATGGAGTGCTCGTGCGACTGCACTCTGTGGACGAGCTTTCGCTTATGGAGGAGGAGTAGGAGGGTCGAAAGCCTACAGACAACTGTTTCCTATACCATGGGCTAGGCAGCACTGTTCCACCGCCGCTGTCCCCTGTGGAGCCTGCCTCCACCACATTAGCCAAGTGCGCAGTGATGGACACGAAATGGCCCTGGCTATGCCTACTGATCCATGCATCTGTTGTGAGGTGCACCTTTCCACTCACTGACTCTTTTAGTGTATGAACAATGTGGTCTTTCACATGCCGGTGGAGGGCAGGGATGGCTTTTCGAGAAAAGAAGTGCCAACTGGGTAGGTCATAGCGTGGGACAGCATAGGCCATAAGCTCGTGGAAAGCTTTGCTTTCAACCAAATGGTAGGGCATCATCTCTAATGAGATTAGTTTGGCAATGTAGGCGTTCAAACACAGTGTACGAGGATGAGAGGATGAGTACTTTCTTGTCATACTCCGAGTGTCTGGTTGGGTAAGCTGGACAGGAGAGCTGCATATGGGGGAAGTAGCGGTGGACCGGACAGAGTGAGAGGGGGTTGGTGATGGTATTGGTGGTGATGGCCTAGATTCAGTGTTGTGTTGCAAAACCATTGTGATTCCTTGAGTGCTTTGGCCTGGCGATGACACCTCCACATTTAGTGCTGGTGGTGTGCTTAACGGTGGCAGTGGTCTTACAGTGGGGGAAGCGATGGAGCGTTGCTGGCTACCTTCAGTCGGAGCAGGTGCACAGGTGGTACATGAGGTTTTGTAGTCTGCCCATGCTTGCAAGTGCATGTTGATTAAATGTCTAAGCATGCAACTGGTATTCAAATTTCTGAGTTGCTTACCTCGGCTAAAGGTCCTTCCGCACTACTTACAGGTATCCTTTGCCTCATCAGTAGGATTTTGGACAAAGAAGTGCCACACTGCACTCTTCCTACTATGGTATACATTTTCTAGCCATGCACGCTGTGCTAAGTTGACCGTCTTGCCAAGCTGTCCTTCAACTCTTTTACTTTTTGGTCCACGTTTTTGGACAGCTACAGGCCTGCCAGATAACCGCTGCTACAATGTCAATGCCTGCTGCGGATCCTTCTCCTTATCTGAACTATTGCCAGCGCCACCCTTCTCCCCCAATGGATTCCAATCTGGGTCAAGAACTGGGTCATCCATCACCTCCTCTTCAAAGTCATCTGCACCTTCCTCTTTACCTTCCTCTGTGTCACCGTTAGAGTTGAGCGATACCGTCCGATACTTCAAAGTATCGTATCGGATGGTATCGGCCGATCTTTAAAAAAAGTATCGGTATCGCCGATTCCGATACCGGAAGTCCCATTCAAGTCTATGGGACTTCCGGTATCGGAATAAGAAAAACCCTTTCCTGCCCTTGTACAGCCTCTCTGGGGTCTGTACGGGCCTTTCGGGGGGCTGTGCCGGCCTGCCAGGGGGTCTGTGCAGGCTCCGGTGGTCTGTGCCGGCCTGCCGGTGGTCTGTGCAGGCTCCGGTGGTCTGTGCCGGCCTGCCGGGGGGCTGTGCCGGCCTGCCGGGGGGCTGTGCCGGCCTGCCGGGGGGCTGTGCCGGCCTGCCGGGGGGCTGTGCAGGCTCCGGGGGGCTGTGCAGGCATCGTCCGATGGGACTACAAGTCCCATCGGGCGATGCCTGCTACCATGACAGTGATTGACACATTAGCCAATGATGGGACAGTAGTAGTCCCATCATCCGGCTAATGTGTTAAATGTAAAAAAAAAAAAAAAAAAAAAAAAAAATTACATGCTACATACATACAACATGCATACTACATACATGCTACATTCATACTACATACTACATACATGCTACAAACATACTACATATATACTACATGCATGCTACATACATACTGCATGCTACATACATACCACATACATACTACATACATACTACATGCTACATACATACCACATACATACTACATATATACTACATGCATGCTACATACATACTACATGCTACATACATACCACATATATACTACATACATACTACATATATACTGCATGCTACATACATACTACATATATACTACATGCATGCTACATACATACTACATGCTACATACATACCACATACATACTACATACATACTACATACATACTACATACATACTACATGCTACATACATACTACATATATACTACATGCATGCTACATACATACCACATATATACTACATACATACTACATGCTACATGCATGCTACATACATACTACATACATACTACATGCTACATACATACCACATATATACTACATACATACAATACATTCATACAATACATACATAGACATACAGTACATATAACATAGAGTAACATACTTACCAATACTTGTCACATTGTTCCCCGAAGCCATTGTCGTCTACGGAATAAATATTAACATAACAAACCACAAAAATACTCACCCACGATCCGAAGCAGTCCACGAGTGTGTCCCACGACGATCTTGGGTAGAGAACGGCAGCATCGGATGATGCTGCCGTTCTCTACGGGCTGCAGGAATCCAATGACGGAAGGTAGGTATCCTTCCGCACTGTATTCCTCCGCCACTTAAAAAAAAAAGTCCCTAGTCTCACTTTATGCCATTGCTGTGTGGGAATTTCCCACACAGCAATGGCATAAAGTGAGACTAGGGACTTTTTTTTTTTAAGTGGCGGAGGAATACAGTGCGGAAGGATACCTACCTTCCGTCATTGGATTCCTGCAGCCCGTAGAGAACGGCAGCATCATCCGATGCTGCAGTTCTCTACCCAAGATCGTCGTGGGACACACTCGTGGACTGCTTCGGATCGTGGGTGAGTATTTTTGTGGTTTGTTATGTTAATATTTATTCCGTAGACGACAATGGCTTCGGGGAACAATGTGACAAGTATTGGTAAGTATGTTACTCTATGTTATATGTACTGTATGTCTATGTATGTATTGTATGAATGTATTGTATGTATGTAGTATATATGTGGTATGTATGTAGCATGTAGTATGTATGTAGTATGTATGTAGCATGCATGTAGCATGTAGTATGTATGTAGCATGCATGTAGTATATATGTAGTATGTATGTAGCATGCATGTAGTATATATGTAGTATGTATGTAGCATGTAGTATGTATGTAGCATGTAGTATGTATGTAGTATGTATGTGGTATGTATGTAGCATGTAGTATGTATGTGGTATGTATGTAGCATGTAGTATGTATGTAGCATGCATGTAGTATATATGTAGTATGTATGTAGCATGCAGTATATATGTAGTATGTATGTAGTATATATGTGGTATGTATGTAGCATGTAGTATGTATGTAGCATGCATGTAGTATATATGTAGTATGTATGTAGCATGCATGTAGTATATATGTAGTATGTAGTATGTATGTAGCATGCAGTATGTATGTAGTATGTATGTAGTATATATGTAGTATGTATGTAGCATGCATGTAGTATGTATGTAGCATGCATGTAGTATGTATGTAGCATGTATGTAGTATGTATGTAGCATGTAGTATGTATGTAGCATGCATGTAGTATGTATGTAGTATTTTTTTTTTTTTTTTTTTTTTTTAACATTTAACACATTAGCCGGATGATGGGACTACTACTGTCCCATCATTGGCTAATGTGTCAATCACTGTCATGGTAGCAGGCATCGCCCGATGGGACTTGTAGTCCCATCGGACGATGCTTGCACAGACCCCCGGACATCAGCACAGCCCCCCGGCAGGCCGGCACAGCCCCCCGGCAGGCCGGTACAGACCCCCACAGGGTGCACAGACCACCGGCAGGCCGGCACAGCCCCCCGGCAGGCCGGTACAGACCCCGGGCAGTCCACACAGCCCCCCGGCAGGCCGGCACAGCCCCCCGGCAGGCCGGCAGAGACCCCCGGAAGGCCCGAAATGACGGCGCATCATGATGCGCACACACCGCGCATCATGATGACGTCAGGCCGTCAATCAACTGAACTTCCGATTCCGATGCCGAATTCCGATATTGAAAAAATATCGGAAGTCGGTATCGGAATTCCGATACAGCAAGTATCGGCCGATACCCGATACTTGCGGTATCGGAATGCTCAACACTAGTCACCGTGTAAGGTGGTATAGTAAGCGGGAAGGGGCATCTGAGTTTCATCAGGGTCATATTCTGGCTCAGTAGACTGCGAGGGCACTGTAGTGCTCTGGGGCAATGTACCAGCAGAATCATCTAGCAGTGACTGTGCATCAGTGCACTCCATGTCAGATTCACCTTGGACTGGGGAATTCAGGATTTGACTGGATAACCCAGGCATGGTATGTGAAAAGAGCTCCATAGAGTAATCTGAAGTGTGGGCTGCCGCATGCTTAACTTTTGGTGGGGGTGAAGGACACAAGGAAAGGTGTTTTTCCTGACCAGAACCCCGCACTGAAGACTCCGTGCTTGCAGGTTTCGAACGTTCAGAAGAGGAGGCAATAAAGCTGGTGGCTGTTTCGGCAATGTACACGAAAACCTGTTCCTGATGCTCCGGCTTTAAAAGCGGTTTTCCTACTCCAAGAAAAGGGAACCTTACAGGCCTTCTTGGGCCAGACAATGACGCAGGCTCAACACCTCCTGCCTTAGTTGCTATTGTGCTTTTGCCCACGTCCGTGGACTCTTCCACCATACTTCCTCATGTTTGGGAAAATGTACCAAAAATACCAGCAGAGAGATGGTACTGTTTGAGGAGTGTCGAGCTGTGTAAGGTGTATTAAAAAAATTAAATCTACGTATATATTTTGTTAGTCACAGACGCTCTCCCAGTATGTATTTGACCGTAATCCAACAAGCAGATATACGGAACTATATCAGAAGTGTACAGCTGTGTGCATTTTTTGTGTAACTAACAATCTCCGTATATGTATTTATGGAGTGTCACACACACACACGCTGACTCTGTATAGATAGATGTGACTGTAATGCGAACGGCAGATATACAATACTGTTTGAGAATCGGACAGCTCTATACGGTGTCTGTATGGAAAATTGTCAATCTCCATCTATTTTTATACGGCGTGACACACGCTGTCTCTGTCTAGTTTTGACTGTTATCAAACAGCAGATATACAAAACTGTTTGTAAAGCGGACAGCTCTATAAGGTGTAGGTCTGGAAAAATGGAAAATCTCCTCAGTTTGTTTTTCCAGAGTCACACATAGCTTCCATTTGTCCGTGACACAAGGTGGTACACGGTAGTGTGTGAGGAACGTACACCGCTATACGGTGTCTGTCTGGAAAATTGTCAATCTTCGTCTATTTTTATACGGACTGACACACGCTGTCTCTGTCTAGTTTTGACCGTGGTCAAACAGCAGATATACGAAACTGTTTGAAAAGCGGACAGCTCTATAAGGTGTAGGTCTGGAAAAATGGAAAATCTCCTCGACTTGTTTTTCCAAAGTCACAACCAGATAACTTCTTTTTGTACGTGATACCAGCCGGTACACATTAGAGTGTGAGGAGCACACACCGCTATACGGTGTGTGAAAAAAATGAACGCTCGGTAACTCACCAGAACAAAATAATAAAAGTTGGAGTGCTTTGAAAAAAGCAGTTTGAACAGCAGTGTGCACACAGCAATGCAGCTATCAGGTAGCCTTAAAAGGCAGCCTAATCACCACCAGCGCTGCTGCACACAACAAAATCCTCCCTTTTCACTGCACACTAACTGTACAGTGAAAAGCGCTATCAGCAGAAGCAATTTTTTTTTCTTCTTCCCTGCCTAACGCTCTCCCTATTCAGAATCAGCAGCAGCACCTCTCCCTATTCTAAGATCGGCAGAAGTAAGATGGCGGTCACGGCCTTTTATACCCACTGTGACACCAGACAAAGCCAGCCAATCACTTCAATGCCCTTCTCTAAGATGGTGGTGGCCGCTGCCCATGTCATCGCGTTGCCCACAGTGTGCGTCCTCCATCATTGGCTGAGAAAAGGCGCTGGAAGCATTATTTGAAACGTGACTTTGGCGCTCAGCTCGGCGACCTCATGGCCGACCTCACGCTATGGTCGGGCTTCGATGGGCGAAACCAGACTTTAGCTAATGTTGGCTATTTTTGAATTTGACCGACCCATTTCGCTCAACTCTAATTCTAAATAATATTTTTTCACTAGCTAGAAGTGAAACAGCCTGCTATATCCCACCTTGTCATTTAGTGCTATGGTGATATGAAACTGTCGGCAGACCTAACGTGCATTAAAAAAATTATAATTTTTTTCTGTAGCTGAATATGATATAGCCCGCCATATCCCACGTTGTCATTTTGCGGCGGCGATATGAACCTGTCTGCAGACCTAACGTATATTAAAAAAAATCATATTTTTTTCTGTTGCTGAATGTGATACATCCTGTCGTATCCCACATTGTCATGTTCTGTTGGTGATATGAATCTGTTTGCAGACCGAACGGGCATTAACAAAAAATTATATTTTTTTCTGTTGCTAAATGTGATGTAGCCCGCCGTATCGCACATTGTCATTTTGAAATGAACCTGTCCGCAGACCTGATGCGCATGAAAAAAAAATATTATTTTTTTCTGTTGTTGAATATAATACAGCCCAACGTATCCCACATTGTCATTTTGTGACTGTGATATTAACTTGTCTGCAGACCTCAAGCACATTAAAATATTTTTTTTTCTGTTGATAAACGTGATACAGCCAGCTGTATCCAACCTTTTCATTTAGTGGCATTGAAATTGTTCTGTGTGCAGAGCTGTTGCAAATTAAAATTAATTTATTTTGGTTTTTTTTTACAAATATGATACAGTACCCGACATCTGAATTTGAAATAGTTTTGAGCCTATCTTCTAGATTACATGCATCTTTGGCATCCAATTTCTCACAGATATGTTTTATGCCTAGCTTGAGACGCGCATATGTTACACCTATCTACTGACGAGCATGAAGTGCTCTCTAGTAATTGGTGTTGGGTAAATGAGTTCATCTACGACACGTCGGCCATATTTATCCAGCAAACCTGAACCTTACAAGCAGCAACTGTAGGAAAATTGGCAATCGAAAGCCACAGAAAATCTTCTAGATTATACAGGCTTCATCCACGCTAAAAATATTTTTTTATTACTTACTGAATACAGAAGGGGAGATCTCAGTTTGAAATTCTTTTAAGCATTTAGTCAATGTTATACAGGCCTCATCGACAGGTCCCCCAAAATTCTTCTGCTACTAACATAATACAGTAGGAGAAATCTAATTTAAAAATTGTTTATAGCATACCTTTGTCATCCAGGCCTCATCCACACTTAATTCTTTCTTCTGTTACTAACATAATACAGTAGGGGGCATCTCACTTAGAAACTGTTTGTAGCATCTAGTCAATGTTACACAGGCCTCATCGACAGGCCCTCCCAAACCCCAAAAAATTATTCTGTTACTAGCATCATACAGTGGGGGACATCTCACTTTGGAATTGTTTGGAGCATGTAGTCAATGTTAAACAGGCCTCATCGACAGGCCTCAGCCAAAATTCTTCTGTTACTAAGGTAATACAGTAGGGGACTAGTGATGAGTGGACACCTGGATGTTCGGGTCTGGCATGTTCTGCTGAACAGTTACAAAAAGTTCGGGTTCAGGTATCAGAACAGGACCCGGACCCAGACACCATTCACTTGAATGGGGGGTCCAAACATCCAGTGAGGGTTGCAGCCCCCAGCTATGAGTTTTGCTTGGCTGGTTAGCAAAATGACAGGGGAACCCACGCTGTTTTTTTAATTATTTATTTACAGTTCAGGAGCGGTTGATGAATATTCCCATCCGCTGCTTTTGCTCTCACTGTAATTAGCTGCAGCAGGTGTCGGATGATGGGATCAGTAGTCTGATCAGCTGACACCAGTGACCATAGGTAAACTTTATACCTCCGATCACAGCTGAGTGCTCATGCCGTCTTTTGATTTCACTGCCGATCAGAAGCAGTGTTTGACAAACACCCGGTGTTCAGGCAGCTGAACCCAAACAGTAATACGGACTTCCTGGTGAAGTCCATGTTTAGTGTCCGTGCTGGAACAGTAGGTGTTCGGTACGGATGCCGAACTTTACAGTTCAGATTCTCCCATCTCTATAGGGGATATCTCACTTTGAAATTGTTTGTAGCATCTATGTTATACCGGTCTCATCAACAGGCCCAAAAAATGTTTTGGCTGCTAACATTATACAGTAGGGGACATCTCATGTTCAAATTGTTTGGAACATGTAGTCAATGTTATACAGGCCTCAATCACACCAAAAAAAAACAAAAAAAATCTGTTACTAATGTCATACAGTAGGGGACATCTCCCCTTCTTTGTCATACAGGCCTCATCGACACTGGAACAATTCTTTCTGCTGTGAGTAACATGAGTCATCATGCCATATTTCACCTTCTAATTTTTTGCTGCTGAAATTCAGCTGTGTGCAGAGGTTGTGCACTGCAGAGTAAAAAATCTAATTTTTAGTTGCTAGTAGTGTGCTCTTACCACACTATTTGAGCGACATGACTGGAAAAAAGTGAGGTCATGGAGGAAGGGGGATTATAGGCTTTGTGTTCGAGGTGTATGTGGGGTAGGTGTTAATGTTTCTGAAAGCACTATTGAACCACTAATCTGACGTCCTATCCAAAGACAACTGACAACTTTTGTTACTGGATGTGGGAGAATTTAGTGTGCTGCATTGTTCCCACATAATGGCAGACTCTGATATCTTTAGTGGGGCTTATGTGCCTGCTGTTGCTGCTGCTGAAGATGTTAACACTAATTTGTGGAAATGTGAACAGTCCTGCTTGGGTGTCCATCTTCTGGGTTGGGTGTAGTGGAAGACCTCTCAGTTCCTATTATAATATTTCTACGGTGGTACAATTGATGCCACTTTTTTGGTGTCTGACACTAATTTTTGGAAATGTGAATACTATTGGTTGGGTGTCCATCTGCTGGTTTGGGTGTAGTGGATGACCTGTTGGTCCCTATTATACTATTTCTACTGTGGTAAAATTGATGCCACTTTGTTGGTGTCTAACACTAATTTTTGGAAATGTGAACACAATTGGTTGGGTGTTCATCTGCTGGGTTGGGTGTAGTGGAAGGCCTGTTGGTTCCTGTTAGACTATTTCTACTGTGGTGAAATTGATGTCAGTTTGTTGGTGTATGCAAATAAATTTTGGTAAATGTGTAGATTCCGCGTTGGGTTTCCTTCATATGTGTTGACTGTAGCAGTAGGTCTCTGATACCACAGTCCTCCACTGTCTTTGAGTCAACTACCCTTGTTACTATCCTTACAATTTTCTGACAATAGTAATACGAAACTGATATGTGTCCCTTCTGAGTGTGGCTGAGCATCACTTTCAATTTTTGGGGGGTTTTATCACTTATATAGCACCAATAATTCAATATTCCCTTTACAGATATTTACAGACATTACTGGCACTGTCATCACTGGGACTCACAATCTAAATTTACCATCTGTATGTCTTTGTAGTGTGGGCAGAAAAATAATTACTGGAAGAAAACTTCGCAAACACGAGTCGAACATACAAACTCTTTGCAGCACTGCAAGACTACTAATGATTTTGTGTTGACAACTGAACGTCTCTGTGGTTGGAAGGCTATTACTGCCATGCAAACTATGTGCCTTATTGCTGTGTAGGGGAAAACCACTGTTAACATTGTTTTACAGAATGTTTTCATACTGCAGCATGGGCGCGTCACTTTCCAGGGGTGGAAAGCAACTGGCAAAATTTACTTTTATATTGTGGTCACCACTATTTGGAATTAGTGATGGGTGAGTAGCATCGTTGCTCGGGTCTTCCTGAACATGTTTGGGTGATCTCCGAGTATTTTGCCGTGCTCGGAGATTTAGTTTTTGTTGTCTCATTTGCATGATTTGCGGCTGCTAGACAAGCTGAATACATGTGGGAATTCACTAGCAAGCAGGCATTCCACACCTGCAATCAGCCTGTCTAGCAGTTGCAAATCATGCAGCTGAGATGATGAAAACTAAATCTCCGAACACGCCAAAATACTCAGAGACCATCCGAGCCTGCTCAGGGAAACCCGAGCAACGAATATACTCACTCATCACTATTTGGAATCATAACTATATGGGTAACAATCATGTTGCAGATAGTGCTGCAAGAAGGGGCTCATGGGTTGGTCTCTTACATGAGGTCCACACTTCACAGTGGTGGTGGTATAACACTCAAGCTTTCTTCCTCCATCCCCTCCTGACAACTGCGGACAATAAAGAGGAAATCATTATTGTCTTCATCTCCTAACTGTTGTGCATCCATCACCTCTACCTTCTCATCTTTGTCATGGTCCTTCTCCATTTGTTCCTTCCATGGCAAACGTCTGTGAGATGTCAGACCTGAACTTATAGATATTGTTAACCCTAAAGGTATCCTCCTCTTCTTCCTCCTCTTCTCCCAGAGCCACCACCACCTGCTCACCCACACTATTTAAAGTGTGCTCCAGAATGTAGATGACAGTAATAAGGATGCTGATAGTGGCATCATCACCAGTAACCATCTTAGTAGCCATTAAGAAAATGTACAGAAGGGTGCAGAGGTCTTTCATCTTTATCAAGTACACAAGTGTGAATTGCATCACATCCGTACTGCGCTGTTGCAGGCTATGAAAAATGTCATCCTGCACTAGGTCTCAGTGTGGTCATATAGCATATCAACCGCTTAACCGGTAGTCCGAAAGATCTCTATACCAACTGAAGTGGAATGGTGGAAGTCAGCACAACAGTGGTTTCTGCAGCAGAACATCCAGACTGGGACAGTGGTGGAGGAATTGTTGTACCAGCAGGCTCAGGATGCGAGCCATGCAAGGCACATGCAAAAGGTTGGCCCGGCATAGGGCCACTACCAGGTTTGCACTGTTATCGCACATGGCCTTCCCTGCTTCCAGATTGAGTGTAGACAGCCATTGCTCAAACTTGGCATGGATAGCGGTCCACAACTGTTGATCTGTATGGCTGCGATCTCCAAGGCATATTAATGTAAATACTGCCTGATTACGGTGAGCCCTAGCTGCGCAGTATGGAGGTGGGGGAGGGATCATCTATGCAGTGTTAGAACATGTGTTTAATTAAGACAGAGGTTGAGAGTGTAGGTGGAGGCCCTAGAGGAGGTAGAGGAGGCAGATGCACTGCAGGAACTGTTACATACAGAGGTTTATTCTGCAAGCCCTGGGAATAAGAAGACTTGGTGTCTAGTTATACCTTGGCGTGTACTGCTTTAGTTCTCCCTCCCCTGGTGTATACTAGTTTAGTTCTCCAACCCAAGCTGTTTAGTAGTTTAGTTCTCCAATCCCTGTTGTCTATTAGTTTAGTTAACCATCTTATGGTGTGTTGTGGCTTATTTCTCCAAGCTCAAGCGCCCTGCAAGCCTTGGGGATTGCAAAACTTGAGGAGCAGCCCTTTTCCCACTGCCCCTACAGCCACCAGAGCCACCCAGTCTCCATTCATCTAGATGTAACTCCCCTGTCCATATTTGCTCGTCC
This sequence comes from Dendrobates tinctorius, assembly GCF_039654945.1. Taxonomy (NCBI): domain Eukaryota; kingdom Metazoa; phylum Chordata; class Amphibia; order Anura; family Dendrobatidae; genus Dendrobates; species Dendrobates tinctorius. The sequence continues at coordinate 15,637,473 of NW_027361821.1, read as the reverse complement.
AGGAGTTATTGTTGAAATGCACCCTGGCAGACATAGAATTTTTCAGGGATCGGGTTGTCTGCAGCTTGTTGCTGTAGCGCAGGCACATCTTTCTTAGAGAAGTAATGGTGACTGGGCAACTGGTACTGAGGGGACTGCGATGGCCATCGGCTTTCAGAAACAGTCTGTATCCATAAGGGTGCAATTCTTCTTCTTTTTGAGGTTCACACCATCAGGGTGTACCATTCCCTCTCTCCCTCAGAGTAGCAGTCATATACCGACCCCAGGCTCACACACCCACTTCCTTCACCACTTTTATGCATTGCTTCCACATATCATGTCCTCAGAATTGACAACCATTATCCTGGGAGACTTCAGCAGCTCCACCTCCCCATCTGCATCCCAGATTCTATCTCTAGCCAATTCTCGTGGCCTCTCACTACGTTCAAACTGTGAGACACACAAAGACGGTAACACCCATGATCTGGACTTTGTCCGGGTCAGTTCATTCTCCTACCTAGATGACTCACCTCTTACTCTTTGTCCCCCATGAAATTAGGAGCATAACCACAGCTGAGACATTTTTAGGTGCTCCCTAAAACCACATGTGTTTAGGGCGGCCTATCACGTTCCCTAATCAAATTCCTTTTTATATGTATAGCTTATTCTCTACTTCTCTGAACATAATTCGCCTCAAACTCAAAGGTACCCAAAAGGCTTATGCAGCCTTTATCTACTCCCATTTCCTCAAGATGGTTGTACCATCATTGTAAATAAGTACCTTTAATTAGTGTCACCCCCACCTTACTGTTGATTGTAAGCTCTGAAAAGCAGGTTCATCATTATTTTTGCTTTAATTGTTTGATTATCTTAAACTTGATAACTTTTGACTGTTTTATATGAACTGCTGACTTGTAAAACTATATGGAATGTGTTTGCAATATATAAATAAAGGTTTTTATTATTAGTAGATTGAAGATGGTGAAGTTCAAGCTGTTAGCTTTGCCATGTATAGGAGGTAAGAATTTTTTATGTGAGCACAACTACACAAATGAGGGTTTGCTGCTGTTCTGACACAAGGTGGAGTAGGGTGAACACGACAAGCTTCTGGACTGTGCGAGAGGTGCAGGCAGAGATGTTATGGTGGACTGAGAAAGATGGGGTGTGTTTGGTATGTAAGATCAGTCAAAAACAGCAGGCATGTCCAATTCCGTATCAGCTGATAGACTCTCAGTCACCCCAACTGGAGGAGGTAAACAAGTGGAGGTTATTCGGCCAGAGACCTGTGTGACAACACTTGCCACGGTGAGGGATGAGGAAGAATCAGAAGATACGGTTGATGGGGTGGACGGTGGTTGGCGATGCCCGCTAGTCTGCATTTTAGCACAGTGACATATTCAGATTAACACATGTTTATCACACATGTGCCAGTTCATGCATGTAGTACTGAAATTATTTCATTTTCTTTACTCTACTAGTTTTTTTAAAAAAAAGTTGACAGCTAACGTGATTTTTTAGATTCTTGCCAGTCTGAAAAAAGACCCATGATAGGCAACTGCAGAACCACGAACGCTGCTGTCCACTACTAGAGTTGGACCTCAGGATGCATTGGTTGTCGTGGTTGCATAATTCTGTGTCTATGCAACCTCCTCATCTTCCTCTTCCTCCTCTCCTGCTGAGTTACTTAGCTGCATACCTCTGGGTTCACACAACGTATGATCTATTACCTCATCATCATCCTCTCTGTTCCCCTACTCCTCGCCCTGAGAGTCATCCTCTTCCTGCCTTGATAGCACAGTACAATCTGTGGGCGCATCAAGTATCTGAGTCTTATCACAAATGGATCGCCTTCACCCAACAGGGTTAACGTTTGTTGACGAGGGTTTGGTTTATGCTCGGACCAAACTTTTTCTGGCCATGGATCAAAGTGAGAAAAAAATTGGCAATCGGTGCAGATTATTTCCCCCTCTTGACAATGCGTGAAGAAATCTGCAGACTCAGCCATCTGTAGTTCCCAACAGTCAGATGGTAGCTTGGAGAGTTGTGATGTGAGGAAAAAAGGGTAATTGGGGTGCAACCACTGAGAACTATACTGTGTGTGATGCTAAGGTGGAGGAAGAGCAGCAGAGGCCACTTGATGCAGTGCTTGCCATCCAAGCACATGTTCTTTCTGGCCCTCATTTACAAAGCGTACCGTTGTATGGCTGTCAAAAAAAGGGAACGAAGTTGCCCGTCCAATAACAGAAGTTGTAAAAATGCTGCGCAATTGCCCACTGCAGCAAAACAAACCGACTTCTCATCCCTAATATCATACCTGTGTCACGCGGGGCTTAGGTCAACTAAGGCAGAAATACCCGGGGCCCCTGTGGTGTCCCTTTCACTAGGGGAAACCCTGTCTGACCTCAACTCAGGGTTTTTGCTGATGGTGCAAATGCCTGAGCCTCCACCCTTTCCTTATCTACTGCTCAGCCCTAAGCTTAACCCTCCACCCTCCACCCAGTGAGGAGACAAACCACCAAAGCCCCACACAATAAAGACAGACAGGGAGAACTTAAACTGCACCGCGCCGCATACACACAGGACTATACAGTAATGTGAACAGGGCACAACAAAACACAAATATAGGAAGGCGAGAAGGTAACAATGGATCATACGACACCAGATATGAATCTCTCTCTCTCCAACACCTCCACTCCAGACCGGAACCACTTGGTATGACACACAAGCTATAATCGGCGACGCCCATAGGCCAGCATGACTATTTAAAGACCGTGGGCGTGAACAAACATCCAACCTGATCTCCAGCTAGATTAACCCCCGATAGCCTGAGAAAATCAAGCCGGCGCCACTGAGGCTATAGTGGACGGAGGTGGAACTACCTCTGCCTGCCGGACGCTGTGGTGTGAATAGCGTCCGACAAGACAACCTGTCTCACAACCCTAAACAGCTATTCAGTACTTTCAATTTTTTCATGTGTCCACCAGCTCCCCCTCCCTCTCCTCTCATCTCAGCTGAATACTTTTCCTCCCCACCTGTGAACATGACACAATAATGTCCCACCTCATTGCAAACTTTACCACAGTCTTCATCTCAAGTCTAACTCATTTCTTCAACCTGTCACTAACAACTGGTGTCTTCCATCTGGATTGAAACATATAGTTGTGCTCAAAAGTTTACATTTTTGCTTTCTTGGCCTTTTTTCAGAGAATATGTATGATAACACCAAAACTTTTTCTCCACTCATGGCTAGCGGTTGGGTGAAGAAATTTATTGTCAAACTACTGTGTTTTCTCTTTTTAAATCATAACGACAACCCAAAACATCCAAGTGACCCTGATCAAAAGTTCACATACTCTGGTGATTTTGACCTGATAACATGCACAGAAGTTGACACAAATTGGTATGAATTTCTACTAAAGGTAACATCCTCACCTGTGACCTGTTTGCTTAAAGTGACTGTCCGCATCAACCTAAGGTATTCTCAGCCTATAGCTGGGTGACACCTTCTATTTAAGGCTTTTCCTCCAATGCTTGCTAGTTGTCAGGATCCCCAGGTCCGCCTGTCTGCTTGTCTGTGCTGTACCCGTCTGTTATTACCTGTCTGTGCCAATTTGCTCGTACCTGTCTGTGGTCTTCTGTCCATCAGCTGGTCCAGATTGCACCTGCCAGTGTCCATCTGTCTAACACCCGGTTGAACCCATACCTGCCAGTGCTATTCTATTCCTCAGCTGAACCCATGGTTCCAAAGACCCTACAGTGCCTGACTGCCTGAATTTTTCATCCTTCCTTCGAGCCGTAGCATCTAACCTGCTGTAGGAGGTTAGCTGCCACCTTCTGTAGGTCAGCCATGGAGTAGCACCTGGTGCCACCTCTTTGTCCCTCCTTGGTTCACAATTTTTGCCTGCTACCACTTGTTCAAGCATGGATTTGGTAGGTTTACCTAGTTGTACCCTTTCCAGGCTTTCAGAGGCATACGGAACAGTGATTCCACCACCTTGCCCATTACAGTCTCAATCTGCTGGGTTGGCTGTAGTGGAGGAGGTGTCGGGCTCCTTTATACTAGTTCTACTCTATTGCAATTCATGCCACTTTGTTGGTGTCTGCCACTAATTTTTGTAAATGTGTAGGCTCCTGATTGGGTCTCCTTCATGCATGTTGCCTGCAGCAGTAGGCCTCAAAGACAGTCAGGCCTCCATTTCCTTGGACTCAACTGCCCATGTTTCTATCCTTAAATTTTTTTGACAATAGTAGTCTACTGATATTTGTGCCACCTGAGTTTGGCTCAGCATGAAAGCAGATAGAGGTGTTGCATGTTGTATCATGGCTCCCAGCAAAGGAAGCCTACACCGATCCATCACTCGCCTCGTCTTACTGTGACGTTTAATTGAAAGCTGTAAATGCTGTCCCAGACCCTAATACCTCATGCCTGGCTGATTGCTGCAGTGCCATGCTAAAATTTGTACTCATTTGTACTCATTTCTTTAAATGTGAACACTCCTTGTTGGGTGTCCATCTGCTTTATTGGGTTTAGTGGAAGAACTGTTGTTCACTATTTTGCTATTTCTACTGTGATGAAATTGTTGCTTCTTCTGTGGTGTAAGGTCCTCATTTCTTTAAATGTGAACACTCTTTGTTGGGTGTCCATCTGCTGTATTGGGTGTAGTGGAAGAACTGTGGGTCCCTATTATACAATTTCTACTGTGATGAAATTGATGCCACTTTGGTGGTGTCTGCAAGTAATCTTTGGAAATGTAAGTACTCCTGGTTGGGTCTCCTTCATGATTGTTGCCTGTAGCATTAGGCCTCCATGTCCTTGGACTCAACTACCCAATTTTCTGACAATGGTAGTCTAGAAAACTGATATTTGTGCCGCCTGAGTGTGCCTCAGCATGAAAGCAGGTAGAGATATTTCATGTGATATCAGGGCTCACAGCAAAGGGACCCTACACGGATCCCTCACCCACCTCATCTTACTGTGACGTTCTATTGAAAGCTTTAAATGCTGTCCCAGACCCCGATACCTCATGCCTGGCTGATTGCTGAAGTACCATGTTAAAATCTGTACTGTAGGTGAATTGAGGCCACTTTCCTGGTGTCTGTCCCTCATTTGATGTCTTTTGGCGCATTTGGGGTTGTTATGTCGTGAATGCGTTTGTTTTTGCCTCAAATTAATAGGCGAATATTGCAAATTTGGCATTCGTAATCCAAACCGAACATTGAAATATTCGCTCATCTCTACTGTATATCTCTAAACTCTTGGAATGCTTTGTCTATTCTTGTGTAATTTACTAGCCTTCAGATAACTTCTCATCTCATAGGAAGACAATATAGCTTTCCGTTCATCATACTCTGCAGAAATTTACTTCACTAAAGTGTCTAGTGATTTATTAACAGCTCTTTTGTCCACAATTCCCTACTGATTGGATCTCTCCTCAGCATTTCATGCTGTGGATCACTAATTCCTCTTCACTTTGCTCCACTTTATTAGTCTCAAGGATAGTACTCTCTCTTGGGTCTCCTCTGACCTCTCTGATCACTTTTTCTATGTATCTTTGCTGATTCTCCTTCCCTGCCTCATCCTCCTATTTTTTGGGTTCCTGAGGGTTGAGTCATTGGTTCCCTCCTCTTTTCTGTCACGCCGTTCTGTTTGTATCTGCTTGTCGGCGTGACAATGCATGTGTCTGCTTTAACCCCTTACTCCTTTCCCCCTAATTGAGCTGGGATACTGCTGGCTGTTACCTGTATGGAGCCTGCTCAGTTCCCTGCTCTGCTCCGTAGCTGCACATGTGGTGTTAGATCTTTGCTCTGCTGCTTGACCATCTGCATGTGCGGTCCCTGGTTGCCGCTGTGGAAGCTGTCCGCAGATTGTGAGGTCATTTGCAGCTGGTGCATGACTTTCCACGTGTGTCTAGGCTTGTAGACGATTCCAGGTGCTCTAAGCTGCAGTTCCTGCACTGACTGTGCTGCAATGGTTTCTGTGTGTGCTTAGGGTGTGCGCAGCCACACCTCCCCTGCTTTTATCAGGGTTAGTGTGTGTACTTGAAATGCTGTCCCCAGCCAATTGCTGAGGGGCAGCTCCTTTATAAACTTACCCTGCCCTATGGGCTGGGCCAGAGCTACTCACAAAGCTCATGGACATTGCTATGTGTGTCTCATGTCTGTGGACCTCGTCTGTCTCAGTTATGGTACCAAATTCCCTGCCTTGATTCCTGCTTTGTCCTGTTCCCTCGCTCTGCCCCAGAGGCGGTATATCCGGGCCTGAATCCATGCTCCTGTACCTGTCCTGTACCTGACCCTGTCTAAATTCGCCCTGGCCTAGAGGCGGTGTATCCAGGCTTGAATCCCTGACCCTGTACCTATCCTGTTCCCTCGCCCTGCCCTGGAGGCGGTATATCCGGGCCTGAATCCTTGATCTTGTACCTGTCCTGTACCTGACCCTGTATAAATTCACCCTGCCCTGGAGGCAGTGTATCCAGGCTTGAATCCTTGATCCTGTGCCTGTCCTGTACCTGACCATGTCTGAACTGTCTGCTATGTTGTGTTCCTGGAATCACTCTGTGTTTGGAGCCCTGCACCCAGTGACTCTGAGACTCTTGTAACCGGTGTTCCTGCTGAGCATCTACTATGCTGTGCTCTGACTACCATGCGGTGCTAGCTCCATGCAGGTCCAGCAATCCTGCGGTGTTAGCACCATCACGTTTGAGTTCCTTCCTAGGTCCGATGCCCAAAGCCTGACGACTGCAGTCTGGAACCTGATGACCGCTGCCTGGAGCTGGATGACTGCAGTGGTGCCTGTAGGTCGTGTTGGATGTCCGGAACCAAACGACTCCCGTCTGATGTCTGCCAGTGACTCTGATGTCCTGTGGGTGGTCCTGATGTCCTGATGACTTTGTGTGTCCTGATGACCTCATGTGTCCTGATGTCCTGATGACCACGTGTACCCTGATGTCCTGATGACCTCGTGTGTCCTGCCTGTGTCCCGATGTCCCGCTTATGAGTGCCTCGGTGATCCGATGATGCCTTGGGGTCCCCTGGGTGGTACCCTTCTGGGAGGTGTGGAATCAGGAGCCTGGTTTAGCCCTGTTTTGTCTATGTACTGTGACTTTACTTTAAGTAAACTTTACGCTATTTATACCTGAAGTTGTGCGGTGTTATCTAGTCCTACGTGTCTTCTTTGTCCACATGCTCTGCTGCTACAGAATCCCGGTTGCTGCCCTTCCCTATTTCGGGTAGGCCCGGGTCCCCCTCTGTGGTATAGAGGGTCCATATTGTGTCCCCGGGGGACGCCCGCCCCTCGCCATTGGCGTGGAGGCGCCTGCTGGGGCGCGTCTGCGGCTTCAGTCGTGACATTTTCTATATACACCTCCCTATTTGTTTTCTGTACCAACTATAGGCTGATGACACAAAATTATGCAGATATTCACATCTGCATTACTATAGAATACCAGTGATTGCTTTTTGGCTGTTTTCTTAAGCTTTCTCCCTCAACTAACAAAATCATGATGGTACTACTTCTGTGGGTGGTTGTACCAAAACTCTCAAGCAGCACACTCACTATCTTTGGATTATATTTGAGTCAGATATTTACTGCAGTCTCTATATTTAATCCCTTGCTTGCTCATGTCCCCTCCACCTCAAGCATTTCCAAAATCTGACCTTTCAATATATTTGACTCTGCAAAAAAAATGTTGCTTTGATTCACTCTTGTCTGGGTTACTACAACCCTCTACTAATCGGTCTCCTTCGTAATAAGTTCTTGCTTGTCCAATCTAATTTTAATGCAGCAGCCAGGGTTATATTTCTGTTCCTCTGCTACTGCAGTGCCTCCACCCTGTGCCAGTCATTGCACTGGTTGTCAATCTGCTAGAGAATACAATATAAAGTTATCACTCTTACATGCAATCTCTGCACAATTCTGCAGCACCCTACATCTTCTTCCTCATCTCTGTCTATCACTCTACCAATTCTGCTGAGAACAGAAGATGAACATCCTCTATAATCCAAACCTCACCCTCTTATTTACAAGACTTCTCATGAATTGTGTTAGGGGCTCGTCACACATAGCGAGATCGCTAGCGAGATCGTTGATTTTGTGATGCAATAGCGATCTCACCAGTGATCTCGCTGTGTGTGGCACGCATCAGCGACCGCCCCCCCCCACCAGGTATCGCTGATCATGCAGGAATGTCCTGGGCCATTTTTTAATCATTGGTCTCCCGCTGGCCAGCGTGCATCGCTGCATGTGGCAGCGGGAGAGCAATGATCAGCGAGCTCCCAGCGCTGTAAGCGGACGCCGGGAGCTGGTATCCAAGGTAAATATCGGGTAACTAAGTGCGCGCGGCGCTTAGTTACCCGCTGTGTACCTTGGATACCAACGTGCTCGTGCTGGGAGCTGATATCCAAGGTAAACAGCAGTTCAACTAAGAGCAGCGCACACTTAGTTACCCGATATTTACCTTGGATACCAGCTCTCAGAGCGAGCACGCTGGTATCCAAGGTACACAGTAGGTAACTAAGCGACGCGCGCGCACGCTTAGTTACCCGATTTTTACCTTGGATACCAGCATCCTCGCTGGTCCTGATCGCTGGTGTGTCTGCCTGTTTGGCAGCTCACCAGCGATTATGTAGTGATGCACCAGTGATCCTAACCAGGTCGTATCATTGTCGGGATCGCTGGTGCATCGTTTGGTGTGACGGGACCCTTAGTGCACTGAAATGCTCTGCCCCAGATGAATCAGATAATTCCCAGTTTCAAATGTGTCCCCAAAACACATCACTACACTAATATAACTGTTCCTTAATCTCCCTTCCTAAGTTTCTTTAAAGAATTTAGTTCCCTTGTATCCACTATTACCACACCCTCCATGCTCTCAATAGCACTTTGGACCTGAACATAATCCGATACTGGCTGATGACTTATTCATACAGCCTTAATTGAATACCAATATTATATAGATGACTGGATCATACTTGACAAACATGTTTATATTTTGTGTCCCCCTATTCCCTGATAGATTGTAAGCTTGTGAACAGGACCCTAGAATCATAGCTTCTGGGTAATAATACACCATGTACAGGCACAATGTGGTAGCAATTGAAGCGCACATGAAAGAAAAAAATGTGGACCGGTACCGTCTATATATTAGGGTTCTGTGCCATATATCCAAGAACAATAATTGTAAGGTGGAAGTAGAATGGTGTATTTAAGGCACCCATAACCCAGAAAACAAAATGGAGAATATATACATAGCCTGCATGCAAAAACAAGTGAAGTATTTTATTAAATATTCATGGTAAACAGCAAAACATTAAAACCATTTAAAAGGCAAAAAGGAGGGGGTTTTTGCAGACAGATTGCATGAAATCCAAAATAAGGTTAAGCACAATCATGTAGATACAAGTGTAAAGCTACAAACAGCAAAAAATAACAAATACAAAAGTAAAAATGCAATTAATGGTTTACAGTGACTACAATATACCAGAAGATCAAAAGGAATATAGAGCAGAGGAAATAAAAGTAAATATCAATACCAGCTCAGAAATAGGTGTGTGACTTATAACCTTAGAAAAACATCCTAGAAAAATACAAGGGAGAAAGGAAAAAGCAACATGCGTTATGGCTGCAACTGTACCTTCAGTGGTAAAGCAATAGTACACCATAGACAGCTTATGTAAGGAAACAATCAATTAACTAGTATGCAGGATTTTATATAAATATAGTTACCTTGAAGTACAGAGATAATTAGACTTATATTCAAAGGCAGAACAGCTGGGAACACAGGCATCTGTTATAGAAATGTCAGCGATGGCATGCGTATCACACTGGACCTCAACGCCAGAAGTGACATCTAGTCAGTAGAGAAGTAATGTCTCGTCAGTAGCATGCAAATCAGGGATGTTGGCAATGATGTGCATCTCACAGTGGACTGCACTGACAGAAATGACATTGCCAGAAGTTACTTCCCCTCACTAGCGTGTATCTAAAGGCAAGAGGTAGTACCGCAAGTAATGACATAGACGGGAACTGTTTCTGGGCAACAGCAAGGTAGACCACACTTCAGCAAATGCCCACATGAAGGATAAAGTGCAAAGTACAAACAAAATACAGCTTAACAAGTCATATGCCCACAAATTCAAGGGTGGGAGGGTGGCACAAAATACGAAGTAGAAGCGCAGTGTAAAGGAGTATTATAGATATATCTAATATATCTAATATATATATATAATATATATAATATATATATATATATATATATATGTATATATATAATGTATCTAATTCATTTAATTCCAGCCTACAGGCAAAGGTTGAAAACATCCAAACCTACAGTTTATACAAAGAAGACATGTTCTGAGGAGGCAAAATTGCAACTACAAGCATGCTTTGAATGCACGGACTGGGAGGTATTCCAGGAAACATGCTCGGGTCTGGATGAATGGGTTGATGCAGTGTCCTCATATATCCGTTTTTGTGAAGACACGTTTATTCCATCCAAATCTGTCCACTTTCGGGGAAACAACAAGCCGTGGTTTACAAATAAAGTCAGGTTGATCCGTAAGAGAAAAGAGGAGGCTTATAAAGCAGGCGATATTACTGAATTCAAGAAACTTAGGAACTCGCTATCTAAAGAGATCAAGTTAGCCAAACACGAGTATGCAAAGATTCTGGAGGAAAGGTTCTCATCAAAAGATACTAGATCTGCATGGAGAGGATTAAGAGAGGTCACCAATTATAAAAGCCACCCCACTATAGTGAACCCCAGCAGAAGTCTGGCAGCAGAGTTAAATGAATTCTACTGCAGATTTGAGGCAAGCTCTACACACAGTGGCTATTCATCTCTAAGCTCCTCAGTCTGTTCATATAAAGATCATTCATTGTGCAACACCCAAGTAGTGATCTCCGAGGCAGAGGTGATACGCATCCTGAAGGGACTTAAGGTCAAAAAGGCACCTGGCCCTGATGGTGTATCTCCAATGTGTCTGAAAGTATGTGCTACCCAGCTTGCCCCTATACTGACAAATATATACAATGTGTCACTGAAAGAGTGCGTTGTACCTCAGTGTTGGAAAAATTCCACAATTATCCCTGTCCCCAAGAAAGTGGGATCCTCTGAGTTGAACGACTATAGACCAGTAGCACTCATATCTGTAGCTATGAAAATCTTCGAAAGGATTATGATGTCCCACCTGATAAAATTCACGCAGAAGCTATGGGACCCGCTTCAGTTTGCCTATAAGGAGAATCGTTCGGCAAATGACACTGTCAATCTGGCACTGAAGTACATTTTGGATCATACAGATGAACTGCACTCATATGTCCGGATTCTTTTCATGGACTTTAGCTCAGCGTTCAATACCATTGATCCAAATTTACTTCATAAGAAAATGGTAGCTCTTGGAGTCCCTCTCAACTTATGCTTGTGGATTTATAACTTCCTGACAGCCAGGATACAGAGTGTAAAAGTTGGACCATTCACTTCGGACACCTTGGTCACAAACATCGGAGCACCTCAGGGGTGTGTTTTGTCCCCGTTACTGTTTTCTCTCTATACGAATGATTGCATCTCTTCAGCAGACTCAGTAAAAATCTTGAAATTTGCCGATGATATGACACTGATTGGTCTCATCAGGGGAAATGCTGAAGACTTGTATCGGAGTGAGGTGGAAAGAATATGTGACTGGTGTAAAGCCAATAATCTTGTACTCAACACTAAAAAAACTGCTGAGATGTTTGTGGATTTTAGGAAAGATCAACATGAGATACTTCCAATCTACATTCATGACGAAATGGTTCTTAGGGTCACAGAGACCAAATTCCTTGGTGTTATCATCTCTCATGATCTTAAATGGGGGAAAAACGTGGATGTTGTTATAAGAAAAGCACAACAGAGGATGTTCTTCCTGCGTCAGCTGAAAAGATATGGTTTGTCTAAGAATCTGCTGATCTTATTCTTTAATGCTGTCATCAGATCTGTGATTTGTTCCTCTCTGATAGTCTGGTATGGGGGAGCCACTGCGCATGACAAACTCCGCTTACAAAGGACTTTCAGAACAGCAGAGAGAATTATAGGTTCCCCCCTGCCTAAAATCCAGGATCTTTATGATAAGAGTATTCGATCCCACGCATTGAAAATTTCATCCGATCCCTCTCACCCGGGACACTCCTCATTCCAACTACTCCTTTCAGGACGTTGCTTCAGAGTCCCCAAATGCAGCACCAACCGCCATATGAACAGCTTCTATCCACTCTCTGTTCAACAATTAAATCGTCATGTGTAGACTACATCTGTCTTGTTAGATGTTACTTGTTGTATCTGTTGTTATATATTATGTTGCCTCTTTGCCACAAAGAATTCCTTGTATATATGTAATATGTACTTGGCGATAATAAATTTGATTGATTGATTGATAATATGGTTAGTAACAAGTGGAGGTTTAAATTTCTAGTGTGTTTCACCTAAAATAAGACAGGGTCTTATTTTTTACTACAAAAGATGGGTTAGTGCTTATTTTCAAGGGATGTCTTATTTTTTTTCTCCATGAACAACAACAATCCACATTTAATCTTGAACAAAAAAAAAATCAACATTTATTCAAATATAATCATGTCACCACAAACACACACACTGCATATACAAATGTATATTCCGGTAGTGGTTTAGTGAGGCACAGGCAGCTAGTTCTTATGTTTAATAGTCCATATACGGTCACGAGACACAAAACAAAAACAATCTTTCCTCGGCATAAAGGTAAAACAAAAAACAGGAACAGTTCTCTGTATCACAGACACAAGCTCACTTTTTTTGGGCAAAGTATTTTCAGTCAGTTTATTACAGCAGAATGCCAAATGCTTCACAGTTCTTTTCCTCCTCCCACACACAGTGACTGGGGCAGCTGAGCTGCTTTAAATGGGCTGTTCAAAGCCTGGAGGTAGAGATATAGGTATGGTTAGTCTCACCCAACTCTACTAGCTGTTCCTAAAATCAAGACCCAAAATCCAGACCATTAAAAAAGACCTCTCAGCACTATCTGTGCTGGAGCCTGCTCTTTCAGGTTTCACATTACTGAGGCTAACTACTTCGGTGACACATATCTTCCATCCAGGACCATGGTTAAAGGACCTTTTGTGTCATCATGGTCTCATGATGGTCACCAAAGTTCCTTAAGCAGTTTTAACATCAGGTTAGAAATGCTGGTGGCCCCTAAGAAAGTAGATGATGCCAAATAACTGTGGAATATTTCTATGTATCCCAGTGATTCTGAGACGGTTTTTTCTTGACACATTGTACTTTATGTTAGTGGTAACTTTAGGCCAATATTTTTTACATTTATTTGAGAAAATATCAGAATTTTGGGGAAACTTTTGAAAAATTAGCAATTTTCAAACTTTTTTATATGCTTAAACCAGTTAGTCATGGTGTACAGAAAAATTAATAAATAACATTTCCCATATGTCTACTTTATATTTTTACCAAATGTCATTTTATTTTTTTAGGACTGAGAAGGTTTAAAAGTTGAGCAGCAATTTCTAATTTCTTCAAGAAATTTACAAAACCTGTTTTCTTAAGGACCTATTCAGATTTACACGCACCCCTCAAATACTTCAAAACTGTTGTCAGATTTTTTTTAACCCTTTAGGTACTACACAGGAATTAATGCAAAGTAAAATGAAAAAAAATGTAATTTCTCCTCTAAAATGTTGCGTTTTCTCATATACAAGGAATAGAGTGAGAGAATTTTTTACCCAGTTACTTTTGAGCACGCTGATACCCCACATGTGGTCAGCAGAAACCTCTGTTTGTACAAATAGTAGAACATGGAATGGAAGAAGCAACATTTGAATTTTGGAATACAAATTTGGTTGGAATAGATTGTGGACACCATATCGTATTTGTAGGTCCCCTTAGGTGCCCAACTGCAGAAACCCCCAACAAGTGACTCCATTTTGGAAATTACACCCATGAAGGGTTTATTCCAGGGATATAGTGAGCAATCTACACAGAATTTGATCACATTAGGTGGTCATTTTGATAAATGCTTTTTTTCCACAAAAATGTTGCTTTATCTTTAAATTTTTTGATTTTTCAAGAGGAAACACAAAAAGTGGACCCCACAGTTTGCTAGCCACATTTCTCTGAGAGCATCATTAGCCAACATGTTGTCTAAAAGTTCTGTTTGGACAAATGTAAGGGCTCGGAAGGGAAGAAGTGACAGTTGATGTTTGTAATGTAAATTTGGCAGGAATAGATTAAAGAATTCATTTCTCATTTGCCGAGCCCCCAGGTACCAAAACAGCAGAAACCTCCACAAGTGACCCCATTTTGAAAACTAGACACATGAAAGAGTTCATCTAGGGTGGTGTTGAGCATGATGAACACGTATGTGCTTCACAGAACTTTAAAATATATATGTGAAAACAAAAGTTTTTTTTTCCTGCTAAAATGTTGTTTTATCCCAAAATTTGTAATTTTGACAAAAGATAATAGGAGAAAATCCACATAGTGACTGAATAACACCACATACAAGGAACAAATGCCACCACACCATGACCAGACCACATCACTACAGTACTGATCAGTAATAGTGACCGAATACTACAGTACTGATCAGTAAAAAAGCCTACAATATTAAGTGCCATTATACACAGGAGCTCTGTATATGCTGTCAGTGAACAGGTAATACAGTGATCACCAGTGACATTATACATAGGAGTTCTGTATATTATGCTAGTGTACACATAAAACAGTGATCACCAGTGATATTATACACAGGAGCTCTCTATATAGTATACAGCAGTGATCCCCAATCTTTCTGCCTTGAGAGCCACATTAAGCTTTGAGAGAGGGTAGCGAACCACATTTAGGTCCAAGAGAGAGTCGCAAGCCAAATCCAGCTCCCGCCCACCTCACAATAGCGACACATTGCCCCCATTACTGGGATAACGACCGCCAAAGTTTTTTCACTGAAATTACACAAAGGCAGTGTACCAAGAGTCAGAGGTTCCCACATTTGCCCACCTCAGTATTCTCGCATCAACCACCCCCATCACACTGTCACATCCAGTTTTAAGCATCTTCTCTTGACACTTCACATCATCCAGTCTCCACCTTACCATAATTATTTCCAAACCCCCAAGGCCAGATTGTGCACATTCAGATCTGCTCTTCTGTACTGGGCTACTCACAAAATTCACCATCTGAAAAACTGCTCTTCATAGTTGTTTGCTAGACCTGATGTTAATGCACCAAGCTGGCAGCCAGTCGTGAGCTACATTTCATGGGCCCGAGAGCACATGTGGCTCCCAAGCCACAGGTTGGGGACTCCTGGTATATAGTGTACAGGTAATACAGTAATCACCAGATACATTATACACAGGAGCTCTGTATATAGTGTACAGGTAATATAGGGATCACCAGTGACGCTGTACACAGGAATCATAGAATCGTAGAGTTGGAAGTGACCTCCTGGGCCATCTGGTCCAACCCCTGCTCAAAGCAGGATTCGCTAAATCATCCCAGTCAGATGTCTGTCCAGCCTCTGTTTGAAGACTTCCATTGAAGGAGAACTCACCACTTCTTGTGGCAGCTTGTTCCACTCATTGATCACTCTAACTGTCAAAAAGTTTTTTCTAATATCTAATCTGTGTCTCCTCCCATTCAGTTTCATCCCATTGCTTCTAGTCTTTCCTTGTGGAAATGAGAATAAAGTTGATCCTTCTACAATGTGACAGCCCTTTAGATATTTGTAGACAGCTATTAAGTCTCCTCTCAGTCTTCTCTTATGCAAACTAAACATTCCCAAATCCTGCAACCTTTCCTCATAAGACAGGGTTTGCAGACTGGTCACCATTCTGTTTGTGACCTTCTAGGGCAGTACTATTGTACCAACAAGTGCCTTTTTGCTTATGCTTTCTTCTCTTTCAATTTTAGCACCCAGTTGTGGACATTCATGCCTGTCACAAACAATACAGGATAGTTTCCTGAATATATTACAGGTGATTTTACACATCTTAATACAGTGTTCACCTCACATTCTTTGTCCTCAGGGCTACTCATACCTTCTACATGTTTCAATTGCAGTGCAAATTTCTGGACACCCACACCAATTATTGGATCTACCGGTCCCTGTATAACCTAAGGTGTCAAACCCGTGGGTCTGGTGATTTCCTACATGAATGGGTAATTTAGTTCACATTACGTGCATATCCTCAGCCTATCTCAGTACACACATTTATACTCTTTTTTTATCATCCTCAGTGTCCTTTCATCCTCAGTAGCTGCTGCTTCCCAGACGTCCGTTTCTCCACATTATTAATGAATATACCCAGGTATTAATTGACTGTTTTGGACTTTTTCTCCTTCCTCATTCACATAACATCGCCCAATATGTTCATGTTTATGTGCCATAGTCACTCACCGTCTTGTTCTTTTTCTTTTTTCCAGTACTGAATAGTGCCTACTTATGACAGCGGTTCTTTAATAATAATATACGGAATTTTCCATTACAGTTCCTCTCAGGTACCTGTCTTGGCACTCATTCCAGTCGGCTATTACCTTGCACATCCATTAGCACCAGCCGACCACGAATCTCACTGTATCCTTTATCTACCAGTGTCACACTTGTTGTTTGTTTTCAACCTCCTAGGGCACGTCTTTTACATATGTTCCTTACATACCATCACAGCACGGACTCTCTATCACCGCCCATGGAACCTGTGGAGTTTCACTAAGCTCACCTGAACCTTATCTCAGGATTCGCTATTTCAGTATTTATCTAGTCATCGACCTTTCGTCTAAACTTTACATGATGTTCATACGGTCACTATCAGCATCCTGTTGCTCAGATATTTGTTATATACTTATTTGTTCACTAACCATACTGTCTTGTCTTCTTGTAAACTCATTCTAGTTAAAACCAACTGTGAAAAAATTCTGTTTCTGATGAAGGTCAATTGTATGACCGAAAAAGTTTAAAGAAGTAAAAGAAGTATATTTAACTGGATGCCTTTTACAATAAAGGAACTGTCAAATCAATTTTTCTTTTGAGTGCCAAGTTTTTGTACTACAGTACCACAAATGTGACATACTATGCTACCTGTGATTGCACTACTATTTATGTAGATCTTATATCAAGGGAACTAGGATTCAGGGTGCATGAACATGTGAGGGACAATGGAGCAGCCAAGACAGTGGCCGATATTTCAAAACTGAAATCATTTTTGAATTTTTCAGAATAGTGATCCCAAATCTCTTAAGATAAAGGTATTGATGCAATCCACACCTGTTTCGGGAGGGAATGTAAAAAAAACCCTCCTGGCTAGTATGAGACAAAGTGGATTGCTAATTTGGGCACTATGACTGCTTTACAATTAAATTAATCACTTAGTTTTGCATTTTTCCTATAGGTAATTTATTGATATAGTCTCTGTGCACTATCTTGCTACTCTCCATTTTTAGCTGATTTTTAGCCACGATCTTAATTGTTTTTCTTTGTGTTGCAGTTCATTGACTAGCGATAGCCTTTCCTGAGCCTTCCCTCCTTACCTTTTTTGAATTCACCACACATCATGGATGACAAATTGAAGCACCTATCAACAGATCATCTGCATGGATATATATTCTAACAATGTTCTATGCTTCTAGTGGCATTGAATTATGGTATGTCTGTTATTGTGCTATTTGTTTCACTTTATTTGTGTATATTGTAAATTGGTACTGTTCATTGTTCTACACATATTATATATACCTTCCCTTTAAAGTCCCCTATGGGATCAGTGTGCGCGTGCATGCTTCATTTGAACTCATCCTTGGGTATTTCTTGGCATCTATGTGTGTCTGCACATGTTCAGGGCCTTGGTAACCAGCCACGTTCCCAGACATGCGCAATGGTGGCCTGATGGGTGGGCGGTGTGTAGATGATGCCCGCAGTGTCATGCGCATGCGCCTCTTCCGCTGATCCCATTGGTGGTAACGGGATGTGTGACAATGATCATGTGACTGCCATCATGGATACAAAAAGGTTCTACTGCTGTTACCAGCTCCACTTGAGAAAGCTGAATACTTAAAAAGCGAAATGTGCGTTGGGGACTTCAATTTTTCTGGTAACAAGTCAATCTGACTCTATCAATGGGTAAGTTATCTCCTTTTATCCTCAAGCAAAAATATATGATATAAATGTGACTGCTTTTTGACCATTGTGTCAGCACTTTGGAAGACCCCACACTTATATAATAGGTATAATTTGATATATGTTTATATGCATGCAATTCACCAGCAATTGTTACCTGTCTGTCTTTTTTTTTTGTAATTTGCAAATACCATTTTTTTATTCAAAATTTTGTAATTAATAAAACATACTTTTTAATCATTTAAACTCTAAGTTATCCTCCTGTTTATTTTCACACGTAGATTGTCAGTAAAAAAAAATTGTTCATCTTCACTGCCCCACTGAAAAACTTGGGTCAGCATGTGTTCCGTTTTTTTTAAGAGGTTGCCCTCGGACCGAAAATACAGTCATGTGCACAAGTCCTTGTAGTTATACATATGTTGCATAACAGGCAAAAAAATAAAGCATAAAAAATAATAAACTTCTACAATTTTTGAGCAGCCCATCTATGACAGCTCTCATTTCAGTAATTCTATGATGTTCTGCAAGATGTGATTTTCACAGTAAGATTTCAATAAGATATAATAACTTGACCTATGAAATTGGCATGCATTTCCCACTGTCTCCCATTGTTATCATGTATTGCTTTTCAGTCTCTAATGTCCCTTGGTACTTGCACATTATATTCAGTTACATTCAGTTTTTTCCCTCACTTACTTTCCATCAATGTTTTTTCGCTATTTTTGGCAATTATTGACCATTACATATTTCCATCTCTAATTACATTTGGCTAATGAGTAATTATCTGTCATTTGTGTCCTACATACTTCTTGATGCTTTGCTTTTGCATCACAATCCATTTCAGATTTGCAGTTTTCTACCTCTAATCTCTCTGCGATAGATCATATACACTGAAGTAGCGCTGAGCAAAATGAATACAAAATAAATAAATAAAAGGCAAAAAAAACAAACAAACAAACCTGCAACGTTTAATTGCAAGTGTAAGATTGATCGTTCTTCCTCAAGGGCATAGTTGAAATATGTTTTTTCAGATAATATATATTCATCTTCTTTGAGCCGTACGCCATAATTCACAATAACAGGAAAGAAGAGAACTGTCCAAAATCTGATTTTGCTCATAAATGAAATTACACTTTTTCATTCTAGCTTTGTATCTAGTAGGAAAACAAACAGGAACTCTTGAAGCTAGCAATCATTTTGATAAGAAAAGAAGCAGGGGACATGGTTAGGTATGTGTACCCTTCTGAAACATCTATTTTCTTTCATTTTCCTTCATTTGCTGTATCTTAGCAACTAATACCAGACTGAGAATATAATCTAACTAAAATAAAGCTCTTGGAATCCGATCAGTTAAAATATTTCCCTTTGAGTGGTGATAGCTTAAGCTTGGCTATCCGGTGTCACATTGAATGGATTACAACAGATTTACTTACCGTGTTTGGATTTCTTCATTTCACTTGAATTTTCGAATCCAGACTCCTGAGATGTTATATTTCTATAAGAGTCTGCACTTGGTCTCAAGAGATTGGAAAAAATAACAAGAGGTACTCACAATGGGTTAAAGCTTCAATGAACTTCACAATGGACACTGTATTAGCTCCAGCGAGCTAAAATGAAGTATTAGGAACCTGCATTACAATAAAACAATGCCGTATATTTGTGCATTGGTATTGAATTTTATCCATTGATGTAAATGCGGTTTATATGTGTTCTACTATTTGTCGCTTTATATTATTTATGTACACCTTTTTATGTTGTATAATGTTCTACACTGAAAACACAATGGCAAATGGTTTTGATTAGTAGGAACTTGACAGCAGGATTTATTCCTAATAACTAATTACTGCATTGTATTTGTTATTTAACACTGATTTTATAGCATTTTCATTGTTTGCACAAAGATTCCAGTGTTAGTGAAATCTTTTTTATTATTGTGGCACCAGATATTATAATTTGCTGGACTAGCGGAAAAGGTGTTCACTTAGTGCAGATCTGTCGAGTCACGGAAGACAATATTCCACCCACAGAGACGTGATTAATGTTTCTCCAGCTTTCTGCCTCCCATTTGCTCCCTAAATCCTGCAAATGCATGGTTATAGTCATGACTTTGTGCATGACAGTGAACTTTTATCTTTGTTCAATTGCTCTTGAATCACACAGTGCATGCCCAAAGTCTGACCAACCACTTCCCTTTGCTCGCTCACAGCAGATGCGCTATGTCATAGTGCTGAGCTGGCAAGATGGTGGCGGAAGATAGACGTTCTCTGTACAGTATATGCCTCACGTAACTGCCCCTACTTGCCGGCTCATAGCACTATAACCAAACATTTGTGGAATTTAGAGATCGGACATCAGGCAAAAGGGGAGAAAGGGAACTGCAGAATTATTAATTACTAGATGTGTGCCCGATGCTATCGCATCGGGAGGGCAGTAACATCACGATGGGGGCAGCTTTGTGGCGCTGGGGGTGGCGGCCCACCCTCTTCTGTGCAATCACAACCATCAGGAAAGACGGTGTTTTGTGGCCTGTGCTGGAGATGGTGTGCGGCCCCACCAGAGGGTGGCCGCACCCAATCTCCAGCACAGACCTCAAGCCGCGGTCTTTCCTGCTGGCTGTGACTGCACGGAGGTGGGTGGGCAGGCAGCGGCGGGATCCGGCACGTGTAGTCAGGCGGTGGGTCCTGGCGGTGGGGTCCTGTGGAGGCATCCCTCTCATTACTCCTCCCTCATTACATCCTCTCGTTACACCCCTCTCACAGCCGGCAGGAAAGATGGTGTTTGGCGGCCTGTGCTGGAGATGGTGTGCGGCGCCACCAGAGGGTGGCCGCACCCAATCTCCAACACACTCCTCAAACCACGGTCTTTCCTGCCAGCTGTGACTGCACAGAGGTGGGCAGGCAGTGACGGGATCCAGCGTGCTTAGTCAGGCGGTGGGTCCTGGCGGGGGTCCGTCGGCGGCATCCCTCTCATTACACCCCCTTATTACGCCCTCTCATTATACCCCTTCATTGCATCCCTCTCGTTATACCCCCTCCTTACACCCCTTTCACAGCCTCTGGATCGCAGCGGCAGCCTGGATCCGAGTGGCGACTGAGATCCAAGCAGCTGCCGGGATCCCGGCTGTGGTCGAGATGGCAGCGGCGTTCGGTATCACAGCAGCAGCCTGGATCTGAGCGGCAGCTGGGATCCCAGCAGCGGTCAGGATCGCAGTGGCTTTCGGGATCGCAGTGGCGGCCTGGATCAGAGCGGCAGTCGGGATCGCAGCGGCGTTCAGGATCGCAGCGGTGGCCTGGATCCGAACGGCGGTCGGGATCGTAGCGGCATTCGAGGTCACAGCTGCATCCTGAATGCGAGCGGTATCACTTGGGTGTTCCAAAATGGCGGTCGGCATACTACAGGTGTGGCGAGGTGGATTGTGGGATTCGAGGACATCCAGACGGAAGTGGATGACGGACAATTTAAGGCAATTATATATGTAGATGGCTCTGTGAGTAGAATATTGACTTGTGAGGCTGGCTGGTCCACATAAAGTGCACGTCTCTTGGATAAGACCAGCTAATTGAAAAGTATGGTGCCATGATATTAAAAGCTGATTTTATGATTATGCTGGAATTCTCCGGTACAGTGTCCATTTTAGGACATGTTCACATATCAAAGTCAAACATCAGAAATACTCTGTCTGATACCTGACTCTGATACCTGATACCTGATATCTGATACCTGATATCTGATATCTGATACTTGATACCTTACACCTGACTCATTCAAACATCAGAAAGTCTTTCAGATACCTTCAATGCAGTATTTGAGTGGTTCATCTTATAAGCGAAGAAAAGAAATCCAATTACTGCTGGTTGAGCTAATGGCTCTGAGAATTTAAAAAGCAGATTTCATTACCAAAGAAAATTAATAACTGGCATCACTTGACCTTGTAGTAAAGTGATAAAGTTGTTGGCTGCTGTCTCTAGAGTGAAGCTTTTCTGGGTTCAAGTCCCATCCATGTTTGTAATTTTTTTTTAAAGTTATGCAGGTTACAAAAAAGAACTCCAATCTTGTTCCACTTTCAATATCTAACATTCTTATTATCCTCCTGATTTCTAATAAAAAAATCTCTAGTCTAAAAACCCCCTCACACACAGCGATCTTGCCAGCGAGATCGCTGTGTGTGACATGGATCAGCGACCGGCCCCCCTGCCGGGTATTGCTGATCGTTCTCGATCGGCTTGGGCCATTTTTTGATCGCTGGTCTCCCGCTGGCCAGCACGCATCGCTGCGTGTGGCAGCGAGAGACCAGCGATCGGCGACGCTGGACCCTGGTTTCTAATGTAAAGATCAGGTATCCAGGAGCCATGCAGCTCTTAGATACCCGATGTTTACCTTGGAAACCAGCGTGTACACCAGTTTCCAAGGTAAACATCGGCTCCTGGATACCCGATGTTTACATTAGAAACCAGCTTGCTCGCTGGTCTTGATCGCTGGAGGGGCTGTCTATGTGACAGCTCACCAGCGATCAGCCTAATGATGTCCCAGCGATCCCATCCATGTTGGATCATAGGTGGGATTGCTGGGACATCGTTATGTGTAACGGGGCCTTAAGGGTGAAGCGTTTGCATCACACATAGTTTTGGTTTAAAATAATAACAAAAATTTCTAAGCACCATGGCTGGGATTTGAACTCATAGTTCTTTGTTCCAAAGCCTGCACTTAACCCGTGTGCTATACCACCAATTGGAAGGTAACAGTCTTCTCTTTGCTTATGTGACTGTCGATGTAAACATGTGGTGGAACTCCTAGTTGTTTGATTTCAATGAATGAGTTTGATACTTGATACCTGATACTTGACCAGTCAAATATCAAACATCAAAATGTTTTTCAGATACACCTCACTACAGTACTTGCATTGTTCATCTCATAAGGGAAGAAAAAGGATCATTTCACAGCCTGTTCAGCTGTTAGCTGAGTGGTTTTTTTTGGCTATTGCCCCTCATCTGTACAAAGTGTGAGAACTGATTTGCCTAGATGAGAGGCTCTGGACAGAGACCTAAGGCCGGGGTCACACTGGCGAGGAATACGGGAGAGTGAGAGGCGCTAAAAGCACGCATTAGACACGGACCAATGATTCTCTATGGGGTCCCTCGCACCAGCCGTATATTTCTCCTCAGTATCCTACGCTCCGTGCCACTCACAGCATGCTGCGATTGTCAGCGTACTACGGCCATAATACGCCAATGCAAGTCTATGGGTGCGCAAAAAATACGGATTACACACGGACCACACGTGTGACTTGCGAGAAATACGCACCAGGTGTCTTTTAGCAAAGCCGGCAATTCAGTGCACTATACAGTAAAATCACACTGACAGGTTTAATAAAGAAATGAAAGAATAGATATAGACACATAGAATACATATATATATAAATATATATATATAAATATATATATATATATATGCATTCTATGTGTCTATATCTATTCTTTCATTTCTTTATTAAAACTGTCATAGGGCTCCATTATATGTCCATTTTGCAAGCCTGCGAGAAAATCTCACCATACGGATGCCATACGGATTACATACGGATGCTGACATGCGCAAAATACGCGACCACACCTTGATTACGGATGACATACGGAGCACTATTTAGGGGTCTGTCATCCGTATTACGCATGTAAAATACTGACCGTATTTTGCGCAGGTTAGTGTGACTCCAGCCTAAGGGGTAAAGTTTTTCCTTGCTGATAGTGACATATCGACTCTTTCATGCTAAGGTATGGAGGCTTATTCGCCGTGCAATGCTCCTCTGGGAAATGTAATATAAAAATTGCTTCTTCAAAGAGCAAGAGTACTTGAACTCCATATCACCACAATATTAAATTTCCCAAAGAAGCATTGCATGGCGAATAAGCCTCCATATCTTGTCATGCTAGAGCCGGTATGTTGCTCTCCACAAGGAGAAAAGTTACCCCATAGACCTTAATCCAGAGCCTCTCACCTTGCCAAATTAGTTCTCATACTTTGCACTGATGAGGGGCAATACCCCGAAACATCGTATCTGCAAATTAAGATTCTGATTTTATCCTAAGTCACATTTCAAGGCCCGTCGAAGAGTTGATTAGACTTGTAGGATGGTTGCTTCCAATATCTGGCGCTGTAGGTGGCATCTATGAAGAGGCAATTAGCATATTAAATTTCTCAGAGGAGCACTGCACAGTGATTAAGCATCCTTACCTTGGCATGCCAAGCTGATATGTCACGCTTCACAATGAGAAGCATTACGCCTTAGAGCAAACTAAATAATATATTCTGTACATGTGTCCTTTTCCTAAAGCTATCTAAATTGTGATAAAGGAGTTCTCCAGGATTAGTAAAAAAAATACAAGCATTCAATAATATAATTGTAAATGCTTTCCTAAACACCTTTAATTAGCAAAAAACATTTGTTTTATTTAGGTAGGTAATCACTACAGAACATCAAAATGGTCTCTGTCTTGTTACGCTGGCAGAAAATAGTCCAAGAATGTTAATATGCCAAGTCACTGTGAGCATGTGCAGTATGAATTTTCACTTGCTCCCTTTATGTGTAGGAATAACTACTCTCAATAGATATTCTGTTCTAGTAGTGGGAATACCATGAATGCTGAAGTAAGAAGATACTTCTCACTACAGTGGTGGACACAGACATTAGAGGGCCCCTGTGCAAGAACACTATAGGGGCCTTTTGCAGTCTAATAGGTCATCATAATGCACAATACCACATGCTTTGGTGGTGGAATTGGGCTTCCTTACTTTAAGGGCCCCTGACTCACATTGAAGTTCATAATAGTTTTTTCTGCTTTAATACTAAAATACCATCGGTGCTAAGTTAATAAGTGGCCATTCATGTTGCTTTCCATCCTGTCCAATCTAATACCAAAGAAACTAGGGGTGGTGAGGTTAGAAGATGCTGTACACACTGCTATCCCCCTTGTATTTTTATGTAATACAGGAGATCTCAGGGGTGATGAGGTAAGAAGATTTTGCTCACATTACTGGGTATCATGTTTGACATACCAGGCATCTTGAGGTTAAAAGAGGCTGCTCACACTGCTTTCCACCTTGTCTTTCTGATGTAATACCAGAGATTCCAGGGGTGCTGAAGTAAGACGAAGCTGCTCACACTGCTGTTCCCTTAGTTTTTTGATGGAATGATAGAGATACTAGGTGTGCTGAGATAAGAATATGATGCTCACACTGCTGTGCACCCTGCTTGATCTAATATTGGAGATACCAGGCATGTTGCGGTAAGAAGAGGCTGCTCCCACTATTTTCCTTCTTGCTTTTGTGATGTAATACTGGATATACTGGGGATGCTGAGGCAAGAAGATGCTGCTCACACTGCTGTGCACCCTGTTTGATTTAATATTAGAGATACCAGGGGTATTGCGGTAAGAAGAGGCTGCTCACACTGATTTCCCCTTGTCTTTTTGGTGTAGTACTGGAGATACTAGGGGTGCTGATGGAAGAAGATTCTGCTCACACTCCTGAGCACCCTGTTTGATCAAATACTGGAATATTAGAAGAGCTCAGGTAAATGTATAAAAAATTTGTACATTTGGTACCACTGTAGTCATACTGACCTGAAGAATTAAGTTATCAGGTAATTGTAAAAGCACACTAAACACCATAAAAACAAAACATAAGAGCAATGTCAGTTGTTTTACCATTTCACCCCACAAGAAATTTATTTTTCCTGCTTTTAAGTAAATTTTATTGCAAAGTAAACAAAGTAATTGAAAATTACAACTTGACACACAAAAATATCTTCATATACTGACACTACGAAAAAAAACGAAAGAATTATGATCCTTCGAAGGAGAGGAAATAGCAAAAGCAACAAAAATCAAAATGGAAAATTGCTGGTTTTGAAAAGGTTAATCTAGATTATGTTCCTCCAGGGGACAGGGGCAGAAGTTAAGTTATGTGAATATGTATTATATGATTATGTAATGTATTAGCACTGTATAAATACCAGGAATTAAACATTAATAATATATGTGTAGCCTTTCTTCCATAAATACTAGGGCAGCTCCAGTCTACAGAGATAATTTTATTTTTTTTTAATAACAAAGGTGTATTAATGAGACTTAACACTTTGAAATAAAATTCATAAATTCTGAATTCTGATGTAAAAAGCATAAACAAAATCGCTGTGTAAGGTCTGATAAATATTCCGGTGTATTTATTTCTCCTGTAAAATGTCCTCAGAGGAAGAAACGTATTGTATTTGAATTATTACAGAGTTTCTGCTGTAGCGCTCTGCATAGTAATCAGTATTATAAAAAAAACCTCTATTTTACCAACCACAATATTTTAATTAAGACTTGTGGTTTTGTACATTGCATCTCAGAGGAAATTACTTATGTAAAACTGACAGAACACTCGCTTGCGTGCTGGGATAAACAAATTATCGAGAAAAACTCAAACGGCGCTTTGCTGTTTTTGCACACTGTTCCTATCTAATTGAATAGATCATCTTGTGGTTTTGTTCTCAGCCCTGGCTTTAAATGCTGTTGCCAGGCCTAAATTAATTGCATGATTAAAGGGATCACAGTTGAACTGAGGTTAACCTCAAATAATGGAACAGTGTGGAAACAATGTAAAAGTTTCTTTCTTGACTACAATGTCTTTGTTTGCATGTGATCACGGAGTTCTCTAGGGACACAATACAAATGTAGCAATTTAGATGTACTGAAAACTAACTTAATTTCACTGTTAGCTTTGTGGCAATAATGGGTGAAGCTTGAAGGCTTCATGCAGAATACCAAATAATTTGGGATTCATGTAATCAAAAAATATTATAGGCTCTCTTTTATGATCATTTGAATGACATTTATTTAATGTGTTTAGCCAAATTAAAACTGTGTTCTCAAGTTCTGAATTTGATTTATTTAGAGAACATGAAAATAAGCAAGTTTGCAATTGACTTGCTTTTTCTATTTGCCTTGATTTTCTTGCAATTAAAGTTTTTATCTTCCATACTGTGTAGCTGGTTTCCATGGAGCCGAGCCTCTAGTGCCTGGTCGAGAGTGCACAGTAGCTACATTCTAAAAGCTAACATCACAGTCAGCTCTCTCCAGTCCATTGAGTTCTATATATCAGTTTGCTGCTCAACTCCCTCTCTCTCCCTCTCACCTACTGAGTTTACTATTATAATAAGTACTAATTAAGCCAATTATAGAAAAAACTGTGCGGATATGTTGAGTCTTATGAAAATTGCCTTACCTGCATCTTGCTCTACCAACAGCATGGGGGTGCCTCATTGGTGATGTTAGCTTCACAAATAGAGAAGCACTGGCCTGTGTATATACATGGGCTCCATATGTGAATTTTAACATGGTTGGAATAAAGCTGATTGTTTTGTGAAGAACTCCATGGATGTTTGACAATTTGATTTTTTTGGTTGTTTCTGCTCTGTTTTGAGACTTATGTGAAAGGGTGAATTTTTATTGCAAGGAGTGGTGAACGAACAATATTTTCTGTGGTTTGCTTCTTTCTTTTGATGAAAAGAGCAGCATATGAAATGCCGGTTTTAATAAATGTTCTTGCAGTGTCTTTCAAAATGGTACAGAGGCACCTAAATGTGGCCTATGAACTGCATTGGTATTGTTTGTGCATTCACATCTTATTACTGTGTTTTGCTACTGAAGTAAACTTCCAGATTTTATAACTAAAGTGAATAAAATGGTGATGAACTAATGTTAGAATAAAAACAAAAATGGAATAAAATTGGTAAAAAGTGGCTGCTTTATAATATGGCATCTTTGATTAGCATCACATGTAAAATTTCATTGATCGTTTGGTTTCACTGAACTCTAAGGTCCATAGAACCTGTTCAGAAGTCTGAAGCCACACTTTCACAAGAGAGTACAGTAGGTGTAAGGTGGAGGTTGATGTAATAGGTACATATATACTCGTGTATAAGCCAAGTTTTTCAGCACATTTTTTATGCTGAAAAAGCCTCCCTCGGCTTATACTCGAGTGATAATCCCACTTACCATATTTTCGGACTATAAGGGTATGTTTCCACAACCAGTAAACGCTGCGCACCTCCGCAGCATCCAACCCGCATCGTCCGGATGTTACAGCATAATGGATGGGATTTCAAGGGAGTTACACATCGTTCCAGACCACAGCATGTCTATTTATGTAGCAGAGACGCTCCATCTCTGTTGCGTAAATTACCCATTCATTATGTTCCTAGTCACATGTGTATTAGGTGCAGGAACGCAGCTTGCTACGCATGTGTACTAATTTAAATAAAGGTGTACCTTGCTTCAGCTGGAAGTCCATGTACACTGCAGTTCTCGTGATGAGCTGAGCTGATTGCGAGAACTGCCATGCACGTGACCGCCGGGGACAGGGTTATCTACGGTCAGTAGCCAAATTCTCATGATCAACTGACCACGAGAACTGCAGTGCACATGACCGCCAGGGACCGAGTTATCTGCGGTCATCAGCTTAAAGCTCATCTGTGTCTGGATGTCAGGTTGAATGATGACCTTATGCCACCATTCAGCCAAAGCCATCCAGATGTAGCAGAGCTGGACTTTTTGTGGGACAGTATGTATATCTTCTTGGAAGACAGGTAAGGATATTGTTTCTTAAATATTTTAATTCTCTTCCAGGAGACGAGGGCATTCGTGAAATAGGTGATGCAGTAAGTATGCTTTAATTAAGATCTATGAAAAGAGTCTGTGTTATTATTTCAATTAAAAAACTTTATTCTGGCTGTGTGTTTATGTACCTTGTAACTGTAAGGTTAGTAATGGATAGGTGCCTTATAGATGCTTCTCCATAGGTGCCTTATAGATGCTTCTCCATTACTAATCCGTGGGCTTGATATCACCTGACAAAACAAAGGTGACATCAACCCCACAAATATTATAAAGTGCCACAATTGGCACATCTTTGGATGTGCCAATTGTGGGGTGTTGGCTGTGCTGCTATTTTCAGGCTGATGAGAGCCAAAATCCATGGGCCTTGACAGCCTGAGAATATCAGGCCACAGCTGTCTGCTTTTTCCTTGGCTGGTTGAACACTAAACAGCAATAGCACAAAAAGAGGACTTGAAAATCCTCAAAAAATTCAAAAATACAGCAAAAAAGGCAGAGATGTTTACCTGCCCAGGGGTCCAAACACATGCACTATCAGGATGCAATGGACCCATATAGTTAAGATGGCAGCATCACAGGTGCAAGAACACTGATGAGACAACCACTCACATCCTACCAATCCATGGAGGGGCCGGTTGCTTGGTATATTAATGCACAATGAAGACTTAATCCTCCAAAAATCTGCCACCATCCACTGCATTTGTTTGGAGGCCTGGGCAGGTAAGCATATCTGCCTTTTTTGCTGTATCCTTGGCTGGTTGACAAAAATAGGGCCCTCCACAATATTTTTTTGAAGGGATCCCACTATTTCTGTTAACCATCTAAGGTAAACAGACTGCTGCAGCCTGGTATTATCAGGCTGGTAAGGTTCATGGATATTGGATCCTTACCAGCCTGAATTACCAGTCCCAGTAGTCTGCTTTACTCTGGCTGGTTTCAAATATAGGATGACCCCACGCTATTTTTTTAAATTTTTTTTATTAAAAAGGAGGGGACCTCTCTCTGTGCTTTCCTCCACTTCCTGTGTCATGTATGTCCAGCTGTGTCACAAGTGTCACCATTATTTAAATTAGTGCACATGTGAAATAAGCTGCGTTCCTGCACCTAATACACATATGACTAGGAAGATAATGTGGTTTTACCACATCTAATGAAAGTGTATGGGTATTTTTTTACACAATGGAGACTGCACTACATAAAATGACATGCTGCGGTCTGGAAAGACGTACTGCATATCCGTCTCTGCGGGTGAGCTGAGGGCATCAGTGCATGCATAGTGAGCATGGGATTTCTTGAAATCCCAATCCACTATGCTGCAACAGCGAGATGCTGCAGGTTGGACACTGCATGGTGTGCAGCGTCCAATCCACAACGTTTACTGACTGTGGGATCATACCCCAACATATCTGCAAACAGGAAATCACTTTTTTCCTTCCCAGAAGCCAACTTTCTATTAGCTTTATTTCAAGTGACAAAAAACGCATGCAATGAAAAAATGCATCAAAAATGCATGCGGAAAAAACGCATCAAAAACGCATGTAAAAAACGGTCTAAAACACAGGTGACCTGCCAGTGACCTCAGATGCAGATTTGATGCAGATTTCACTTGCGTCAAATCCTGAGCAACTACGGAGCCATTCCTGACCATGTGCACATACCCTTAGATGCACTTTTTTCCTCCAATAATTTGGAGGGAAATGGGGTGTGTGTCTTATAGTCTGGATGTACCTGCTGTGGATGGTGCAGTAGTGGAAGCAGCGGAGCAGTGGGTCACAGGAGGCAGGAGCCGGCTGTGGAGCTGCTGGGCACTGAAGTGTGCCTGGTACTTAAGATAGTAAAAATTCACTGCTATCCACTCCCATGGGTGTGGAGAACTGTGAATATTCATTCTCTTTAGTAGCAAGCACACGTGATCGACTGGCCTCTGCAGCAAGCCAGCAGCTGAGGTTACTGTGCCCACTATTAAAGATCAGTGAATATTTAGTGCTCCACACGCTCATAGTACCTACCAGCATGGAGAGCAATGAGTATTCTAGCATCTTTCCTCTGCTTGTAAGCAGCGAATTATGTCACTGCCATGCGTTTCTTACAGGCATAAATCAGGTACTGGCATCAGAACAGGATGCTGCAAGGGAGAGCAGGGACGGTAAGTAGAATGGTTGATTTTTTCTAATCTTTTTCTGATAGGGAGTCATGCATACCGAGATAGGGATGAGGGGGCCATGCATACCAGCATAGAGATGAGGGGGGCATGCATACCAGGATAGAGATGAGAGCACCATGCACACCAGAATGGGGATGAGGAGGCCATGTAAACCTGGAGAGGGATCAAGGGGCCATGCATACCAGGCTTATGGTTGAATCAATAAGTTTTCCTATTTTTTGGTAAAATTAGGTGCCTTGGCTTATATTAGGGTCTACTTATACTTGAGTATATACGGTACTTGGATCTAACCCTTTAACGACCTATGACGTATAGGTATATCATAGGTTGCCTCCCCCTGTTTGATGGTGCTGAGCCTGCATGCTTTTTGGCACATGACAGCTGAGATCGAGTGGACCAAAAAGTGAAAATGCAAAAGAGGAATATCCCAAGGTTGTGAAGGTTTTAAGGTACTGTCACACTTAGCGATGTACCAGCAATATGACGCGGTCAGGATCGCTAGTGAGCTGCCACAGAGGCAGATCTCACCAGCGACATCGCTGGGGACGGGGGTCGCTACTTACCTGTCACACCAGGTGATCCTGACGTCCTCCCTCCCGTGTCCACGCATCGCTCGTTGTCACAGCAGGAAGCGCCGCAGGAAGCTGACGACGAGAAACAGTCCTGGACGTTCTCGCGCGATCAGCGATAAGCAGCGGGGGAGCGAGTTGTAGGTAAGTATCACACACAGCGATATCGCTAGCAATATCGCTATAGCGTCACAAGTTATAGCGATATTGCTAGAGATATCGCTTAGTGTGACAGTACCTTTAGTGTAGGTTTCTAGGCCATGAATGAATATGGTAGTAGGGAAAGGGCAGAATTTGTGAGACCTCTGTAATTATGTGATAAGAGCAGATAGAATCTATTTATTGTTCTCAGTAAGGGCTCTTGCACATGACCACATGAGTGTGAATCGACAAAACAATGGATAGCACTTGGATCAACATTATTCTATGGGTCTGTTCACGTCTGATTTTTTCCACAGACAACGCTGGTCCAATGCAAAAAATACTTCTAGTCAGAGTCAAAAAGTACTACATGTCCGAGTTTGATCTGATATTCAGCTCGCACTCGGATTACGCTATGATAACACTCTGATCAGAGTTTGATCAGAATGTAATTTGCATAATCGGCCTGATTGTTTCAAATGAGAGAATATAAGGTTGTGTGCACTTGCCTTAAGGCTGTGTTATCTTTATTCAGTTATTCAATAACCATTTTTTTAACATTGTGCTATTTGCTTTTTCAGCTTTTACATAGATATGAGGCTTTCAGAATGACAAATTATTTTCAAGGATTTCACCATCATAAAAAAAAAGTTTCAAACCACTAGTTTATAAAAATAACATTTATCAAAAATTTCAGTGGAAACACACAGGGCCTGATTCTTCAAGGTGTTTACGCCAGAATTCTGAAACAACTTGAAATATCATGACATTTTTGTGGAACTCAAAGCTGCATAAAAATGTTGCAACATTTCTTGGTTTTCTTGTTTTTATAAGGGACCCAGCCATCTCTGCTAAAGTAAACAGCAGAAATGCACACCAGACACATGCTAAATTAACATTTCTGGCAGAAGTACATAAAAGCTGTAAGATTTGCCTAATTGAATAAAAGGTGTGCACATCCTACTCTAGTGTCCCTTCATTCAGACTGGTGGGCATAACCATGAATTGTACCCATAATTGTAGCTGTCCTGAGGAAGAAGTCAGATGGACTATGTTAAAGGTGTGAAACCGCTGCGGAAACCGCCCAAACAATTGACATGCTGCAGTTTGTAAACCGCAGCAAAACCGCGCGGAAAAAACAGCACCGTGAGCACAGCATTTTTGAAACCCCATAGGGTTTCATTGTACTGTACCATGTCAGCGGAACTGCTGCGTTTCCGCAGGGCCAAAACCACTGCGGAAACGCAGCAGAATCCGCAACATGTGCACATAGCCTAAGATTGTGTTTAGATCAGCAGCGCTTATCATATCAATTCACTCTACCCTATTTCTCTGAAAACACTTGCATCAGCTGACATTTTTCGGCTCATCAGTGGTTGTGTCTTACATAACATTATCAGGTGCATTTATATCTGTTTTATCCTCTCCAATTTACTTGCATATGACCCTATTGTGCTCTGCATTTTTATTTTGTCTTTTTATCTGCCACACTGCCCAAAAATGGATCAAATGCAATAAAAGAGGTGCTCTTCTTAAAACACAACTCTGGCTTTTTTTTATTACAGCGCAGAAGTGGTACTTCCAATGCAAGGTCCCTGCCCCTAGTCTAAGGGTACCGTTACACATAGCAACGCTCCAGTGATCTTGACAATGATATGACCTGGTAAGGATCACTGGTACGTCTCTACATGGTCACTAGTAAGCTGTCAAACAGGCAGATCTACTCAATGATGCAGCAACGATATGGCGATCCGTATAACGACCTCGGTGGTCGCTGGGACCTTGTCACACAGCAGCTATTCTGACGACTCAGACCTCGATAGGCGTGCTTCAGCGTTGCCTTTTCCATGCCCCTCTGCTCCAATTGGTGGCCACTACTGCGCTATCACTGCGCGGTTTGCTTCAGCGTCCTTGTCTGAGTCGTTAGTGCGCTATTTATTTGTGGATCCACAGTCGCTGACACGAGGACACGCGATTATTATAACTGTACATGTTAAATGTTATGATTAGTGTTGAGCATTCCGATACCGCAAGTATCGGGTATCGGCCGATACTTGCTGTATCGGAATTCCGATACCGACTTCCGATATTTTTTCAATATCGGAAGTCGGCATCGGAATCGGAAGTTCAAAGTTGATTGACAGCCGAAATGACGTCATCATGATGCGCGGTGTGTGCGCATCATGATGCGCCGTCATTTCGGGCCTTCCGGGGGTCTCTGCCGGCCTGCCGGGGGGCTGTGTGGACTGCCCGGGGTCTGTACCGGCCTGCCGGGGGGCTGTGCCGGCCTGCCGGTGGTCTGTGCACCCTGTGGGGGTCTGTACCGGCCTGCCGGGGGGCTGTGCCGGCCTGCCGGTGGTCTGTGCACCCTGTGGGGGTCTGTACCGGCCTGCCGGGGGCTGTGCCGGCCTGCCGGGGGGCTGTGCTGATGTCCGGGGGTCTGTGCAAGCATCGTCCGATGGGACTATAAGTCCCATCTGGCGATGCCTGCTACCATGACAGTGATTGACACATTAGCCAATGATGGGACAGTAGTAGTCCCATCATCTGGCTAATGTGTTAAATGTTAAAAAAAAAAAAAAAAAAATACTACATACATACTACATACATACTACATGCATGCTACATACATACTACATGCTACATACATACTACATATATACTACATGCATGCTACATACATACTACATGCTACATACATACTATATACATACTACATACATACCACATATATACTACATACATACTACATGCATGCTACATACATACTACATACATACTACATACATACTACATACATACCACATATATACTACATACATACTACATGCATGCTACATACATACCACATACATACTACATACATACTACATGCATGCTACATACATAACACATATATACTACATGCATGCTACATACATACTACATGCTACATACATACTACATATATACTACATACATACTACATACATACTACATGCATGCTACATACATACTACATATATACTACATGCATGCTACATAAATACTACATGCTACATACATACTACATATATACTACATACATACTACATACATACTACATGCATGCTACATACATACTATATGCTACTTACATACTACATATATACTACATGCATTCTACATACATACTACATGCTACATACATACTACATATATACTACATACATACTACATACATACTACATACATGCTACATACATACTGCATGCTACATACATACTACATACATACTACATCAGTGGTCCCCAACCTTTTTTGCACCAGGGACCGGCTTGAACCAAGACCATTCTTCCATGGCCCGGCAGGGCGGGGATGGAGGTGTGACAGGGGCGGGGCTTTGGTCATAAGGGGGCAGGGCTATGGACGCGGTTGTAGTTTAGCAGTGCATATTTATCATTTAATTATAACATTTTTAATGTGACTCAACTCACCATAGGTTTTGAATGAGTGGGAGCACCTGGCTTGTTTCTGTTTCAGTGGGAGCACTGGGCTACTTCTACTGATGACCGTCACTGCTAATGATGATTGGAACCTACAAGGAAATGGAGCATTGAACACTTAAGAACAATTGTACTGGAGTACTGTACATGCTGATTATTTTCTAATCATCAGAAAATGTATGTGTGGTCCCCCCGTCCAGCTCTGTGTGGCTCCCCCTGTTGTATGCATGGCTCCCCTGTCCCATCCTGTATACATGGCTCTGCTCCCAC
This sequence comes from Dendrobates tinctorius, assembly GCF_039654945.1. Taxonomy (NCBI): domain Eukaryota; kingdom Metazoa; phylum Chordata; class Amphibia; order Anura; family Dendrobatidae; genus Dendrobates; species Dendrobates tinctorius. The sequence goes on along the minus strand of NW_027361821.1, from coordinate 15,602,111 downwards.
TCTCCCATCCTGTATACATGGCTCCGCTCCCATCCTGTATGCATGGCTCTGCTCCCACTCTTCTATCCTGTATACATGGCTCCCCTGTCCCATCCTGTATGCATGGCTCCGCTCCCACTCTCCCTCCCTTGTATACATGGCTCCGCTCCCACTCTCCCGGCCTCCCTTGTATATATGGTTCTGCTCCCAGTCTCCCTCCCCTGTATATATGGCTCTGCTCCCACTCTCCCTCCCTTGTATATATGGCTCTGCTCCCACTCTCCCTCCCTTGTATATATGGCTCTGCTCCCACTCTCCCTCCCTTGTATATATGGCTCCGCTCCCATTCTCCGTCCCTTGTATATATGGCTCTGCTCCCATTCTCCCTCCTGTGTATATGGCTCCGCTCCCATTCTCCCTCCCTTGTATATATGGCTCCGCTCCCACTCTCCCTCCCTTGTATATATGGCTCTGCTCCCACTCTCCCTCCCTTGTATATATGGCTCCGCTCCCACTCTCCCTCCCTTGTATATATGGCTCCGCTCCCATTCTCCCTCCCTTGTATATATGGCTCCGCTCCCACTCTCCCTCCCTTGTATATATGGCTCTGCTCCCACTCTCCCTCCCTTGTATATATGGCTCCGCTCCCACTCTCCCTCCCTTGTATATATGGCTCCGCTCCCACTCTCCCTCCCTTGTATACATGGCTCTGCTCCCATTCTCCCTCCTGTGTATATGGCTCCGCTCCCATTCTCCCTCCCTTGTATATATGGCTCTGCTCCCACTCTCCCTCCCTTGTATATATGGCTCCGCTCCCAGTCTCCCTCCCCTGTATATATGGCTCTGCTCCCACTCTCCCTCCCTTGTATATATGGCTCCGCTCCCACTCTCCCTCCCTTGTATATATGGCTCTGCTCCCACTCTCCCTCCCTTGTATATATGGCTCCGCTCCCACTCTCCCTCCCTTGTATATATGGCTCCGCTCCCACTCTCCCTCCCTTGTATACATGGCTCTGCTCCCACTCTCCCTCCCTTGTATATATGGCTCCGCTCCCATTCTCCCTCCCTTGTATATATGGCTCCGCTCCCATTCTCCCTCCTGCATGCATGGCTCCGCTCCCATTCTCCCTCCTGTGTATATGGCTCCGCTCCCATTCTCCCTCCCTTGTATATATGGCTCCGCTCCCATTCTCCCTCCTGTGTATATGGCTCCGCTCCCACGCTCCCTCCTGTATATATGGCTCCGCTCCCATTCTCCCTCCCTTGTATATATGGCTCCGCTCCCATTCTCCCTCCTGTGTATATGGCTCCGCTCCCACGCTCCCTCCTGTATATAGGGCTCCGCTCCCATTCTCCCTCCCTTGTATATATGGCTCCGCTCCCATTCTCCCTCCCTTGTATATATGGCTCCGCTCCCAGTCTCCCGGCCTCCCTTGTATATATGGCTCCGCTCCCATTCTCCCTCCCCTGTGTATATGACTCCGCTCCCAATCTCCCTCCTGTGTATATGGCTCCGCTCCCATTCTCCCTCCCTTGTATATATGGCTCCGCTCCCATTCTCCCTCCTGTGTATATGGCTCCGCTCCCACTCTCCCTCCTGTATATATGGCTCCGCTCCCATTCTCCCTCCCTTGTATATATGGCTCTGCTCCCACTCTCCCTCCCCTGTGTATATGGCTCCGCTCCCATTCTCCCTCCCCTGTGTATATGGCTCCGCTCCCATTCTCCCTCCCCTGTGTATATGGCTCCGCTCCCACTCTCCCTCCTGTGTATATGGCTCCGCTCCCACTCTCCCTCCTGTGTATATGGCTCCGCTCCCAGTCTCCCGGCCTCCCTTGTATATATGGCTCCGCTCCCATTCTCCCTCCCCTGTGTATATGACTCCGCTCCCATTCTCCCTCCTGTGTATATGGCTCCGCTCCCATTCTCCCTCCCTTGTATATATGGCTCCGCTCCCATTCTCCCTCCTGTGTATATGGCTCCGCTCCCACTCTCCCTCCTGTATATATGGCTCCGCTCCCATTCTCCCTCCCTTGTATATATGGCTCTGCTCCCACTCTCCCTCCCCTGTGTATATGGCTCCGCTCCCATTCTCCCTCCCCTGTGTATATGGCTCCGCTCCCACTCTCCCTCCCCTGTGTATATGGCTCCGCTCCCACTCTCCCTCCTGTGTATATGGCTCCGCTCCCATTCTCCCTCCCTTGTATATATGGCTCTGCTCCCACTCTCCCTCCCCTGTGTATATGGCTCCGCTCCCATTCTCCCTCCCCTGTGTATATGGCTCCGCTCCCATTCTCCCTCCCCTGTGTATATGACTCCGCTCCCATTCTCCCTCCCTTGTATATATGGCTCCGCTCCCATTCTCCCTCCTGTGTATATGACTCCGCTCCCATTCTCCCTCCTGTGTATATGACTCCGCTCCCATTCTCCCTCCTGTATATATGGCTCCGCTCCCATTCTCCCTCCTGTGTATATGACTCCGCTCCCATTCTCCCTCCTGTGTATATGACTCCGCTCCCATTCTCCCTCCTGTATATATGGCTCCGCTCCCATTCTCCCTCCCCTGTGTATATGGCTCTGCTCCCACTCTCCCTCCCTTGTATATATGGCTCCGCTCCCATTCTCCCTCCCCTGTGTATATGGCTCCGCTCCCATTCTCCCTCCCCTGTGTATATGGCTCCGCTCCCATTCTCCCTCCCTTGTATATATATGGCTCCGCTCCCATTCTCCCTCCCTTGTATATATGGCTCCGCTCCCACTCTCCCTCCCCTGTATATATGGCTCCGCTCCCACTCTCCCTCCCCTGTATATATGGCTCCGCTCCCACTCTCCCTCCCCTGTATATATGGCTCCGCTCCCACTCTCTCTCCCTTATATTTATGGCTCCGCTCCCATTCTCCCTCCCTTATATTTATGGCTCCGCTTGGCTCCCCCATCCTCCCCATCATACTTACCCTCACGTCGCTGAACTTCCTTCCCGTTGCTGCACGTCCCTGCATCTCGCGGCGCTTCAGCTTCTTCCTGTGCGGAGCGGTCACATGATACCGCTCATTAAGGTCCATGAATATGGACGCCACGCCTATGGGAGATGAGTGGCGTCCATATTCATGACCTTAAATGAGCGGTAGCACGTGACCGCTCAGCGCTGGATGAAGCCGCCGCGGGATGCAGGGTGAGTATCAGCTGCTGCACCGCCCCCTGGCTCCCCTTGTGTCCGCGGACCGGCAAGGGCACTGCAACGGCCCGGTGCTGGGCCGCGGACCGGCGGTTGGGGACCCCTGTACTACATACATACCACATATATACTACATACATACTACATGCATGCTACATACATACCACATACATACTACATACATACTACATACATACTACATGCATGCTACATACATACTACATGCTACATACATACCACATACATACTACATACATACTACATACATACTACATGCATGCTACATACATACAACATGCTACATACATACTACATGCTACATACATACTACATATATACTACATGCATGCTACATACATACTACATGCTACATACATACTACATATATACTACATACATACTACATACATACTACATGCATGTTACATACATACTACATGCTACATGCATACCACATACATACTACATACATACTACATGCTACATGCTACATACATACTACATATATACTACATGCATGCTACATACATATTGCATGCTACATGCATGCTACATACATACTACATACATACTACATGCTACATACATACCACATATATACTACATACATACTACATACAATACATTCATACAATACATACATAGACATACAGTACATATAACATAGAGTAACATACTTGCCAATACTTGTCACATTGTTCCCCGAAGCCATTGTCTTTTACGGAATAAATATTAACATAACAAACCACAAAAATACTCACCCACGATCCGTAGCAGTCCACGATCTTGGGTAGAGAACTGCAGCATCAGCTGATGCTGCCGTTCTCTACGGGCTGCAGGAATCCAATGACGGAAGGTAGGTATCCTTCCGCACTGTATTCCTCCGCCACTTAAAAAAAAAAGTCCCTAGTCTCACTTTATGCCATTGCTGCGTGGGAAATTCCCACGGCCAGCACAGCCCACCGGAGCCTGCACAGACCACCGGCAGGCCGGCACAGCCCCCCGGCAGGCCGGCACAGACCACCGGAGCCTGCACAGACCCCCTGGCAGGCCGGCACAGCCCCCCGAAAGGCCCGTACAGACCCCAGAGAGGCTGTACAAGGCAAAAACAGGGTTTTTCTTATTCCGATACCGGAAGTCCCATAGACTTGAATGGGACTTCCGGTATCGGAATCGGCGATACCGATACTTTTTTTTAAGATCGGCCGATCCATTCCGATCCGATACTTTGAAGTATCGGACGGTATCGCTCAACTCTAGTTATGATTGCATATAATTGATAGCTGACCTATAAAAGGAAATGCTACAAAGATCCTAATTTGAGACCACCAATCGGAGCTGAGGGGGAGATGAAAAGACAAAGCAAAATCACGCCTGCGTCCCTGAGTTCTGAGTCGCCGAGGTCGCTCGTCGTTATGGCTTCAAACACAGCGATGCATGCTGGCTAGCGGGACACCAACGATCAAAAAATGGCCTAGGACATTCGAGCACAATCAGCTATATCGCAGCGGGGGGCCTGGTCGCCGCTGTGTCTCACATGTAGCGAGATCACTGGCGAGGTCGCTGTTGCGTCACTAAACCTGCTATGTTTCAGCGATCTCTCTAACGATCTCGCTATGTGTGAAGTACCCCTTATACTTTACAGCTGTTATCTTCATCCTATATCTACGCTGCTTTAGTTAGTCTTCAGCAGTTTGTGACCTGCTAGATCACTCCGGTGTTTGCTTGGTGAGCTGGAGGTCACTTTTATGAGAGCCAGAAAGAAGCTCCCTTAGACTTACATTCAGAGCTTGTCACCGTTTTCTCTGATTTCCATTCAATCAGATGGCATTGCAGGACTGATGCGGCGGCGGGAAGAGCTGAAAACAGTGGGTGGTGAGTATAATATCTGGTGCATCACTCCAGCGCTGCAATAAAAAAAAACCGCTGAATTGGTGCTTGAATATGGTGCATCTGACTACAGTGGATGACTAATTAAGACAAGTAACATGTAAAGCACAAGTCTTGATAGATTTCCCCCAAAGTCTGAACAATTATTCAGTACTTGTATTAGACACTAAATTAGGGGTAAAAATTAAAAAAAATAAATAAATTGTGTTAACTTGAGATTTGACTCTTTTCTATGGTTTATCCATAGTTAGATGTGGCAATGATGCATATCAGTTATTATTGTTTCAACTTACAAAATAGTCGTTCTTCATTAGATGTCAATTAAAACAAAATACATTTCTGACACTGTTTTGTCTTTTGATTTATAACCAGCTATTGCCTAATTTACAATTATTTTCCAACCTTGGAGTTACAAATAGTTAAAGGCTACCAGAGTCTTAAAGCAAATTGAATCTCTATATGTGGCACTGATGGAAATTGACAGCCAGTGTTCAAGCACCATGCACGCGTCCATGTTCCAGCAATTCTGGGTATAAACATCATTATCCGGTGCCTTGATGCTGACAGATTTCATGTGCAATGAGCTGGCTAGATGCAATATAACATTCATGTACATTAGGTAAATTCTCATATCCTAATCAAGGCAATTAAAAATGAATGACAAAGAGGTTAGTAAGATGACAGCTATGTTGTATCAATGCTAATTAATTAGGTTTATAATTGCACTATGCTGTAGAGATACTTGGCAATATGTATAAAATAATGAATCTCATGTTTACAAAGCAGCATTGTGTCAAATGTGCCATTGTTAAAGAATCTTAATATTTGTCTCCATTTGACCCATTGTTGCTTCTTTCACACAACTTAAATCATATGTCAAATTAATATACGGTAAACAGTTATGCATCAGTCATAAACTTTTATATTAATTGATTTGTGTACACAAACAATATACAACAGGTAGAAAATTAAAATCTTGAAAGTAGATCAAAATAGTAACACGATAAGATTTTTAAATACTACGCAGCACACAATTTATAATGGGGCAATTATATATTTTTTTCTTACGTGTACTGTAGTATGATGAATCAGCGATCTGACATTGGGACAATATAATAAAGTGTAAAAAAAAAAAAATCATGTATAAAAATAATTTATAAAAAATTCCTAAATTAATAAAAAGAAATTTCCCTAATAAATGCTTTTTTTGTAAATAAAAAACAAACAATAAAAATGCACATATTTAGTATCACCGTGTCCGTAACAACCAACCACTTTATCAATTTTACCACATGCGGAACAGTGTAAACACCCCCACCAAAAGAAATTCATTAAATGCTGGTTTTTGTTCATTCTGCGCCCCCAAAATCGGAATAAAAAGCGATCAAAAAATGTCACGTTCCCTGAAAATGGTACCAATAAAAATGTCAACTCGTCCTGCAAAAAATAAGACCTCACATGACTCGGTGGGTCAAAATCTGGAAAAATTATAGTGATCAAAATTTGGTGATGCAGAAACTACTTTACAATAAAAAGCATCTTTTAGCGTGTGACAGCTGCCAAACATAAAAACCCACTATAAATAGTAAATCAAACCCCCTTTCATCACCCCCATAATTAGGGAAAAATAATAAAACTAAGAAAAAAAGATTTATTTCCATTTTCCAGTTAGGGTTAGGGCTAGGGTTAGGGTTAAGGCTAGGGTTAGGGCTGAGATTAGGGTTAGGGGTGAGTTGGGCTTAGGTTTGGAGTTAGAATTGAGGGGTTTCCAATGATTATGCACATCAGGGGCTATCCAAACGCAACATGGCGTCTGATCTAAATTTCAGCCAATTCTGCGTTGAAAAGTCAAACGGTGCTCCTTCCCTTCCAAGCTCTGCCATGTGCCCAAACAGTGGTTTACCCCTACATATCAGGTATCAGCCTACTCAGGACAAATTGCACAACAACTTTTGGGGTCCAATTTCTCTTGTTACCCTTGGGAAAATAAAAATTGGGGACTAAAAGTTCATTTTTGTGGAAAAAAAATTAAATTTTTTAATTTTTATGGCTCTACGTTATAAATTTCTGTGAAGGACTTGAGGGTTCAAAGTGCTCACCACACCTCTAGATAAGTTTTTTGGGGGGTCTAGTTTCCAAAATGGGGTCACTTGTGGGGGGTTTCAACAGTTTAGGCACATCAGGGGTTCTCCAAATGCGACATGACACCCGCAGACCATTCCACCAAAGTCTGCATTCCAAAATGTGCCCATACAGTAATTTTCTCCCACATATGGGGTATCAGCGTACTCAGGACAAATTGTAAAACAACTTTTTGGGTTCAATTTCTCCTGTTACCCTTGGGAAAATAAAAAAATGGGGACTAAAATATCATGTGTGTGGAAAAAATATGATTTTTTATCTTCACGCCCGGGCGTTATAAACTTCTGTGAAGCACTTGAGGGTTCAAAGTGCTCACCACACATCTAGATAAGTTCCTTGGGGGTCTAGTTTCCAAAATGGGGTCTCTTGTGGGGATTTCCACAGTTTAGGCACATCAAGGGCTCTCCACATGCAACATGACACCTGAAGACCATTCCATCAAAGTCTGCATTCCAAAACGTCACTACTTCTCTTCCAAGCCCCGACGTGTGCCCATACAGTAGTTTTCTCCCACATATGGGGTATCAGCTTACTCAGGACAAATTGGAAAACAACTTTTGGGGTTCAATTTCTCCTGTAACCCTTGGGAAAATAAAAAAATTGAGGACTAAAAGATCATGTTTGTGTAAAAAATATTATTTTTTTATTTTCACAGCTCTGTGTTATAAACTTCTGCGAAGCACTTAGGGGTTCAAAGTGCTGACCACACATCTAGATAAGTTCCTTGGGGGGGGGTCCAGTTTCCAAAATATCGATAGCATATCAAAAAACAGTTAAAGATCACCAGTAATCACCAAATATCCGTTTTGTGGCTACAGAAGTTTCCTTGCTTACATCATCAAGAAATTCACTTCAGCAGGCAACATGAACATGAAACAGTAATCATGGATCAGTACATATTCATATTATCGACATTCTGTACATCTAAACAATCTATTTTGATACAAAATGCATATTGAGACAATTTATGGTAATAGTAGTCATACAAAATGCATTTGGCCAGAGCAACCATTGTCATAGCATGGTCAATGTGAACACTTCTGTGATACTTCAAGGTGAACTAAGCTTTACAACAGGTGGATTATTTGATGTACAGAATGTTGGAAAGTCAAATAAATACTGATTAATTAGAACTGTTTTGAGAAGTTTATATTTTTGCTTGAATTGTCTACAGCAACATAATATTCCATAACTGTCTGACAAATGCTTTACCTGCACCTGTCAGTGTTTGCATTCCCTCACCTGTCTGATGGAATCCCATTCCCAAACTAGGTGTGAGTTACAGACATTGTGCTTCCATCTATCATACATTTTTGGCATATAAAAGAAAGAAGCAGCATATTGTGTAAGCCCAGATACATGTAACTATTGGACATATGAATTTTAAGTTGCATTACAGATAGATTGAATATGTTTTTATCCCCTTCGCGCCCCAGCCCATTTTCATTTTTGCTTTTCTGCTTTTCGCTCCCCTCCTTCACAGAGCCATAACTTTTTTATTTTTCTGTCAATTTGGCCTTGTGAGGGCTTGTTTTTTGTGGCACAAGTTGAAGTTTTGAACGACACCATTGGTTTTACTATATTGTGTACTCAAATATGGGACAAAAATTCCAAGTGCGGTAAAATTGCAAAAAAGTGCAATTCCACAACTTTTGGATTTTTTTTTACCATATTCATTCACCTAATCCTAAAACTGACCTGCCATTATGATTCTCCAGGTCATTACAAGTTCATAGACACGAAACATGTCTAGGTTCTTTTTTATTTAAGTGGTGAATAAAAATCCAATGTTTGTTTAAAAAAAAAAAAAATTGCGCCATTTTCCGAGACCAGTAGAGGCTCCATTTTTCATGATCTCAGGTTGGGTGAGGGCTGACACTGGTACTAAACAAGCGCTTCTGGGAAACACGCCAGAAATCTGCCCACCGGGGATCCACATCACTGACATGTTAGCATGACAACCGGAGGTCTCCTGAAGACCTCTATGGTTGTCAGTGCCAGCTTGCTGTGAGCACCACCCAGTGGTTGGCGCTCATAGCAAGTGAGCAATTCTACTACACAGAGGCGATCTGACCATAGCCTCTATGTAGCTGAGCCGATCGGGTTGTGGCAGCTTCTCGTCTCCCATAGAAACTATTGAAGCATGCAATAAATAAAAAAAATATTTTTAAAAATCAAAAAAAATAAAAAAAATATAAAAGTTCAAATCCACCCCCCTTTCACCCCATTCAAAATAAAGCAGTAAAAACATCAAACATACGCATATTTGGTATCGCCACATTAAGAATCGCCCGATCTATTAATAAAAAAGGAGTAACCTGATCGCTAAACGGCGTAGTGAAAAAAAAGTCAAAGCATCAGAATTACGCTTTTTTGATCGCCATGACATTGCATTAAAATGCAATAATGGAGAATCAAAAGATCGTCAGCTCGGCATGCAAAAAATAAGCCCTCACCCAACCCGAGATCACGAAAAATAGAGACGCTACAGGTATTGGAAAATGGTGCAATTTTTCTTTTACCAAAGATTGGAATTTTTTTCACCACTAGATAAAAAAGAACCTAGACATGTTTGGTGTCTATGAACTTGTAATGAACTGGAGAATCATAATGGCACTTTTTTTGCAATTTCACCGCACTTGGAATATTTTTCCTGTTTTCTAGTACGTGACATGGTAAAACCAATGTAGTTGTTCAAATGTATACCTCGTCCTACAAAAAACAAGCCCTCACATGGCCATATTGATGGAAAAATAAAAAAGTTATGGCTCTGAGAAGAAGGGGAGCGAAAAATGAAAATGCCAAAACGAAAATACCTCCGGGGCTCAGGGTAAGGCCGGCGTTACACTAGAGAGAAATGCGGACAAGTGAGAGGCGTTAAAAACACACATTGTACACGGACCAATGATTCTCTATGTTGTAGCTCCCATCAGCCGTATTTTTCTGGCGTATATTTTACAGGCCGAGACAATCGCAGCATGGTAGTACACCATTGCAAGTCAATGGGTGCGCAAAAAAAACGCATTACACATGGACTAGATCTGTGACTTGCGAGAAATACGCACCCGGTGACTAGAGTTGAGCGAAACATTTCGGTCAGGTTCAAAAGTTGCCGAATTTTGCGAAAGTCGAGTTTCGCCGAGCGAAACCCAACCATATCGTGAGGTCGGCCATGCGGTCGCCGACCCAAGCGCCAAAGTCGCGTTTCCCATAATGCTTACAAGCGCCTTTTCTCAGCCAATGAGCAAGGACGCACACTGTGGGTAACGCGATGACATGGGCAGCAACCACCACCATCTTAGAGAAGGGCATTGCAGTGATTGGCTTGCTTTGTGTGGCGTCACAGTGGCTATAAAAGCCCTGACCGCCGACCGCCATTTTACTTCTGCTAATCTTAGCATAGGGAGAGGTTGCTGCCGCTGTTTCTCAATAGGGAGAGTGTTAGGCAGGAAAGAAAATAGATAGGCAGGAAAGAAAAAAGAATCTGTGCTTCTGCTGATAGCAATTGTGCTGTACAGTTAGTGTGCAGCAGCGCTGGTTATTAGGCTGCCTGATAGCTGCATTGCTGTCTGCATACTGCTGTGCAGACTGCTTTTTACACAGCACTCTTACTTTTATTCTTTTTTTCTGCACAGTTACTGAGCGTTCATTTTTTCCCACACCGTATAGAGCTGTACGCTCCTCACACAATACCGAGTACCAGCTGGTATCATGGACAAATACATGCTGACTATCTGTGTGTGACTCCGGAAATAAATATACGGAGATTTACATTTTCCCCTACACCGTATTCAGCTGTCCACTTCTGATACAGTACCGTATATTTGCTGTTTGGATTACGGTCAAATCCATACTGAGACAGCATCTGTGTGTGACTCCGGAAATAAATATAGGGAGATTTAATTTTTCCCCTACACCGTATTCAGCTGTCCGCTTCTGATACAGTACCGTATATTTGCTGTTTGGATTACGGTCAAATACATACTGAGACAGCATCTGTGTGTGACTTCGGAAATATATACGGAGATTTAAATTTTTTCATACACCGTATAGAGCTGTACGCTCCTCACACACTACTGTGTACCGGCTGGTATCATGGACAAATACATGCTGATTATCTGTGTGTGACTCCGGAAATAAATACGGAGATTTAAATTTTCCCCTACACCGTATTCAGCTGTCCGCTTCTGATACAGTACAGTATATCTGCTGTTTGGATTACAGTCAAATCCATACTGAGACAGTGTCTGTGTGTGACTAAGGAAATAAATATACGGAGATTTAAATTTTCCCGTACACCGTATTCAGCTGTTCGCTTCTGATACAGTACCGTATATCTTCTGTTTGGATGACGGTCAAATCCATACTGAGACAGCGTCTGTGTGTGACTCCGGAAATAAATATATGAAGATTTTAATTTTCCCCTACACTGTATACAGCTGTACATTTCTGATACAGTACCGTATATCTGCTGTTTGGATTACGGTCAAATACATACTGGGAAAGCATCTGTGTGTGACTCCGGAAATAAATACGGAGATTTCATTTTTACCCTACACTATATACAGCTTTACATTTCTGATACAGTACCGTATATGTGCTGTTTGGATTAGGATCAAAGACATACTGGGAAAGAGCGGCTGTGTGTGACTAAGGGAATATATAAAAGGAGATTTAAATTTTCCCCTACACTTCATACAGCTGTACGTTTCTGATACAGTACCGTATATCTGCTGTTTGGATTATGGTCAAATACATACTGGGAAAGCGTCTGTGTGTGGCTACGGAAATAAATACCGAGATTTAAATTTTCCCCTACACCGTATACAGCTGTTCGTTTCTGATACAGTACCGTATATGTGCTGTTTGGATTACGGTCAAATACATTCTGGGAGAGCGTCTGTGTGTGACTAAGGGAATATATAAAAGGATATGTAAATTTTCCCCTACACTTTATATAGCTGTATTTTTCTGATACAGTACTGTACATCTGCTGTTTGGATTGCGGTCAAATACATACTGGGAGAGCGTCTGTGTGTGACTAAGGGAATATATAAATGGATATGTAAATTTTCCCCTACACTTTATATAGCTGTATGTTTCAGATACAGTACTGTACATCTGCTGTTTGGATTGCGGTCAAATACATACTGGGAGAGCGTCTGTGTGTGACTAAGGGAATATATAAAAGGAGATTTAAATTTTCCCCTACACTTTATACAGCTGTTCGCTTCTGATACACTACCGTATATCTGCTGTTTGGATTATGGTCAAATACATACTGGGAGAGCGTCTGTGTGTGACTACGGAAATAAATACCGAGATTTAAATTTTCCCCTACACTTTATACAGCTGTTCGTTTCTGATACACTAACGTATATCTGCTGTTTGGATTATGGTCAAATACATAGTGGGAGAGCGTCTGTGTGTGACTACGGAAATAAATACCGAGATTTAAATTTCCCCTACACTGTATACAGATGTACGTTTTTGATACAGTACCGTATATCTGCTGTTTGGATTACGGTAAAATACTGTACATACTGGGAGAGCATCTGTGTGTGACTACGGAAATAAATACCAAGATTTAAATTTTCCCCTACACTGTATACAGCTGTACGCTCCTCATACAGTACTATGTATCTGCTGGTATATTTGGTACATTTTCCCAAACATGAGGAAGTTTAGTGGAAGAGGCCATGGATGTGGGTGGGGGGGCAGCTGGTACTGATGGTGGTCGTTGTGCATCTGCTGGTCATGCCAAAAGCACAACAGCAGCTAAGGCAGGAGGTGTTGATCCTGCGTTATCGTCTGGCTCAAGAAGGCCTGGAAGGTTCCCTTTTCTGGGAGTAGGTAAACTGCTTTTAAAGCCGGAGCATCAGGAACAGGTTTTGGCTTACATTGCAGAAACAGCCTCCTCTTCTGAAGAGTCCAAAACTGCAAGCACCGAGTCATCAGTGCAGGCTTCTGGTCAGGAACAACAACTTTCCTTGTGTACTTCACCCCCACCAAAAGTGAAGGATGTGGCAAGCCACACTTCTGATTACTCCATGGAGCTCTTTTCACATACCATGCCTGGGTTGCCAAGTCAAATCCTGAATTCCCCAGTCCAAGATGAACTACACTACATTGCCCTCGCAGTCTACTGAGCCAGAATCTGACCCTGATGAAACTCAGGTGCCCCTTCCCGCATACTATACCACCTTACACGGTGACACAGAGGAAGGTGCAGCTGAAATTGAAGTGGAGGTGATGGATGACCCAGTTGTTGACCCAGATTGGCATCCATTGGGGGAAGAGGGTGCCGCTGGCAAAAGCTCAGAAGAGGAGAAGGATCCGCAGCAGGCATCAACACCACAGCAGCAGTTATCTGGCAGGCCCGTAGCTGTCCAAAAACGTGGTAAAAAAACAAAAATAGTTGCAGGATAGCTTGCCCAGATGGTCAAATTAGCACAGCGTGCAAGCCCTGAAAATTTATACCATAGTAGGAAGAGTGCAGTGTGGCACTTTTTTGACCAAAATCCTATTGATAAGGCAAAGGTTATCTGTAAGAAGTGTGGAAGGACCTTTAGCAGAGGGAAAAATCTCCGAAATTTGAATACCAGTTGCATGCTTAGACATTTAATCACCATACACTTGCAAGTGTGGACAGACTACAAAACCTCAGGTAGCACATGTGCATCTGCTCCGACTGAAGGTAGCCAGCAACGCTCCATCGCTTCCCTCACTGTAAGCCGACCGGCCAAAGCTGTCAGGGAATCACAATGTTTTTGCAACGAAAGACTGAATCTAGGCCATCATCACAATCACCAACCCCCTTTCAGTCCGTCAGGTCCACCACTAGTTCCCCCATATGCAGCTCTCAAGTCCAGCTCACCCTAGCAGACACTCTGAGTAGGACAAGAAAGTACTCATCCTCTCATCTGCGTACACTGGCTTTGAAAGCCTACATTACCAAACTGATCTCATTAGAGATGATGCCCTTCCATTTGGTTGAAAGCGCAGCATTCCGAGAGCTCATGGCCTACGCTGTCCCACGCTATGACCTACCCAGTCAGCACTTATTTTCTAGAAAAGCCATCCCTGCCCTCCACCTGCATGTGAAAGACCGCATTGTCCATGCACTGAAACAATCAGTGAGTGGAAAGGTGCACCTCACAACAGATGCATGGGCCAGTAGGCATGGCCAGGGCCGTTACGTGTCCATCACTGCGCACTGGGTTAATGTGGTGAATGCAGGCTCCACAGGGGACAGCGGTGGTGGAACAGTGCTGCCTAGCCCACAGTATAGGAAACAGTTGGCTGTAGGCGCTTGACCCTCCTCCTCCAGAAGCGAAAACTCGTCAAAAGAGCGCAGTCGCACGAGCACTCCATCCGCAGCTGCCAGTGTTGCACACGAGGTGTCCCACTATCGAACAGCTAGTGATAAGCATCAGCAGGCTGTTTTAAAGATGATGTCTTTGGGCGACAACACACACCGCGGAGGTACTGGCTGACTACTTGCAGTGAGAAACTGAGTCATGGCTGGGCAGTCTGCATCTTGAGCCAGGCAAGGTAGTCAGTGATAACGGCCATAATTTTGTGGCGGCCATAGCCCTTGCAAAACTCAGACACATACCTTACCTGGTTCACACCTTGAACCTGGCAGTGCAGTGCTTCCTAAATAATTATCCAGACTTAACAGCCCTGCTCCATATGGTGCCAAGACTCTGCTCGCACATGCGTCACTCGCCCGGACACTCCAGTCGTATGCAGAGGCTGCAGCGATCGCTCAACCTCCCCAAGCACCGCCTAATCATAGACGTTGCAAAAAGGTGGAACTCCACCATGCACATGGATGAGAGCCTGTGCAAACAGAGGCAGGCTGTAATGCATTTGTGGGAGGATACACGGGCAGGCAGTTTGAGGGCAGACATGGAGTTGTCGGGTGTGCAGTGGTCAAAGTTGAAAGACCTCTGTAAAGTCCTTCAGTGTTTTGAGGAATGCACAAGGCTGGTAAGCGCAGTCTACGCCATCATAAGCATGAGCATCCCACTTATGTGTATGCTCATGCAAACTTTGACGCACAGTAAGGATCAAGCGTCTGCAGCGGAGGAGGAAGAGGAGGAGGAGGAGGGAAGCCTTGATGACAGTCAGCCATTGTCTGGTCTGTGAACTGTCCTAGACGAGGTGGAGGAAGAAGAGGAAGAGGAGGAGGATGAGGGGGATGATTATTTTGGGGAGGAGGATGCTTCTCTGGGGGCAAGAGAAAATGTTGGCTTGGAAAGGTCAGGTACAGGGTTTGTGCGTGACTGGAGGGATGTGGATTTGGCAGAAAGTGCTCCTCCACCCACCACTCTCAGTGCATCATTGACACTTGGAACATTGGCCCACATATGTGATTATCTCTTGCGGATCCTAAAAAGGGACCCCCGCATTGTCAGAATTATGAAGGGTGATGGCAAATTACAGAACATCATGCCACAGGAGAACCTAGAGCTAATATTGGTGAACAAACAAGAAACTCTGGTAAGCCATCTGTTAGAGGCATTCCCAGCACACAGCAGCGGTGCAGGTTCTACCACGAGCCGAACTGGGACATGGAAGAGGTGTTCGTGGTGCACACAACCGAACTGGTGTTGAAGACAGAGGTTTCATGACCATGCTGTGGACTAATTTCTAGAGGACCGCTCACTCGACTGATAATACTGTATTGATTGCAACAGACAGGAGACAGCTGTTGTCAACTATGTTTCAAAATTGCCTCTCCTCCCCTATCGATGTTCTCCCTCACAGTTCATTCCCCTTTGACTACTGGGCCTGTAAACTGGACACCTGGCCTGAATTGGCATAATATGCCTTACAGGAGCTCGCCTGCCCTGCTGGTAGTGTGCTATCAGAAAGAGTCTTCAGTGCTGCTGGAGCAATCCTGACAGAAAGAAGGACCCAGCTGTCGACCCAAACTGTTAATGATCTCACCTTCATTACAATGAACCATGCATGGGTTTCAAAGGATTTTGTCCCACCTTCCCCTGATGATACAAATGGCTCACTTTGTTCTCCTCTTCCTCCGACTTCTCCAATTCCTCCATTTGCAGCTGCTGAATGTCCAGCCTACACCTCAACATATGCCAGTTTTTCCACCTCCCTAACTGGGCTGCACCCCCCAGGGCCGGTGTCAACACCTGGCGCACCCGGGCAAGTGCCTGGGCCCTGAGCAGGTGGGGGGGCCCACTCATGTGCGACTGCACTGGAACAGGGCCCCTCACAGTAGGCCAGTGTCTCTGACGGTGGGGGGCCCACTTGCTGTTACAGACACCGTCATACTATGAGGGGGCCCTGCGCCAGTGCTGTTGCCCATGAGTGGGCCCCCCTTGCTTGCTCAGGGCACCAGTACTTGCAATACTTACCTCTCCCTGCTCCACCACTGTGACCTTTTCCGCGTTTCCTGACAGTGACATTCAGGTCAGAGAGCATGATGACATCACATCTGTACGCCCTCTGCCAGAACAGTCCAAGTGCACAGAGCAGGAAGATGGTGACGCTGAGGAGTCTAGAGTAGAGCAGTGCCCAGCAAGGAGAGGTATTTCATTTTTTTAATGTTTGGAGCAATATATGGGGAGCATTATACACTGGAGATGTCAGGAACACCGCACTGCACTTGCTCACTGAGCCAGTGCGCGTGTCCTGAGTAAGACAAACTGTGCTCAGAGATACCTGTGGAACAGGCAGCAGCAGAGAAGATGCGTGCTTCAGACCTGCAGGACCTAAAGCACATGACTGCTGGGGGCGTGGCCTAAACTCCAGAGAGCTAGGAGCTGCAGGAAAACTCCTAGAATGGTAACTATGGAACAAAGTTACTAATTGGCATAAACAGGGACATAAACCAGATCAGGCGGCGGTCAAATCACGAGATAGCATGAAAATTACCAAAGGGCTAGACAGAACGGATAGTCAAGACGTAGCCAAGAAGTCAGAAACCAGAGAAGCAGATATACAGTACAGAATCAACAGGCAAACTCACAACGGGGGACAGAACCGGATCAGAACCATATGAGCAAGCGAACAGGCACACAGGGGTCAAAACACTCGGTCAAAGGCAAAAGTATAACTGACAGGGATTGGAGTTTCTCAGGGCTATAAAAAGCTCTCCCTGAACCAAAGAGAGGCCATAATAATTAACCCCAGGCGTGCAGGTCAAAGCCTGCACTGAGCTCAAGACATTAACCCCTGACGTGCAGGTCAAAAACCTGCACTGAGATCATGACAGGAGAATTATATATGGTGCCCATCATACACTTAAGGATCATAGATAGGGCCCATTATACACTGGAGCATCGTATGGGGCCCATTACATATGGAGCATTATATGGGCCCATCATACACTGGAGCATCATCCATGGTGCCCATCATACACTGGAGCATCATATACTGGGCCTATTATACACTTGAGCATTATAAATGGGGCCCATTATATATGGAGCATTATACACTGTTTACATAATTATTATTAGGCAAGTTGTATTTGAGAGGATTCTTTTTATTATGGAACAACAACTATGTTGTCAATCAACCGAAAAGACTCATAAATTTCAAAGCTTCATATTTTTGGAAGTTGGAGTGTTTTTTTTTTAGATTTGGCTATCTTAGGAGGATATCTGTTTGTGCAGGTAACTATTATTGTGCATAATTATTAGGCAACTTAATAAAAACCAAATATATACCCATCTCACTTGTTTATTTTCACCAGGTAAACCAATATAACAACACAAAATATTTCTGACATTCAAAACCAAAAAAGGGGACCAACTGAGCCAGCTTTCTTTACGATGACACTCAAAAGCCTTCCATCCATATGTCATTATTTTTTCTTCTTTTAGACCTTTACTAGCCAGCCACACTGTGGAGCATTTGGATGCATGTGATGGAGCATTGTCCTGTTTTCACCAGGTAAATCAATATAACAACACAAAATTTAGAAATAAACATTTCTGACATTCAAAAACCAAAAAAAAAGGGACCAACATAGCCAGCTTTCTTTACGACGACACTCAAAAGCCTTCCATCCATAGATTCTGTCAGCTGCTTGATCTGTTTATGATCAACATTGCGTGCAGCAGCCACCACAGCCTCCCTGACACTGTTCCGAGACGTGTAATGTTTTCACTCCCTGTAGATCTCACATTTTATGAAGGACCACAGATTCTCTATGGGATTCAAATCAGGTGAACAAGGGGGTCATGTCATTATTTTTTCTTCTTTTAGACCTTTACTGGCCAGCCACGCTGTGGAGTATTTGGATGCATGTGATGGAGCATTGTCCTGCATGAAAATCATGTTTTTCTTGAATGATATCGACTTCTTCCTGTAACACTGCTTGAAGAAGGTGTCTTCCAGAAACTGCCAGTAGGTCTGGGAGTTGAGCTTCACTCCATCCTCCACCCGAAAAGGTCCCACAAGTTCATCTTTGATGATACCAGCCCATACCAGTACCCCACCTCCACCTTGCTGGCATCTGAGTCAGAGTGGAGCTCTCTGGCCTTTACTGATCCAGCCTCGGGCCCATCCATCTGGCCCATCATGAGTCACTCTCATTTCATAAAACCTTACAAAAATCTGTCTTAACAAAATTCTTGGCCCAGTCTTGACATTTTATCTTATGTTTCTTGATCAAAGGTGGTTGTTTTCCAGCCTTCCTTACCTTGGCCATGTCCCTGAGTATGGCACACCTTGTGCTTTTTCATACTCCCGCAATGTTGCAGCTCTGAAATATGGCAAAACTGGCGACAAATGGCATCTTGGCAGCTTCACGCTTGATTTTTCTCAATTCATGGGCAGTTATTTTGAGCCTTTT
Organism: Dendrobates tinctorius; assembly: GCF_039654945.1. Taxonomy (NCBI): domain Eukaryota; kingdom Metazoa; phylum Chordata; class Amphibia; order Anura; family Dendrobatidae; genus Dendrobates; species Dendrobates tinctorius. The sequence continues at coordinate 15,583,092 of NW_027361821.1, read as the reverse complement.
TTTATCAACACGCTTCTTGCGACTCTGTTAGCTATTTGCCATAAAACGCTTGATTGTTCAGTGATCACGCTTCAAAAGTTTGGCAATTTCAAGACTGCTGCATCCCTCTGCAAGACATCGCACAATTTTTGACTTTTCAGAGTCTGTCAAATCTCTCTTCTGACCCATTTTGCCAAAGGAAAGGAAGTTACCTAATAATTAAGCACACCTTATATAGGGTGTTTATGTCATTAGACCGCACCTCTCCTCATTACAGAGATGCAAATCACCTGATTTACATAATTGGCAGTTGGCTTTCAAGCCTATACAGCTTGGAGTAGGACAACATGTATAAAAAGGATGATGTGATCAAAATACTCATTTGCCTTATAATTGTGCACACAGTGTATAGGCCCATCATACACTGGAGCATCATATGCTAGCGCATCATATGGGGCCCATTATATTTGGAGCATTATATAGAACCATCATACAACGGAGCATCATCCATGGGGCCCATCATATACTGGAGCATCATATGGGGTTCATTATTTATGGGGCATCATATAGGGTATGGAGCATTATATGGAGCACATATGAGGCCTATTCTGTATGGAGCATTATATGGAGCCCATTCTGTATGGAGCAATATATGGGGCCCATCATATACTGTATGGAGCTTTAAATGCGACTCATTATACTATATAGAGCAATATGTGGGGCTCATTCTACTCTATGGGGACCGTCCTATACTGTATGGCACATTATATGGGGACCATCATAGACTGTAGCATTATGTGGAGCTCATCATATACTGTATGGAACATTATATGGGACCAATTATTCTGTATGGAGCAATATATGGGGCTCATTATTATGTATGGTGCACTATGTGGTGGCCATAATACAGTATGGAGGAATATACTGTCCGGTTTTTGAGCTATCGTAGAATTTAAAATAGATATCAGTCATGTAATGTAAGAAGTAAAGTATTTGTCAATGCACTATACCAATATTTCTCTGCTGTATCGGAGCATCATGAATTGTGGTATGTGTTAAAGGGGCCCACTGACACTCTTTCACCCGGGGCACACGAAAACCTGGAGCCAGCCCTACCCCCCCACAACTTTAGCGAAATAACCCCCAGTTTTCAATTCGTAACTATTATTATAAAGTAAATTAAGGTTTACAAGCTTAAGTAATAAGAATTGATGTCGTTAGCATTGAAATGGGCACTGTTGATGTGTTTACTGTCCTCCACTCCCTTCCGACTTTGCTTCCCCATTGACTTGCATTGGGTTTCGTGTTTCAGTCGGACCTCCGACTTTTCACGATAGTTGGCCGATTCGTTTTTTTTTAAATTCGTTTTTATTGAAAATACTATAATACAACATTATCACAAATGTACAACACAGGTCAAATTAACATAAATGTGTAATTATGCAACCATTGCAGTATAAACAAAGAGCTCCGGTCATAACCCTCTCCCACCCAGGGCCCTCCCCCAACCTTTATTTGACTGGTTCAACTGTGACTCGCTAACTGTGTGGCTTCCCAAGCCTGCCAATCCCTGGTGAACTTCTGTAAGGCTTTATTTTTGTGGGCTAGCATTTTTTCAGAAATAAACGTGGTATTACCTGCTTGAGCTATGGCCTCTTTCTTAGGAATAACATCTTTTTTCCACTGTTTAGCTAATAGGAGTCTTGTCATTAACACAATCTGAGCCGTTACCACTCTAGAGCACGGGGAGAATGCATGTATGTTTAAGAGGAGGAGCGGCACCTTGGGAGACGGCTGGACGATCTATCCCACTACAAGTGAAATAAGTCTAAAGGCGTGATCCCACAAAGAAGTTATAAGTGGACAATCCCAAAATATATGATATAAGGACCCCACCTGATTACTGTTTCGCCAACATAGGTGTGAGGTGTTGGGAAACATGGAATGGAGCTTCACGGGAGTAAAATACCAGCGGAGTATCAGCTTCAAGTGTGATTCAAAGTGGGACACACATCTAAACGTCCGTCCTGCCAATTTAATTGCTCTTAACCAGTCCTTGTCAGGTATGGCTTTACCGAGGTCTTTTTCCCAGGATATGAAGGGCATAGATTTTATAAATCTGCTCTTAAGTCCCAAGGAATCATAAAGGGGTCTCAAGCCCATATCTAGGGATGAGGAAGATGAGAGGGTCCTAATAATATCACTATTAACCCTATATGGGAAGTTTAGATATTTCTTTAAAATGTATTGTACCCGGAGATATGAGAAATGGTCTCTAAAGGTCAAGCCAAGCCTGTTTTTCAACTGGGCAAAAGGTAAAAGAGTGCGATCTTCAACTATATCGCTTAATACCGTGATCCCGCCTATCTTCCAATGGTACAGGTCAAGGTCCTCTGATAACACCTCCAGAAGTTCTAAAGGTGCCTCGAGAGGCAATGCAGGGATGTGTGTCTGAGTGGTGGAGTGAACCTGAAGCCAATTAGACAGGGAGTGCTTAGTCAGTGGGAGGAGGGCCCCCAGGTTCCGTGGGTTAACCACAGCTGCCCATACCACTGTCCTGAGATAGTGTGAGGGTGCAAATGTGCCTCTATTTGGGACCACCTACTTGGGGGGTTGCGATTCCACCAGTTCTTCAACCGGCTGAGTTGAGTTGCTATATAGTAATCGTTCACATTAGGGAGTTCCACCCCCCACTGGCTTTGCGCATTGCAACAAATGTCTCGACAACTGAGGCTGCTTTCCTCCCCAGATGAAGGTGTTCAGAAGCTTATGAGAACGTTGAAAAAACACCTTCGGAGGTGATATTGGCACCGTGCGAAATAAATATAACATTTTGGGCAGTAATAACATCTTAAACAGTGCAATATGACCCACCAAGGAGACTTCAAATTTCTGGAGTCTGCTCATCTCATTCTCAATATCTGCTAGTAGGGGGAGGTAATTGGCTTTGTACAAATTAGTGGAGAATGATGTTACCAACGTTCCCAGGTATGAAAGTTGCTCCATCTGCCAGTCCATCCTCATAATGGCCTTAAGGCGTTTCAACTGCGGTAATGGTATGTTAAGGTGTAGAATTTGAGATTTATTCTCATTAATTTTGTAGTAAGATAGGAGGCCAAATTTTTCAATAATCTCTAGAGCTGCCGGCAAAGACTCCAAGGGGCGTTCTAAAGTCAATATCACATCATCAGCATACAACGTGATGCAATGAGATTGTTTCCCCACCTCTTTGCCCCAGATATCTGGACTTTGTCTGATTGCTTGGGCAAGTGGTTCTAAAGCTAAAATGAACACTAGGGGGAGAGAGGACACCCCTGCCTAGTGCCATTTGTAATGGGGAATGTCTCTGACATGGTATCATTCACAAAATCCCTGGCCGACGGAGCAGAATACAGAGCTTTAATAGCAGTCAGCACCCGACCCCCAAAACCCATATGCTCCAGAACCGAGAAGACGAACTACCATCTCACTCGGTCAAATGCCTTCTTGGCGTCTAAGGCCACTACCTTCGCTAGTGTACCCCTTCTATTTATTACATCTATCAAATCAATTACTTTCCTGGTGTTGTCAGCTGCAGTCCGCCCTTGCACAAAACCACCCTGGTCTGGGTTAATAAGGGAAGGAATGATAGGTGCCAATCTCAAAGCAATACACTTAGCATAAATTTTGACATCAGTGTTTAACAATGAAATCGGGCGGAAGTTTTGGGGCACCTCTGGTGGCTTTCCCTGTTTTGGGAGTGTGATCACAGTAGCTGTCAGCATTTCTTTTGGGAAGCTCCCTTCATTTGCTGCTAATTGTAGGGTTTTGCATAAGTGTGGGACTAAGGTCTCCTGGCAAGCCTTATAGTACAAGTTTGTAAGACCATCCGGGCCTGGGGCCTTTGCCTCTGGGAGAGAGTTAATCACTTTGGTCAATTCAGTCTCCGTCAAAGGTGCGTTTAAGATTTCTAAGGGTACCGTTACACCTAGCGACTCACCAGCGATCCCGACCAGCGATATGACGCGGTCAGGATCGCTGGTGAATCGCTAGGTGGTCGCTAGTGAGCTGCCACTCAGGCAGATCTCACCAGCGACATCGCTGGGGACGGGGGTCGTTACTTACCTGTCAGACTCGGTGATCCTGCGTCCTCCCGCCCGCGTCCACGCGCCGCTCGTCGGCGCCACAGGAAGCGCCGCAGGAAGTGGACGATGAGGAATGGTCCAGCAGCTTCTCGCGCGATCAGCGATAACCAACGGGGGAGCCAGTCAGAGGTAAGTATCACATGCAGCGATATCGCTAGCAATATTGCTGCAACGTCACAAAGTCGGTAACTTTACAGCGATATTGCTAGCGATATCGCAGTGTGTAACGGGGGCTTAACTGGTCTGGTGCAAGAGTTGGGAGATTAATGCTTGACAAAAACAGATTTGTATCAGGGGCTGTTGGGCCATGGAGGTCTGCTCTTGGATCTAAATTATACAAAGAAGCATAGTAATCCTTAAATTTATTGGCGATTTCCCGAGGAGTGTATATCTTAGAATCGGGAGATAAGTTCCTCAAAGGGGATCTTAGTTTTAGAAGTTTTAATTTTCACTCTGGATGCTAGCAGTTTACCTGCTTTATTATTTTGGGAGTAGTAATGGGCTTTGGTGATCATAATATTTTTTTCATAATTGTGTAAGAGTAATTCCCTCAATTCCAGTTGGAGATCACGTAGTTTACACATTTGGGCAGAGGATGGGGCTCTTTTATTCATTTATTCCAGTGAACTGATCGATGCTGTAAGGTCTGATAAGCATTTTTCTCTTTGCTTTTTAAGAATATGACCTATTTTAATATTTTGGCCCCTGATAAACGCTTTATGGGCATTCCATACATGGAAGTAATTAGTGACCGAGTCCGCATTGAGCTCAAAGTATTCTTTAAGAGCTACTTTTGTTTGTGCCACTAAATGGGGGGTTTTTAGAATAAAGGGGTTCATCTTCCACGGGGAGTAAAGGGGGCACTCAGATTCTTCCCGAATAGACATCTTTATGGGGGCATGATCCGACCAAGTTATTATACCTATTTCTGATGAGTTGACAATATTAAGGAGAGACCTGCTAACCAAGAATAGGTCTATCCGGGAGTAGGAGTGATGTACCTGTGAAAAGTAGGTATAGTCCTTCTCACATGCATGAAGAACCCTCCATATGTCTTATAGGTCCTCCCAAAAGGCTAAGGGGGGGAGAACAGGCGGCCCCCTGGAGGTTGGGGTGGAAGAGTCCAGAGAATTATCAAAAACACAATTAAAATCCCCACATATGATTACGTGGCCCTATTTAACCTTATTGATTCTAGCTAATAATTTTTTGATAAATCTAGCCTGCGCTTCATTTGGAGCGTAAATGACGGCTATAGTATACAAAACATTATTTATGGTGCCCACTTGTATGAGGTATCGACCTGCAGGGTCAAGTTCTAGATAAGTTAAGGAGAAAGCAACAGACCCCTTGATAGCTAACATCACCCCTCTCTTTTTTTTCGAGAAATTAGATTGGACCATATATGGAAAGAGCCGATGAGACAGTCTGTGGGAGTCTTTCTCCAATAAGTGCGTCTCCTGGGCACAAAGCACCTCACATTTAGCTGCGACCGCCTCTTTCCACATATAAGATCTTTTATGAGGGCTGTTTAGGCTTCTAACATTAAGTGAGCATATTGTAATAACCATATTGTAAACATACAGATGCTAGTATAACTAATGGGTTGCCTATTATACCTGTCAGAATTCCCTGCAAAGCGGGAAAATGCTTGACCCGAATAAACCACAGGTATGCAAAAGGATAGAAAAAAACAAAAACCAAACACAATGCAAACTAATAAAATCAGAAGTAAAGTCATGAAACAGACCGAGGACTGCACTTCGGTCCACAAAACGCGGGAGTAGGAAATCCGCGGGGGGGGGGGTACATCACTGTCCGCACCAATCAGTCAGGATGTCACCCTTGTTAAAAGATAGTAAAATATAGATAATGATTGTATCTTCAGCGCCTGTTTCTTTTTGGGAGGACTTTCTGCCATGTCTCCTCTGCCCTTACAGGTGGCTCTCTTTGTTACTGAGGTTGTTCTTGCACTTGTATATCCCAGGTACGAAGTAAATCTCTTCCTCTTTCATATGAAGAGACAGTATGCCACGATCCTTTGTTGTTAATGAGCAATTTCTTGGGGTACCCCCACCTGTATGCCACCTGAGATTCTCTGAGGGCTGCAGTGATGGGATTCATTAGTCTGCGGAAGCACAGTGTCTCTGCCGAGAGATCAGCATAAATTTTGATTTGGTGGAAAGGTGAAGGTAGAGATCCTTTCTTTCTGGAATAAGACAGAAGTTCCTCTTTAATATGATAGCAATTAATGCGTGCAACAATATCCCTCGGAACAGTGTCTGGCAAGTGGCTTGGGCGAGATACTCTGTGCGCTCGATCAATAATTAGTTCATATGGTGAATAGGAGGGGACCACTGCTTGGAATAAATCTTGCACATAACCCCTCAGCTCAGAGGGTGTGTTGGTTTCTGGTACAACCCTTAATTTCAGGTTGTTCCTGCAGTTACGAACCTCCAAGTCCACAAGTATATTATATATGGCTTCTATGTCTTCTGCCATGTCATTAAGAGAGTCAATAAGGTTGTTATGGGAAAATGCAAATTCTACCATTTTGTCCTCCACAAGGGACACGCTCTCCTCCACCTCCTGAATGTGAGATGTAACAGGTTTTAACATTAATGAAAAGTCCTTTAGCATTGTGGTGCTAAAAGCCATCAGCATATCTTTAATTAAAGTTCCTGAAGCAGGGAGATCTGTTGTAGGAAGTTGCGGTAATACTGCAAGAGATTTACAATTGTCCCCTCCAGAATCCCCTTTCTCTGCAACATCTCTCTTGTTATTCTGGGTCTGGGAGTGCAGGGGAGGAGTGCATTGCTGCATATCTATCCGCCGACCTGCTGGAACTATTTTTCCCTCGTGTCCCTTCGCAAGTGGGGAAAATCTAGATCCTCGTGATGGACCCGGACCACAGAGATAAGGTGAGGTGGTTGTTGCCTCATCCTGCACCGCAGCAGTGGTCTTTGCTGGGCTCAGGGGCAGTGGAGAGGGGGACTCTCCCGAGGAGCAGGAGACTCTGCTTACTGAGGGGCTGTCTTGCGTGGTATACCTGTTGAATAAAATCTCCAATTTGCTTTGGTTTTTGAGATTTCTCTTACCCCTTGTCATCTTGCCAGTGATCAGTGAAGATTCAGGCAGCCGGGTGGGTTGATTAATATGCAGGAAAGGTGCTGAAATTGTCGCTTTGTAGGGTCTCAGGGAAGGAGCATTCAGCTCATGCAACTGTCGCTCATCCCTACCGGTTTGAAAAGCCGGCAATTCAGTGCGCGATACAGTAAAATCTCACTGACAGGTTTAATAAAGAAACGAAAGAATAGATAGATACACATAGAATACATACTGTATATATATATATATATATATATATATATATATATATACAGTTGTGGCCAAAAGTATTGACACCCCTGCAATTCTGTCAGAAAATACTCCGTTTCTTCCTGAAAATGATTGCAAACACAAATTCTTTGGTATTATTATCATGAAAAAACACAAAAGAGAATGAAGCAAAAAGCAAAACATTGATCATTTCACACAAAACTCCAAAAATGGGCCAAACAAAAGTATTAGCACCCTCAGCCTAATACTTGGTTGCACAACCTTTAGCCAAAATAACTGCGACCCACCACTTCCGGTAACCATCAATGAGTTTCTTACAATGCTCTGCTGGAATTTTAGACCTTTCTTCTTTGGCAAACTGCTCCAGGTCCCTGATATTTGAAGGGTGCCTTCTCCAAACTGCCTTTTTAGATCTCTCCACGGGCGTTCTATGGGATTCAGGTCTGGACTCATTGCTGGCCACCTTAGAAGTCTCCAGTGCTTTCTCTCAAACCATTTTCTAGTGCTTTTTGAAGTGTGTTTTGGGTCATTGTCCTGCTGGAAGACCCATGACCTCAGAGGGAGACCCAGCTTTCTCACACTGGGCCCTACATTATGCTGCAAAATTTGTTGGTAGTCTTCAGACTTCATAATGCCATGCACACGGTCAAGCAGTTCAGTGCCAGAGGCAGCAAAGCAGCCCCAAAACATCAGGGAACCTCCGCCATGTTTGACTTTAGGGACCGTGTTCTTTTCTTTGAATGCCTCTTTTTTTCTCCTGAAACTCTATGTTGATGCCTTTGCCCCAAAAGCTCTACTTTTGTCTCATCTGACCAGAGAACATTCTTCCAAAACGTTTTAGGCTTTTTCAGGTAAGTTTTGGCAAACTCCAGCCTGGCTTTTTTATGTCTCGGGGTAAGAAGTGGGGTCTTCCTGGGTCTCCTACCATACAGTCCCTTTTCATTCAGACGCCGATGGATAGAACGGGTTGACACTGTTGTACCCTCGGACTGCAGGGCAGCTTGAACTTGTTTGGATGTTAGTTGAGGTTCTTTAGCCAACATCCACACAATCTTGCATTGAAATCTATTGTCAATTTTTCTTTTCCGTCCACATCTAGGGAGGTTAGCCACAGTGCCATGGGCTTTAAACTTCTTGATGACACTGCGCACGGTAGACACAGGAACATTCAGGTCTTTGGAGATGGACTTGGAGCCTTGAGATTGCTCATGCTTCCTCACAATTTGGTTTCTCAAGTCCTCAGACAGTTCTTTGGTCTTCTTTCTTTTCTCCATGCTCAATGTGGTACACACAAGGACACAGGACAGAGGTTGAGTCAACTTTAATCCATGTCAACTGGCTGCAAGTGTGATTTAGTTATTGCCAACACCTGTTAGGTGCCACAGGTAAGATACAGGTGCTGTTAATTACACAAATTAGAGAAGCATCACATGATTGTTCGAACAGTGCCAATACTTTTGTCCACCCTCATTTTTATGTTTGGTGTGGAATTATATCCAATTTGGCTTTAGGACAATTCTTTTTGTGTTTTTTCATTTAAGACAAATTAAATGAAGATAATAATACCAAAGAATTTGTGTTTGCAATCATTTTCAGGAAGAAACTGAGTATTATCTGACAGAATTGCAGGGGTGTCAAAACTTTTGGCCACAACTGTATATATATATATATATATATGCGTTCTATGTGTCTAACTGTCTATATCTGTTCTTTCGTTTGTGTTTGAAAACCTGTCATTGGGCTCCATTATATGTCTATTTTGCAAGCCTGCCGAGAAAAAAACGGTATACGGATCACATACAGATTACTTACGGAAGGGAAATATACGCGGCCACACCCTGACAACAGATGACATACGGATCACTATTTAGGGACCATTTATGCGTATTACGACCATACAATACGGTCCGTATTTTTATACGTTGTGTGTGACGCCGGCCTTAAAGGGCAGGTAGGTTCCAGCCCCAATTAAAAACAATCTGAGACATTTATGGCATATTATGTGGATTTCTTCAAGTGTTCATCAGAATACAACTTTAACTTATGCCGCTGGTTAAAAATGTAATTGCCTCTAATTTTGTAGTTATTTTTTTACGTCATCTCTGTGCATTTCTCATACCAAGTAACCACCACCTTATGGTTGCTAGGCATATAAGTGGGAGATCATCAGTATTTTTCATCTGTGCTGCCTTCATATTCTATCATGGGGACTTGCTGCATTCTGCAGGGCATTAATATTGTGTCCAGATATTGCTAAATATGGCTTCTATTTTTCTTGAATGTGTTTCAATGTAATGTCATTTTCTGTTAATTGCTTTTAATATTAGGTTAGGATCTCCTTATACAATGAAGACCCTTCATGCTGGTTGAGGACTTGCATATTTTTGGTCAAATTATGAACTGATACCTGGGGAGCCCGCCTAATCTAATACTATGGATATGATATCGCAATCTATTATTTGAGGATAGCAAAAAACCTTTGGAGGGATATATACATAATTAACATTCAAGCCTACAGTATGTCCCAGCCCTTGATGATGCCTCAAACTCTGTGAAACATGTTGGGGGGGATGTTTCTGCTAAAATCTACCTTCCTATTCTGCCAGATATGTGCTAGCATCCCCGGTGCTATACCCTATACTAATATAGAGAAGCAAGCATTCTGGTAAGCAGCAGATTAAGGACTGAATTTTATACCCTTATTTTTCACATTTTAGTTTAAAATTAAAAGTTAAATTTTAAGCCTTCTAGTGAGGGTCTATTTGGGGTTCTATCCAATTTGTTAACTCTGGATATGACTAATATGCTGTAAGCCAGACGCTGTGTGCTATACTTGTCTGTGTGAATAGTGCCCTATACAAGCCTTATCTGTGTACATATCACTAAGCAGCACCCTATCCCATGAATGGCAAGTGTGTTAGTGGTTATTCGTCAATGTCTTCAATATTATACACAATTTATCATCGGGTTTTTCAGCATCCTGTATTATATTGGTATTGTAACCAGATATTAGCAAGTATGGCCTCTGTTGTGAGTTCATTTTCCCCTTCACTACTGAGGCCCGAGGAACTCCCTCTTCTGGTGAAGAAAGGTAGTGAGCCTGATTGTCAAACACCTGGGGCTGATGATGATGACTGGCTGAGTGGAGTTAATGACTGGATATAAGGCTGCCGACGCCCTTCTGGCCTGCGGGTGATTTCTCTGTGGACTTCTAGGAAACCAGTCTGATTCCTGCTCATCTAAAGCTAAGATTTCTGCTTTGCCTTTTTGCATTAGTGTTTTGTTTTCCTTGCTTTTCTGGATTCTGCCATTCCCTGCTGGGGTTAGCTGAATCTCCTTTTGCCTGTTGCTCTGTCTTCAGAATATTCCTGAGTACTGACATAGCTTTTTGAAGCCTAGCGTCTTCAGGGCCTTTTTTACTGTCAGTTGTTGGCTCTTATTTTCATAGGGTTTTTCACGGATTGCAGACAGCAGCCTTCCTGTCCTTTCCTATCTAAGCTAGCGTGGGCCCCATCTTTGCTCAGTCTATCTTTCTGTCTGTGTTTTGTTCTTTCTTCTTGCTTCACCAGCATTATATGTGGGGGGGCTGCCTTTTACTTTGGGGTCTGCTCTGGGGCAGTTTAGATTTCCCTTTCTGTCTTTAGGCTATGTAGTCCTCCGGCTGTGATCGAGGGGCCTAGGGCATCGTAGGAGCCCCCCACGGCTACTGCTAGTTGTGTTGATAGGTTCAGGGGTCTGCAATCCAAATGCTGCCAACTTCTCTGGTTTTCTGGACTTAGCTAGCATTACTATTTTTGCCTCCTACGGTGACTCAATCATAACAGAATCACCCGCCATACCGCAGATTCTAGGGTACTCAATAGCAGGAAAGAATTGTATAAAAAAAAAGTGTGTATATTTTTTCCTCTATATCTCTGAGGCCGTAGGGGGAATTTCTATTTTTTCTCTCAATGGAGATAAAGCAATTGTCTGATCGTGTGGAGCAGCTCGCTGCGGAAGTGCGGGGAATTTCCACTTACCTTGCTCATTCACATGCTGCTGAACCAAAGATTCCTACACCTGATGTATTTTTTGGGGATCGGTCTAAATTTTTGAATTTCAAAAATAATTGTAAATTATTTTTTGCCTTGAAGCCTAACTCGTCAGGGAGCTTCGCGCAGCAGGTTAAAATTGTCATCTCTTTGCTGCGTGGCGATCCCCAGGATTGGGCGTTTTCTTTGAAACCAGATGATCCTATTCTGACTAATGTGAACGCATTTTTTCAGGCCTTGGGGTTGTTGTATGACGAACCTAATGCCATTGATCAGGCTGAAAAGACCCTGCTGGCATTGAACCAGGGTCGTGATTCTGCAGAGTTGTACTGTCAAAAATTCCGAAAGTGGGCAGTACTTACTACCTGGAATGATAATGCCTTGGCTGCTCTCTTTCGGAAGGGGTTGTCAGAAGCCGTAAAAGATACTATGGTGGGATTTCCTGTTCCCTCTGGTATTGACGATTCTATGTCTTTAGCCATTCAGGTTGATCGGCGTTTACGCGAATGCAGAGCTGCACGAGAGGTGTTGCCACCTGTTGAACAAATGTCTGAACCTATGCAATGTGATAGAGTTTTTTCCAGAGAGCAGCGTCAGGAGTTCAGAAGGCGTAATAAGTTGTGTTTTTTCTGTGGAGATGCCTCGCATATTATTTCTGTCTGTCCTAAACGCGAGAAACGCTTTGCACACACGTTTTCTGTTGGTGGTGTTCAACCTAAGTTTCTTCTGGCTATTACTCTGATCTGCTCCCTGTCCACATTTTCCGCCAAGGCTTTTGTGGATTCGGGAGCAGCTCTAAACCTAATGGACTTGGATTTTGCTAAACGTTGTGGATTTCCGATGACACCTCTGCAGACGCCTATCCCTTTAAGGGGGATTGATGCTACTCCTTTGGCTAAAAATAAACCTCAGTTTTGGACCCAGGTGGTAATGCAGGTCGCCCCGGACCATCAAGAAAATTGCAGGTTTTTGGTGTTACATAATCTGCATGATACTATTGTTCTGGGGTTTCCCTGGTTACAAATTCATAATCCAGTTTTGGATTGGAAATCTGTGTCTGTGGTGACTTGGGGTTGTCGGTGTGCCTTTAGTGAGGCTCCGGTGTTTTCCACCTCTCCTCAGTCGCATGATGTTCCTGATTATTTGGCGGACTTTTATGATGTATTTAGTGAGAATGAGTCTGCGTCTCTGCCTCCTCATAGGAGTTATGACTGTGCTATTGAACTGAGCCCGGGGTGTAAATTTCCCAAGGGTCGGCTCTTCAATTTATCTGTACCCGAGCACGAGGCTATGCGATCCTATATTAAGGAGGCGTTGGAGAAGGATCATATTAGACCATCCTCGTCACCCTTAGGTGCCGTTTTTTTTTTTGTAGCCAAAAAGGATGGATCATTAAGACCTTGTATTGATTATCGTGCTCTCAACAAAATTACTGTTAAATATCAGTATCCTTTACCCCTGAATTCTGATCTATTCTCCAGAGTTAAAGGTGCTTGCTGGTTTACCAAGCTTGACCTCAGGGGGGCGTATAATCTTATTCGCATTAAGCATGGGGATGAATGGAAGACGGCGTTTAATACTCCGGAGGGACATTTTGAGTACCTGGTGATGCCTTTTGGGCTCACTAATGCCCCTTCTGTCTTCCAGTGCTTCATGAACGATATTTTCCGAGATTTTGTCGATAAATTTTTGATTATCTATCTGGATGATATTTTGATCTTCTCCAAGGATTGGGATTCTCATGTGGAACATATTCGGACTGTGTTCCGGATCTTGAGGGAGAATTCCCTGTATGTCAAAGGATCTAAATGCCTTTTTGGAGTACAGAGGATTTCTTTTTTGGGATTTATTTTGTCCCCGTCAACTATTGAAATGGACCCGGCCAAGGTACAGGCCATTTACGATTGGGTTCAGCCCACTTCTTTGAAGGCCCTCCAGAAGTTTTTGGGTTTTGCTAATTTTTATCGGAAATTTATAGCAAAATTTTCTAGTATTGCCAAGCCATTGACTGATTTGACTAAGAAGGGTGCTGATGTGTTAAATTGGAGGCTGTTTCTTCCTTTCAGGAGCTGAAGCGAAGATTCACCTCCGCCCCGGTTTTGCGGCAACCTGATGTCTCACTTCCGTTCCAGGTAGAGGTGGATGCTTCTGAGATTGGTGCAGGAGCTGTTTTGTCCCAAAAGGATCCTGTAACATCTAAAATGAATCCCTGTGCTTTCTTTTCCCGAAAGTTCTCTCCATCTGAACGTAACTATGATGTGGGGAATCGGGAACTGTTAGCCATGAAATGGGCATTTGAGGAGTGGAGACATTGGTTGGAGGGAGCTAAGCATGAAGTCGTGGTCCTCACTGACCACAAGAATTTGATTTACCTGGAGTCGGCTAAGCGCTTGAACCCTAGACAGGCTAGGTGGGCCTTGTTTTTTACACGTTTTGATTTTGTGGTTTCTTTTCTTCCTGGAACTAAGAATGTCAAGGCTGACGCCCTCTCTAGGAGCTTCTTTGCTGATTCTCCTGTGGTGACCAAGCCTGCTACTATCTTAGGCGAAGGGGTAGTTCTTTCTGCCATCTCGCCCGATTTGAGACGTGCTCTGGAAGAGTTCCAGGAGGACAAACCTGAGCGTTGTCCCAGTGGAAAGTTGTATGTTCCTGACCAGTGGAAGAAGAGAGTGATGTCTGAAGTTCATTGCTCTGCTTTGGCTGGTCATCCAGGTATTTTTGGTACTAGAGATCTGGTGAGTCGGTCTTTTTGGTGGCCCTCCTTGTCTCGTGATGTCAGGAATTTTGTGCAGTCCTGTGGGACGTGCTCCCGGTCTAAATCGTGTTCTCGCTCTAGTGGGTTGTTGATGCCTTTGCCTGTCCCCAAGAGGCCATGGACCCATATTTCAGTGGATTTCATCTCTGATATGTCTGTCTCTCAATGGATGACTGCTATTTGGGTGATTTGTGATAGGTTCTCTAAGATGGTTCATCTTGTACCACTCCCTAAGTTGCCGTCTTCCTCTGAATTGGTGCCCCTGTTTTTACAACAGGTGGTTCGCTTGCACGGGATTCCTGAGAACATTGTATCTGACAGAGGAGTCCAGTTTGTGTCTAGATTTTGGAGAACTTTCTGTTCCAAGCTGGGAATTCAGTTGTCCTTCTCCTCTGCTTTTCACCCTCAGACCAATGGGCAGACAGAGAGAACAAACCAGACCTTGGAGTCATATTTGAGATGTTTTATTTCTGCTGATCAGGATGATTGGGTTTCATTTTTGCCCTTGGCTGAATTTGCTTTAAATAATAGAGCTAGTTCTGCCACTTTGATGTCTCCTTTTTTTTGTAACTTTGGGTTTCATCCTCGATTTTCTTCAGGGCAGGTGGAGCCCTCTGCCTGCCCAGGGGTTGACACTGTGGTGGAGAGAATGCACCAGATCTGGGACCAAGTGGTGGATAAGTTATCTCTCTCCCAGGAAAAGGCCCAGCGGTTTTCCAACTGACATAGGACCATTGGTCCCCAATTTAAGGTTGGTGATATGGTGTGGTTATCATCAAAAAATATTGCTATGAAGGTGGCTTCTCCTAAGTTTAAGCCTAGATTTATTGGACCTTACAAGATTTTGGAGATTATTAATCCGGTCTCTTTTTGTTTGGCTCTTCCTGTCACATTTAAAATCCATAATGTGTTCCATAAATCTTTGTTGAAGAGGTTTGTTGAACCTGTTGTTCCGGGGGTTGCACCTCCAGACCCTGTATTGGTTGAAGGTAACATGGAATATGAGGTAGAGAAAGTACTGGATTCCCGTCTGGCTAGACGGAGACTCCAGTATTTGGTTAAGTGGAAGGGTTATGGTCAGGAGGATAATTCCTGGGTCTCTGCCTCTGATATTCATGCCAAAAGATTGGTGCGTGCCTTTCATCGGGCTCACCCTGATCGCCCTGGTGGCGTGGTTGAGGGTTCGGTGACCCCTCCTAAAGGGGGAGGTACTGTTGTGAGTTCATTTTCCCCTTCACTACTGAGGCCCGAGGAACTCCCTCTTCTGGTGAAGAAAGGTAGTGAGCCTGATTGTCAAACACCTGGGGCTGATGATGATGACTGGCTGAATGGAGTTAATGACTGGATATAAGGCTGCCGACGCCCTTCTGGCCTGCGGGTGATTTCTCTGTGGACTTCTAGGAAACCAGTCTGATTCCTGCTCATCTGAAGCTAAGATTTCTGCTTTGCCTTTTTGCATTAGTGTTTTGTTTTCCTTGCTTTTCAGGATTCTGCCATTCCCTGCTGGGGTTAGCTGAATCTCCTTTTGCCTGTTGCTCTGTCTTCAGAATATTCCTGAGTACTGACATAGCTTTTTTGAAGCCTAGCGTCTTCAGGGCCTTTTTTACTGTCAGTTGTTGGCTCTTATTTTCATAGGGTTTTTCACGGATTGCAGACAGCAGCCTTCCTGTCCTTTCCTATCTAAGCTAGCGTGGGCCCCATCTTTGCTCAGTCTATCTTTCTGTCTGTGTTTTGTTCTTTCTTCTTGCTTCACCATCATTATATGTGGGGGGCTGCCTTTTACTTTGGGATCTGCTCTGGGGCAGTTTAGATTTCCCTTTCTGTCTTTAGGCTATGTAGTCCTCCGGCTGTGATCGAGGGGCCTAGGGCATCGTAGGAGCCCCCCACGGCTACTGCTAGTTGTGTTGATAGGTTCAGGGGTCTGCAATCCGATTGCTGCCAACTTCTCTGGTTTTCTGGACTTAGCTAGCATTACTATTTTTGCCTCCTACGGTGACTCAATCATAACAGGCCTCTTTTGTTGTGATGTGTTTGGATTTGATGTCCATTCCAGCAAATAGTGAATAGCATTTGTTTTCTTCCAGTTTCTCATATAGTCTCATATAATGTAGACTCCTAGGGAGATCATGTGTTGCAGAACAGGATAAGGCCCCCTGCACACATCCTGATTTTACCGTCAATGGACAAAGACAGTACTGGTGTTATCAGTTTTACATGTCCATGTGACATATTTGTCTATGTGTGCGTCATCCCTGTGACATCCGTGTGACGTGTACTGGAATAAAATGCAGGATAGAGATTGCAGATTTTTAAGTGTTAAAGATGCGCAAAGATATAGATAGACTGACATCACCGCTATTCACAGTTGCCGAGTCTCACCTAGCTCAGCGTGAACTGGCGTCTCTGATGAGCGTTGACTAGTGTTGAGCATTCCGATACCGCAAGTATCGGGTATCGGCCGATACTTGCTGTATTGGAATTCCGATACCGACTTCCGATATTTTTTCAATATCGGAAGTCGGCATCGGAATCGGAAGTTCAAAGTTGATTGACAGCCTGACGTCATCATGATGCGCGGTGTGTGCGCATCATGATGCGCCGTCATTTCGGGCCTTCCGGGGGTCTCTGCCGGCCTGCCGGGGGGCTGTGCCGGCCTGCCGGGGGGCTGTGTGGACTGCCCGGGGTCTGTACCGGCCTGCCGGGGGGCTGTGCCGGCCTGCCGGTGGTCTGTGCACCCTGTGGGGGTCTGTACCGGCCTGCCGGGGGGCTGTGCCGGCCTGCCGGTGGTCTGTGCACCCTGTGGGGGTCTGTACCGGCCTGCTGGGGGGCTGTGCCGGCCTGCCGGGGGGCTGTGTGGACTGCCCGGGGTCTGTACCGGCCTGCCGGGGGGCTGTGCACCCTGTGGGGGTCTGTACCGGCCTGCCGGGGGGCTGTGCCGGCCTGCCGGGGGGCTGTGCTGATGTCCGGGGGTCTGTGCAAGCATCGTCCGATGGGACTACAAGTCCCATCTGGCGATGCCTGCTACCATGACAGTGATTGACACATTAGCCAATGATGGGACAGTAGTAGTCCCATCATCCGGCTAATGTGTTAAATGTTAAAAAAAAAAAAAAAATACTACATACATACTACATACATACTACATGCATGCTACATACATACTACATGCTACATACATACTACATACATACTACATACATACATACTACATAACACATATATACTACATACATACTACATACATACTACATACATACTACATGCATGCTACATACATACTACATGCTACATACATACTACATATATACTACATGCATGCTACATACATACTACATGCTACATACATGCTACATACATACTACATACATACTACATGCTACATACATACCACATACATACTACATACATACTACATGCTACATACATACTACATATATACTACATGCATGCTACATACATACTACATGCTACATACATACCACATACATACTACATATATACTACATGCATGCTACATACATACTGCATGCTACATGCATGCTACATACATACTACATACATACTACATGCTACATACATACCACATATATACTACATACATACTACATACAATACATTCATACAATACATACATAGACATACAGTACATATAACATAGAGTAACATACTTACCAATACTTGTCACATTGTTCCCCGAAGCCATTGTCTTTTACGGAATAAATATTAACATAACAAACCACAAAAATACTCACCCACGATCCGAAGCAGTCCACGAGTGTGTCCCACGACGATCTTGGGTAGAGAACTGCAGCATCAGCTGTTGCTGCCGTTCTCTACGGGCTGCAGGAATCCAATGACGGAAGGTAGGTATCCTTCCGCACTGTATTCCTCCGCCACTTAAAAAAAAAAAAGTCCCTAGTCTCACTTTATGCCATTGCTGCGTGGGAATTTCCCACACAGCAATGACATAAAGTGAGACTAGGGACTTTTTTTTTTAAGTGGCGGAGGAATACAGTGCTGAAGGATACCTACCTTCCGTCATTGGATTCCTGCAGCCCGTAGAGAACGGCAGCAACAGCTGATGCTGCAGTTCTCTACCCAAGATCGTCGTGGGACACACTCGTGGACTGCTTCGGATCGTGGGTGAGTATTTTTGTGGTTTGTTATGTTAATATTTATTCCGTAAAAGACAATGGCTTCGGGGAACAATGTGACAAGTATTGGTAAGTATGTTACTCTATGTTATATGTACTGTATGTCTATGTATGTATTGTATGAATGTATTGTATGTAGTATGTATGTAGTATATATGTGGTATGTATGTAGCATGTAGTATGTATGTAGCATGCATGTAGTATATATGTAGTATGTATGTAGCATGTAGTATGTATGTAGTATGTATGTAGTATGTATGTGGTATGCATGTAGCATGCATGTAGTATGTATGTAGTATATATGTGGTATGTATGTAGCATGTAGTATGTATGTAGCATGCAGTATGTATGTAGCATGCATGTAGTATATATGTAGTATGTATGTAGCATATATGTAGTATGTATGTAGCATGTAGTATGTATGTAGCATGCAGTATGTATGTAGCATGCATGTAGTATATATGTAGTATGTATGTAGCATATAGTATATATGTAGTATGCATGTAGTATATATGTAGTATGTATGTAGCATATAGTATATATGTAGCATGCATGTAGTATATATGTAGTATGTATGTAGCATGTAGTATGTATGTAGCATGCAGTATGTATGTAGCATGCATGTAGTATATATGTAGTATGTATGTAGCATATATGTAGTATGTATGTAGCATATAGTATATATGTAGTATGCATGTAGTATATATGTAGTATGTATGTTGCATGTAGTATATATGTAGTATGTATGTAGCATGTAGTATGTATGTAGTATGTATGTGGTATGTATGTAGCATGTAGCATGTATGTAGCATGCATGTAGTATATATGTAGTATGTATGTAGCATGTAGTATATATGTAGTATGTATGTTGCATGTAGTATATATGTAGTATGAATGTAGCATGTATGTAGTATGCATGTTGTATGTATGTAGCATGTAATTTTTTTTTTTTTTTACATTCAACACATTAGCCGGATGATGGGACTACTACTGTCCCATCATTGGCTAATGTGTCAATCACTGTCATGGTAGCAGGCATCGCCCGATGGGACTTGTAGTCCCATCGGACGATGCCTGCACAGACCCCCGAAGCCTGCACAGCCCCCCGGAGCCTGCACAGCCCCCCGGCAGGCCGGCACAGCCCCCCGGCAGGCCGGCACAGCCCACCGGAGCCTGCACAGCCCCCCGGCAGGCTGGCACAGACCACAGGAGCCTGCACAGACCCCCTGGCAGGCCGGCACAGCCCCCCGAAAGGCCCGTACAGACCCCAGAGAGGCTGTACAAGGGAAAAACAGGATTTTTCTTATTCCGATACCGGAAGTCCCATAGACTTGAATGGGACTTCCGGTATCGGAATCGGCGATACCGATACTTTTTTTTAAGATCGGCCGATCCATTCCGATCCGATACTTTGAAGTATCGGACGGTATCGCTCAACTCTAGCGGTGACGTCAGTAACATTACTGCTTTTCACAGTCACTGGGTCTCACGTAACGCAGGATGACCCAGATACTCTGATGAGTGGTGACATCTGTAACATTACTACTCTTCACAGTCGTTGAGTTTCAGCTAGCGCAGCCTGAACTGGCGACTCTGATGAGCGGTGATGTCAGTAACATTACTGCTCTTCACAGTCGCTGAGTCTCACCTAGCGCAGCCTGATCTGGCATCTCTGATGAGCGGTGACGTCAGTAACATTACTGCTTTTCACAGTCACTGGGTCTCACGTAGCACAGGGTAACCCAGATACTCTGATGAGTGGTGACATCTGTAACATTACTGCTCTTCACAGTCGTTGAGTTTCAGCTAGCGCAGCCTGAACTGGCGACTCTGATGAGCGGTGATGTCAGTAACATTACTGCTCTTCACAGTCGCTGAGTCTCACCTAGCGCAGCCTGAACTGGCGTCTCTGATGAGCAGTGACGTCAGTAACATTACTGCTTTTCACAGTCACTGGGTCTCACGTAGCGCAGGGTGACCCAGATACTCTGATGAGTGGTGACATCTGTAACATTACTGCTCTTCACAGTCGTTGAGTTTCAGCTAGTGCAGCCTGTACTGGCGTCTCTGATGAGCGGTGACGTCAGTAACATTACTGCTTTTCACAGTCACTGGGTCTCACGTAGCACAGGGTGACCCAGATACTCTGATGAGTGGTGACATCTGTAACATTACTGCTCTTCACAGTCGTTGAGTTTCAGCTAGCGCAGCCTGAACTGGCGACTCTGATGAGCGGTGACGTCAGTAACATTACTGCTCTTCACAGTCACTGGGTCTCACGTAGTGCAGCGTGACTCAGGTACTCTGCTGAGTGGTGACGTCAGTAACATTACTGCTCTTCACTGTCGCTGGGTTTCACTGAGCGCATGGTGAGCCGGGTGCGGGGAACATCGCAGGAATCATTGGACTACATCTGACCCATGTGAGAACATTCTAATAAAGTGGTGAACTGACAGGTCAATGAAATCAGCCACCAATTCCACAAAACAATGTATTATATAGATAGTGGCTGTATAGTATGCTAATTGATAATTTATGTTTCTGCATTATGTAATCTTCTTATAGGCTATGGGTTTAAACTTCTGATTTTTTTTTAAATCCATTGATTGCAATAAGTAATTGATAATATTAATGTGCTTAAAACCCCAGTTCTGCTGACAACTATGGGTTTCTATCAGTGCATTAAATTCCCCACTTCCCCACATTTCTAGTTTTTTTTCTAGGCTGATGCATTGTAATTGTGACAAAATATAATGCCGTCTTTTTTTTAAGTTTTCATCCTTTCAAGGTTAGAATATATCAAAATATGTGATTGATAGCTTGACACATCAATTATATATGTCTTCTTTTCGAACACTTTGTTGAAAAATTAAAAATCTGCTTTTACTGGGGCCAAAACAATAAAGACCTGCGTATGTCTGAGTCAGACTTTTTTTTTAAATTAATGCCCAATAAAAAATGAACATTGCACGCAAATGCCAAAAAAAGTTTTACTCTATATAATCAAAAATGGATGCTGCTCAGCAATATTTCATTTATACTTGGAGGTTACTTGTTCTGCATTCTTCTATAAAGCTAATAGACTGCATCAAAGAAAGACGATACGTCTTAAGGCATAGTACAAGTTTTGGATGCTTGTGGTTCTCAGGCATGCTGGATATTATTTTACATAACAATGTAATGGATATTGGTTTGACTGCTTACCTACACAAACTTTCTTAAATTTACTTTTATGAATATTCTTATTGGATATGTGTAATGATGCATTATCGCCTAGATGAAAAAAAATTAAAGAAGCTCCTCAATATATTTTTTTTCCATTAAATGTGTGTATATGTGTATGATGAGTTCATTAATATAATTACCTATTGCCAGGATTCAACGCCATTCTGCTCCTCTTCTGAAAGACATCTCTGCTCAGCAGACTGTAGAGCACAGCGTGATCCGGAACTGGCTTTTACACTGTAAGTCGATGGAGCATCAGAGCGAGAAACCATAGATTTACATTGTAAAAGGGACCTTCATCTCACTCATAGAGTGTAGAGTTATCCATAAAATCTAGATAACTGTGACATCACTGAGAAGAGGAACAGAATGGTGCTGGCCCAGTAGAAAGTGCCTGTAGGTGAGTGCATTAATAAACTCACACTATACTACACGCACATATAATGAAAAAAATATTCATGGGAGGGCTTCTTTAATAAAGAAATCAATTACATTGAATTTGGTATATTTATTTTGGCGCCTAAAGGCAGATCCAAAACTGTTTGAATTCTTAAAATTGCTTTAGAAAACAAAATACCAGTATTTCTCCCAGAAAATTATTGTAATTACACATCTTATGTTATACACATGTTTATTTATTTTGTGCGTATAGAAAGAACACATAAAACAAATAAATAAAGGCAACTTAGACATTATTTTACACAAAAATCCCAAAACGGGTGGGACAAAATTGTTGGCACCCTCACCTTAATATTTGGTTGCACATACTTTGGAATAAATAACTGCAATCAATTGCTTCTTATAACCATCAACAAGCTTTTTACACCTCTCATCTGGAATTTTGGACCACTGTTCTTTGGCAAACTGCTCCAAGACTCTCATATTTGAAGGGTGCCTTACCCAAGAGCAATTTTAAGATTTCTCCACAGGTATGCACATCATGGACAAAGGAACCGCAAGATCTCTGGAGATAGACTTGTAACCTTGAGATTGTTGATATTTTTTAACAATTTTGGTTCTCAAGTCCTCAGACAATTCTCTTCTCTTTCTGTTCTGCAGGCTTAGTATGACACACACAGATACACAATGCAATGATTGAGTGAGCGTCCACCCTTTTTTTCTGTATTCAGGTATGAGTTTCATATTGCCCACACCTGTTACTTGCTACATGTGAGTTTGAATGAGCATCACATGCTTGAAACAAAGTTTTTACCCACATTTTTATAAAGATGCCAACAATTTTGTCCCGTCAATTTTTGTGGTTTTGTTTGAAATTATGTCTAATTTTCCCTTTTTTCCTTGTTTTTCTGTGCTGTACCAATACACACAAAGGAAATAATCATGTGTCTAACAAAACATATGTAATTTCAATAATTTTCTGGGAGAAATACTTCATTTTCTGGAACAATTTCAAAGGTGCCAACATTTTCGGCCATGACTGTATGTGTACTCCCATAAGATGCAATAATTGTGATGTGAATATTCATTAACATCCCATTTCAGTTTTCTGCCTAACCACTATAGTCAAGATATACCTCTGTGCTCATGTAGCTGCAAAACATGACATCAACACATCCTATCCTGGTGGAAACGATTAGCATGGCCTGCACTGAAGCCGCTGGTTTCCAAATGTACCATATATACTTGAGTATAAGCTAAGATTTTCAGCCAATGTTTTTAGGCTGAACGTGCTCCTCTCAGCTTATACTAAAGTCACCCCACTGGTCTTACCTCTCCCCCGGTCCATCTCTCTTCCCTGGGGGTGCTTCTTACCCCCTCCTTCACAGCAGCAACGGCGGCGGCGGAGAAGCGCAATCCTGGCATTTATTCAGGTAGTGGTGTGCCGATACTGTATGGAGCAAGCGGTAGCCGTACGGCAGGTGGAGGTTGCAGGCAACCTTAGTCCTAGAGGCAGTGGCGTGCTGGTAACTTATGGAGCAAGCTGTAGCTGTACGGTAGGTGGAGGTTGCAGGCGGCCTGGATTTTCACTGTGCACACTTCACTTCTGGTCCTGCTCATTATGGCTTATGAATATTTGTGATGTCACCGGAAGTAAAGCATGTGGCACTGAAAACACAAGCCGCCCGCAACCTCCACCTGCCATACAGCTACCGCTTGCTCCATAAGTTACCAGCACGCCGCTACCTTTGGTACTCAGGCCGGCCGCAACCTCCACCTGCCATATTGCTAGTGCTTGCTCCATAAGTTACCGTCATGCCGCTACCTCTGGGACTCAGGCTGCCCACAACCTCCTCCTGCCGTACCACTTGCTCCATAAGTTACCTGCAAGCCGCTACCTCTGGAACTCAATACATGCCAAGATTGCCCTGCTCCGCTACCGCTGTGAAGGAAGGGATAAGAAACACCCCAGGGAAGAGAGACGGACCGGGGGAGAGGGGAGACAGCCCGCTTTCCTTCATGACTGCTATTGCTGCTCCAGGATGGCGCTGCTGTGAAGAAGTGGGTAAGACTTGCGGACCGATAGGGAGAGGGGAGACTCATGGGGAGAGGGGAGACTCGCAGGGCGAGAGGAGACTCACGGACCCAGTAGCTGCTGTATCTCCCCCCTTGGCTTACACTCAAGTCAATAAGTTTTCATGTTTTTTTTTAGGTAAAATTAGGTGTCTCGGCTTATACTCGGGTCTTCTTATACTCGAGTATATACGGTAATTGCTAAGGGTAAAATAGGGTGTTTTGTCCCTGGGTAAACAAGACTAGAAATATAAGAATATAATATCAGACAAGAATGTGGTCAGATATCAGTCAAGGATAAGAACAAGAGATTTTAAAAATGTAGAAAGTTCGTAGTACAGAAGCTGTTAATCCACACGAAGGTTTAGAAGGTTTTCTAGGCTAACATATTGAAATTATAATCCACAAGTGAAGACACCAGTAACAACTCTAGCTGTAGACATCAAACTGCACATTTATATAGAGCATCTAGCACTCCAGCTGGCTGGTCATTGTGCTGCCTGACTTTTCTGCAAGTACTAGCGATATGCTATTTATTTCTGTACACATTGGCCAATATATCAGTGACCATTATATGTAGCATTCTGTATCTAAGTATATACAGCTCAATAATACATAATGTAATAAAAATGTATGATGAAACTGTTAGGCGCTGGGATTCTCCCACTGCACGGGATTGATCTCAAGCCTTGTTTGGTGCTGTGGTCTCCCATTCAGACTCAGCTGCTGGGATGACTGCTCAGCACAGACTTCGGACCCAGTGCTTTACCCTGGCTCGTGCTGTAAGTGTAGTTACTGCTGACCCTCCAGCTAAGCCAATGGTGACTACTCATTTACATGTGCAGCGCTGTGTTCTGGAGCCTACGATAAGTCTAGATTTCATCCTACTTAGCATGTCCATGATATGGTGCCTTCTCATTGGCGCTCGGACGTCAGGTGCTCTGGTGATGTGTCGGATTCAGATTGGCCCACAGGCAAGGTCCTAACTGTTTGGACTTGAGCAAGGTATAAAAAGCTCTCAATGGTGCATGCCTGTGCGCTAGTATCTTGTGTGTAGTGTGTTGGTGGCTACCTTATGACTCTGTGTGCATGTGTGCTGCTAATAGCACTGCAAGTGCTGGTCTAGACTGACAGTGTAGGGTGGGAACTCCCGCTTGAACTTAGCATCTGCACCGGGCGTCCTCAGGCACGCATGTAAAGTACACCATGTGTCAGCACAGGGTCAATCACTAGCTAAGTCTTCCCTGGGGGTTAAGTTATAGGGACGCCAATTAGTATTTTTCTATATGCCTGTGCAGTCTAACAGGGTATAGTCTTTTTGCTTTGCTTCATAGTACCGCTCTGTGGTGTAACAGAGCTTGTTACTTTGCGCTCTTTGCACACTAAGTGACATTTAACTCAGTGTGCATTAAGTGTTTTCTCGCAGCCTTTCTTCACCATTGTGCTAGCTGTGGTTTCTCCATCACTGCACGGTGGACCCCGGGTTGCGAACTCACCTTATTATAATTTTTTTATTTGGTGAGTTCTGTCAATCCTAACAGACAATAAGTTTAAAATGGACTTAATGCAGGCAGTATTGTGGTGATGTTGGGCATAGTTTCTATAAATGTATATACTATATATATACACTCACTGGCCACTTTATTAGGTACACCATGCTAGTAACGGGTTGGACCCCTTTTGCCTTCAGAACTGCCTCAATTCTTCGTGGCAGAGATTCAACAAGGTGCTGGAAGCATTCCTCAGAGAATTTGGACCATATTGACATGATGGCATCACACAGTTGGCGCAGATTTGTCGGCTGCACATCCCTAATGCGAATCTCCCGTTCCACCACATCCCAAAGATGCTCTATTGGATTGAGATCTGGTGACTGAGGAGGCCATTTGAGTACAGTGAACTCATTGTCATGTTCAAGAAACCAATCTGAGATGATTCGAGCTTTATGACATGGCGCATTATCCTGCTGAAAGTAGCCATCAGATGTTGGGTACATTGTGGTCATAAAGGGATGGACATGGTCAGCAACAATACTCAGGTAGGCTGTGGCGTTGCAACGATGCTCAATTGGTACCAAGGGGCCCAAAGAGTGCCCAGAAAAAATTCCCCACACCATGACACCACCACCACCAGCCTGAACCGTTGATACAAGGCTGGATGGATCCATGCTTTCATGTTGTTTACGCCAAATTCTGACCCTACCATCCGAATGTCGCAGCAGAAATCGAGACTCATCAGACCAGGCAACGTTTTTCCAATCTTCTACTGTCCAATTTCGATGAGCTTGTGCAAATTGTAGCCTCAGTTTCCTGTTCTTAGCTGAGAGGAGTGGTACCCAGTGTGGTCTTCTGCTGCTGTAGCCCATCTGCCTCAAAGTTCGACGCACTGTGCGTTCAGAGATGCTCTTCTGCCTACCTTGGTTGTAACGGGTGGCAATTTGAGTCACTGTTGCCTTTCTATCAGCTCAAACCAGTATGCCCATTCTCCTCTGACCTCTGGCATCAACAAGGCATTTCCGGCCACAGAACTGCCGCTCACTGGATTTTTTTTCTTTTTCGGACCATTCTCTGTAAACCCTAGAGATGGTTGTGCGTGAAAATCCCAGTAGATCAGCAGTTTCTGAAATACTCAGACCAGCCCTTCTGGAACCAACAATCATGCCACGTTCAAAGGCACTCAAATCACCTTTCTTCCCCATACTGATGCTCGGTTTGAACTGCAGGAGATTGTCTTGACCATGTCTACATGCCTAAATGCACTGAGTTGCCGCCATGTGATTGGCTGATTAGAAATTAAGTCTTAACACACAGTTGGACAGGTGTACCTAATAAAGTGGCCAGTGAGTGTATATATATATATATATATATATATATATATATATACACACACACATGAATACGATACAGTATATACAGGTGTTTCTCACAAAATTAGAATATCATCAAAAGCTAATTTATTTCAGTTCTTCAATACAAAAAGTGAAACTCATATTATATAGAGTCATTACACACAGAGCGATCTATTTCAAATTTTTATTTATGTTAATGTTGATGATTATCGCTTACAGTCAATGAAAACCCAATGGAGATTTCTCATTTTTTTAAAAAACAAGAAAAAATAAAAATAGACAAAAAATTGGCTTGCAGACCTCAAAATCCTAGCATCACATCTTCAGTGATACACAAGTCTTGAATTCAGAATTTGATTTTATTTGCAAAATAAGCAATACTGATCCTCCTTGCATGAACTGTGTAAAAAAATAAAAGGAAAGATACTGTCTGCAATCACGCCAAAAAACCCTGCAAAAAATGTCCAACACTTCTGATAGCAAAAAAAACCCTGAAGTCACTAGACATCATCCACTATATCAGGACTCTGGCATATTCTGAGAACAGAGCAAAAAGAGGCCAATCTAATAATGGACAAAAAAGCAAACTGGCACATACAGTAACATAAGAGTGGAAATTCAGCACAGCCCCAGACCACACAAAAACTGAATAGACAAAACCAAATCAAATGTGAACATTAGCAGAGAAAACTTATCTTGAAAAGACAGGAACTGAGCTGGAAACCAAGATCTCAGGAGGCAGGAAAAAATCACCAGCATGGGAATAGGGAGTCGGCTGTCTTAAATCCAGTCTGAGACTCCAGATGTCCAATCGTCGTCCTCATTATCAGGTGGCAGGTCTCTGTTAATTAGATCAGCTCCATTACCTCCTGCCACCACAAGAGGGAGCCCGGAAAGAGAACTCAGAACTCCTCTGTCAGCACAAACAGTTCCCTCACCAGAAACCAGAGGAAGACCAGAAAATGAGTTCACAACACATGATTTGCCAGCACTAAAGTAAAACACCTTAGGCTTTTCTATCCCCACCCTGTGTGCTGTGAGCTCCCATCTTTACACCACACAAGCATAAAACGGCTCCAGTTTGCTAGAACTTATCTAATACTGACTGCGATAGCTCCCCTTACTGGCTGGGCTAGACCATGTGACCTGATTGATTCAGGGCATTATGAGGAATCCTGCACAACTGTGCCTGCATAACAGTTGTGTGCAATCCACAAATTTCAGGAAATTTGACACTAACTATACCCTCCACAAATTGATCCACTTATCTCCATACGAGACCCATGCTATCGTACTTGTGAGTCCACCAGCAATCACACTCTACATTGTAGATTGTGGGCCAACTGTGAGGCATTATTTTGGTTGATTGTCTAATTTAGCTGTTTTCTATTTCCATAGAGGTTTATGAAGCTCCAGAGTGCATCCTTGGATAATCGCCATTCCATACAATTGGTTGTCTGGAAGAAGAGCACCCAGTAATCTGAGATGGATTTCTTATCCTGTGATTTTTTTTTATTTTTAATTACTGTGTTCCAAAAGCCATAGCTGATTAAAGGGGTTGTCCAGCCTTAGATTAGAAGTCTGAATATACTCTATGTGACTGCAATCCTTTGAATCCTCACATCGTGCACACTATGTGCTGTAAGGATTTTCCTGTTACAGGAGTGCCAGACTTGTGACCGCAAGTATCTGATCTGCATACATGCAGTCATGTGCCAACTAAACATGTGTGGCCTTGTTCAATGCACGTTTAGTCGGAATGTGGCCGGAAGTATGCAAATCTCATAACTCCGGTCACATGACCGCCAGAGCCAGCATTGGTGCCTCCTTACAGAGTGAGGATTCACAAGTTTGCAGTCACATAGGGTGACTGTAGTCTTATACTCTAAAGCCACAACACGCTTAATTTTCTCAGATGAACTACAATAGCTATTAGAGCTAATCAATTTGATGTGAATCTAATTTGTAGAGAATTTTCAGAGATCCAACAAATTTGAACAAACTGCAAAAATTCTCAGCTTTATTTTACACAATATAGAAGGCTAACTTGACCATTGGCATGAGCAGATAGGCTTCCCAAAAATGCCTTGCAACTATCACATTACATACTATAGCACAGTCATCACATAGTATAACATCGCCTGTATTAAAGCAGAATCAGGGAACGAAGTGCAGCAACCATTTTGAGCTGAATGTGCTTTGTGAGAGGATATCACAGCTCACAGCTCCATAGAAATGGTAGGAAAAAGGCAAAATACTGTATAGATACTATGAGTGTGAGCTGTGCGCATGTGTGGCGAATAGCAGTGTAGAGTTTAACTAACACTATACGGTATATGTGGAGGTCAATGTGGCATTACTACTGTAAGTTTATATTTACAATTGTAATGATCACAGCGAATTTAAACAATAATGGGACGTGCAGCCGGATATACTGCCTCCAGCTGGCGAATTTAAGAAATACACGTAAAACTGGATACCCCGCCTCCAGCTGGCGAATTTAAATAATAAGGGTAAACACAGGGAACAATTACAGTGGTGGGCCCTGCGATAGGGAATGGGGGACGTGGAGACCTCCTAAGCTCCCCTGAGCCAGTGTCCCTGCACTCCTCACATTCCCTATACAGGCTCCTCGCCTGTCGCCGCACGCGTGCCTTAATACCCTAGCAAGCCCTAAACCTAAACCCTAACTAGGGAATAGGTCGGTGCGGAGACTAATCCCACCACTGCACTAGAACACACATAAGGAAAGTCACAAACAGGGGAAAAAGAAAACTTAGCTCTCTCTGTGCTAAAGCTCCAGCACAGAGTCCAGCGACCGACTGCAGCCTTCCTCCTGAATAGCTGCCAAGAACTCCCTTCTGTGACTCCTTCCACACCAGGACTCAGATTGAGCTGAGCACTCTCTTCAGCTCCTTCCACCACCAAGGTTGGTTGCAAATGAACAACTAACACCAAACGTGATTGAAAACCCCTGGCTGTCTTTTATAGAGCCTAACACCTGTCATGTAATTAACGTGCACATTAACCTAAAACTAAAGCTAAGGTGCGATACCACTCACCACCACCAGGGACAGTCAAGACACCCTGAACCTGACAAAGTAAAAAAAGTTCACTTTGTCAATTTAATACCGCCAGATCCAACACTGGATCATGACAGTACCCCCTCCTTAATGAGGGGCCTCTGGACCCTCAAGACCACCCCTCATTAGGGAAACACCTACAGCGGGGACGGCCCGATCCAGAGTTCACCCCACCATTACCTGACACTTCAGGTATATGACAAATACACAGCTGGTATAGGCAATAAAGTTTATTTTTATTATTTTGGAGGAACCACCCATCTCCACAGCGCGGACCTGGGGAACGAGTATATGTAAGTGTATGTTTGTTTGTTATGAGCTGATCAGGCTCCACAACACACTTCCACATGATGTTATTTGGTGGCACACATACACGCTCGTTCACACACAGGTCCGGACCTGAACGTTTATTGCACACATTCGTTTGTCATAAAACTTGGTGAACTCATTCTGGACCTGATAACAGAGGCGTCCCCCTGTGTCACCACACTCACACCCCCGCACTACACCATAGGGTACACCACCCTCCAAGCCTTTCCACCACGAGGTCTGCTCCTCACAGGGTTTGCTAGTGGCGAGGGCTGGAACTTGCCCCTACTCCCCCGCCGCACAATCGCTGCTCTCACTGGAGAGGAAGGGGTCCCCTGAAGAGAGACGGCAGAGACAGTAGTCTCAAGGCAGCAGCCCCCACACGACTGCCCCCAGCTGACTACTTCCCTAGCTCGCCAATCTATCCCCGGGTTGTGTTTTTTCAGCCAAGGGAAGCCTAAAACGATAGGTACTGGCATTCCCTCCAAGACGTAGCATGACAAGGACTCCTCATGATGTCCTATACGCAGATGGATGTTTTCTACGACTTGGGTATGGCTCCCCTGACTCAGTGGAACAGAGTTAATGGCCTGGACGCTTATAGGTTAGGCCAGCGTCCTACACTTCAGGCCATGAGTCTGGACAAAACGAGCATCCACCAGACTGACTCCTGCTCCGCTGTCCACAAGCACCGGTACCACCTCCGGTACCCCGCCAGCTAACACTTCTGCTGACATAATACCTTGGGAGGGCAAAATGGAGGAAATGTACACTCCCTGGTTGCCTCCCTCCAAACGACCAGGGGTCTGCAGCTTCTGAGATGACACAGATATTTTGGCACGTAATGGGCATGCCTTAAGGAAATGACCAATCTGCCCACAGGAAAAACATGCCAACCCCACTCCCTGAACCGTAGGCAGGCCTGAACACAACCCAACACCTCCTACTTGCACAGGTTCGTCCGGTGACTTGGCACGCCCTGGGCAGGCTCCCATGAAATGGCCCGGCTTCCCACAGGAAAAGCATACCCCCCCACCATGGCGAACCCCAGGCAACCCCCTATTTGTACCAACAACACCGGGCTGCCTGGGTTCCACCAACCGTACCGGGGGGTCCTCACCCCCGGAGAGGACTACAGGGGGCACATTTTGTGTATGTCTTTCCCTAAGGCATCTATCCACCCGGATGGCGAGGGACATGGCGGCCTCCAGCGACCTGGGGGCGGCGTACTGCACCAGAGTGTCCTGCAACTTAGGAGACAGACCCTGCACAAATTGACTCCTAAGTGCAGGGTCATTCCACTGAGTGTTAGTGGCCCATCTCCTAAACTCAGAGCAGTACTCCTCAGCAATCCGGGCTCCCTGTTTACACCTACGGCGTCGGGATTCCGCCAGAGAGACACCATCAGGATCCCCATACACAAGCGCCAAAGCCGCAAAAAACTCGTCCACGGACTCTAAAGATGGTGAATCGTCCGGCAGGGAGAAGTCCCAGGATTGGGGATCCCCCTTCAAAAGGGACATAATGATTCCCACCCGTTGCTCTTCGCTCCCTGAAGAACGAGGGCGCAGCCTGAAATATAATTTACAGGCTTGCAGAAATACCAAGAATTGATCTCTCCCTCCAGAAAACCGGTCTGGGAGAGATATCTTGGGTTCTGGCTGAGCCTGTGCCTGAATCAAACCTCCAAAGCCCACCAATAGCTGCAGTTGCTGCACCATCTCACCGCGCAGCCCCCTAATCTCTTCAGTAAAGGTCTGCAGTACCTGGGTAAAGGTTTGCATTAGGTCCATGGCTCAGCAGAAAAAAATTTTTAAGGTTGGTGTTAATGTAATGATCACGTGTGACTGGACACAGCGCCTCCAGCAGGGCGAATTTATGACACACGTGATCCTGGATACAGCGCCTCCAGCAGGGCGAATTTAAACAATAATGGGACGTGCAGCCGGATATACTGCCTCCAGCTGGCGAATTTAAGAAATACACGTAAAACTGGATACCCCGCCTCCAGCTGGTGAATTTAAATAATAAGGGTAAACACAGGGAACAATTACAGTGGTGGGCCCTGCGATAGGGAATGGGGGACGTGGAGACCTCCTAAACTCCCCTGAGCCAGTGTCCCTGCACTCCTCACATTCCCTATACAGGCTCCTCGCCTGTCTCCGCACACGTGCCTTAATACCCTAGCAAGCCCTAAACCTAAACCCTAACTAGGGAATAGGTCGGTGCGGAGACTAATCCCACCACTGCACTAGAACACACATAAGGAAAGTCACAAACAGGGGAAAAAGAAAACTTAGCTCTCTCTGTGCTAAAGCTCCAGCACAGAGTCCAGCGACCGACTGCAGCCTTCCTCCTGAATAGCTGCCAAGAACTCCCTTCTGTGACTCCTTCCACACCAGGACTCAGATTGAGCTGAGCACTCTCTTCAGCTCCTTCCACCACCAAGGTTGGTTGCAAATGAGCAACTAACACCAAACGTGATTGAAAACCCCTGGCTGTCCTTTATAGAGCCTAACACCTGTCATGTAATTAACGTGCACATTAACCTAAAACTAAAGCTAAGGTGCGATACCACTCACCACCACCAGGGACAGTCAAGACACCCTGAACCTGACAAAGTAAAAAAAGTTCACTTTGTCAATTTAATACCGCCAGATCCAACACTGGATCATGACAACAATAATGAGCACCAGGGGTTGGATCCAGTCATAGGTGACCTAAGAGTTTAACTTCATTGTCCTGCATTTCTCCAGGACAATTGAAGTACCTGTAATTTTGAAAAATGTGCCTAACTGGCAAATGTAAAAAGAATGGATCATTTCCAATAGCAATATGAGCCATATTTTAAATTTTGGTGTACATCTGACATGTTGAAAAATGTATGTTTGTTTTTTTAGGAGGGAAAGGAAAAAAAGCGCAGCCATCCTGCTGTTCACAATGCTGTAAAAGTGACATGTGCTGTGAAATATATTCTATATATATTCAGACAACTTATGGAGAGTCTAAATTTATATATTTTTTTCGCCTACTTTTCTGCACTAAAACCCATTAAATAATATTCAGGCCTAATAACAAGAAATTAACCAAAACATACTGTTAAAGGTTAAACGAACTTGTTACTGCAGGTGAAATGGCAGGCTCTGTGCAGGTCCTGTCAGATAAATTATAAGTACTGGAAAATAGATAGGAAATCACCATGCTACAATGGACAAGGAAACTCAATTTCATATGTGGGATACTGTGATGCTGCGATGTGTCAAAAAGGGGTTAAAACAAGGAGACATTAGAAACCGCTAATGGAACTTACTTTAGTTGTCCTGGCATGCCACTCTTATTAGATTGCTGGATTGATGGCCATGCAGAGAGGCCGGGGTGTAGGGAGCATCCTCTAGTGATGGAAACTCGCACAGATACGCGGAGAGTAGGAGGTGAGCGTGCAGCGGGGTAGAAGTTAGCCGCCGGCTCGGGCCAGAAGTGCCACCGAAGCAGGGACGAAGTTGCCTGAAGAGCGTGACATCATGTAGCTCAAACCATGGGTGCGTGGAGGGAATTAAATAATATTTGCTTTTGTGCTGCCGTAGTCTGAGAGATTTAACTTTTTTTCTGTCAAGAAAGGGATGATGTTATCGTTTGGTACTACTTTTGATACTACTTTGGTACAAAGCAAGTGGAAAGCAAATGAATGCAAGAAAGAAATTCTCGCATTTCTTTATTTACTGAATTTAAGTTAACAGCAGCATCTATGGGGATAAACTGAAGGTTTTGTCTCTTGTGCCCACAGTTTTAATAGGAGCCCTGCTGTATATGCCAATTGGGTTCCTGCAGCAAATCACATGGAGAGGAGCTGAGCTGTGGCACTCTAGAACAGTAACTATACAATGAATTAAAGGGGTTTTGCAAATTTAGATAACAAAAACAATTAGTCATCACTCGCCAGCGCCGGCTTTCTGCTTTTGCGTCAGTTTCTTTATTTTGATTGCAGCGGTGACATCATATGAACAAACAGTTCACATCACCGCTACAGCCAATCACTGAGCTCAATCGCTCTGCTGGTCTTAATGGCTCGAGCCAATTAATTCAGTGATTGACTGCAGTAGCAATCTGAAATCCGGATGTGATGTCAATACAGCAGCAAGAACAGAGTTCAGAGCAGTGGCAGCGAGCCAGCACTGGAGAAGAGGAGGGTGAGTACTATCTGGCTTTGTTATTTTACATTACAAAAATTGTTGATGTCTACTTTCTAAAAGTTGAAAACCTCTTTATGTTTGAAACTTGCAGGGATACTTCCATTAGTATTTATGAAAACTCTGTGGCTGTCATGTGTGCAATAACCTTTCCTTTAAACTTCAGACTTTTATTCAAAAAAGTCAATCCCACAATGAACTGCTAAAGAAACCTGCAGCTCTGTTCTGGTTATTAAATGTGACCGACGATAACAATTTTGTTTTTTAAAGAAACTGTTCATGGATCTGTTCTTAGAACCGTTTCTTTAGAAAATTCCAAACACAATAGCGGCAGTACAATTAAAATGTTTTTACGTGTGGCTGTCATTGATGATGTTTCCCTATTTAGAGAACAAAAAAAAGGAAAAAAGAGAATAACAAATAGAAAAAATGTACACAATTACAAGATAATGTACTTCTTTGCATTGTTTGCTTTTTAGTTTATACTAATGAATATGTAAAGGATTTTCTGAAACAAGGGGATTGTGAGTTCATTTCTTTACAGCCTTTATTGAGCTGTGGCATTAAAAATATATTGGCTATCTGTAAAGACTCATAACTATTGTAATGGTTAATAGACGTACAAGGAAATGACAACACTTTCGGGATTTTATAGAACAATCACCAGAAATATTTTCTTAAAAGATGGCTTCAATTTTACCATGGGTTAAGACTGCTTAGTTGTACTTATAGACAAGTATTAAATGACTGTGCCAGGCTTATGTGAGCATTACTCATTATCACATTCTAAGAAGAAATTCCACAGTCTTATCCAAAAAACAAGTATTCTAAACTCTAAGCAATTATGTCTAAGTAGGAAAATGAAGCTTCTGCAGATTTATCTCTTTCAATGGAATGCATATTTCTCATAAATCTGATATCGAATCATCTTGATCGATGTCATATTTCTTAACCTCTAACAGTCAAAAATGCAGATCATATTTAAGCAACCATCTTTGAAGAAACTGTAAAAAAAAAAAGTAATTGCATCTGGGCTGATATTTTAATACATTACACAGCTTCAATAATTCTGTGATATGATAATGACTCAGTGTATTACAGACTTATTATAAATGAGTTTTCAAATTGTATCTGAAGAACAAATTAGGAAGTGTAAATGAGATGCAGACACTAAAAGTCCATTATAATTTAATAATATCTTTAAGATCAGAACTTATAATTCTGGTTTAGCTTTTACCATATTTCCACAAACCATGATTCTAATATCTATGTATTTGTCTATCTATCTCATATCTATCTATCTATCTAAAAATGGAAATTGGAACAGGACACTTAAGCAGGTCCAATGTGGGTGAAAAGCCTCGCATGCAAAAACATCCAACTTTTGCTAAATTATAAGAAAACAGAAAAAGCAGGTTACAACACATGGGCTAAATAAAGTCCACTTGTATTGATAATTATTGAGTGCTGCCTGCTTTTTCTATTTTTATCTATCTACCTATCTATCTAGAAAAAGAGAAATAGAGCAGCACAAAATATGAAAAAGAAAAAGAAAATCGGGTGCAGACCAAATCTCAATTGTAGAAATCCAAAAAATGGAGGCAGCGCACCTTTGGCAGTGAAAAAAGGAGCTACTTTTATTAGCCCATCTTACTTGGCTAGAGAAAGGTCCACATCTTTATGAACCAAAATGTTGCTTAAATTGGCTAATAAATGTAGCTCCTTTTTTTCACTGAGAATGGTGTGCTGCCTCCATTTTTTGGACTTCTATCTATCTCATAGCTATCCATCTACAAACAAAATAATACAGCAGTGCACTATATGAGCTCTAATATTTAATATATAAAATTTGAAATGCATTTCAGCTATATTAAATATACTCATAATAATGAAAGTACTTAGCACATAAATTGGCCATATCATAAGAGCCCACCAGCCATGGCAAGGTGACCTTTATGGATTGCACTTGGTGCCACACGTTTTCCTTGCTTAAGCACTTGATAATTAATTCAGTTTTCTTTTCTAAAAAAATTTGCAAAAATGTCTACATTTCTGTTTTTTTTCAGACAAGATGGGGTGTAGAGTGTTGAATTTACCAAAAGGCTGCAAAGAAACAGTGAAAAATTTAAAGAGTGCAAGAGTGAAAAATTTAAAGGGGTCTGAATACTTTCCGTACCCACTGTAGATAGATAATAGATAAATAGATAGATAGATAGATAGATAGATAGATAGATAGATAGAGAGATAAATAGATAGATAGACTTTTAGCACAAGAGAGGCTTTTTGACAAATATTAGGTTTAGGGTTCTGAAAAAAGATTGAAACCTTACCTATAGTGGCACTCGGCGTGCAGAAGCAAGAAATATATGTGGCCCCACATTACATCCAGAAAGTGAAAATCATTCCAGCTCCATAAAATCAAAAGGCTAATTAGTACATGTTTAAAAGATGATTACAAAAAAGGTCTGCATGGTGACCTACAGGAAACATGTTTTAAACGCTCTCAGGTGTCCTCTTTCAAAGCCTATCATTTGTGATATTTCATGTGATATTTCAGTTTTACTTTTTTTAATAAATTTGCAAAAAATTCTACATTTCTGTTTTTTTTCAGTCAAGATGTGGTGCAGAGAGAAAAAAAAGAACTTTTTTTGAATTTACCAAATGGCTGCAATTAAACAAAGAGTGAAAAATGTATAGGGGTCTGAATAATTTCCATACCCACTGTACCTATCTATCTATCTATCTATCTATCTATCTATCTATCTATCTAGCCCATATCTATCTATCTATATCTCTTTGAGAAGGTTTGCAGGGTGGGCAATGAAAACAATAAAATTTAGCTACAAATAAGATAAGGCTATAAGAGAATGTAGCGCATACATGAAGTTTAAAGTTCAACATTTTTCCATTTCATAAAAAAGCAAGTTATTTAGCTGTTGAGGACAGACAACAACACATCTCAATCAAAATGGGACAAAGTTAACAAAAAGCCAGAAAATAAAAGTGGCAAAAAAGAAAAACAGTTGAAGGGTAAATTATCAAGTAGATGGTCAGAGGTTCACCAATCTGTGACCAACTGCTTAAAAATTATGTGGAACAATTTCAATTCTTCAATGTAAAATTGCAAAGTTTTTCAATATCCCACCCTCTGCAGTAGATGATATCATCAGGGGTTTTGCATTAAAAGCTGACATGATTGGGTTCATGCAAATCACTGCATGGGCTTAGAAATATTTCCAAAAATCATTGCCTATGAACAGGCTCGGACTGGCCCATAGAGTAACAGGGGAATCCACCGGTGGGCCCCTGTGGAGATTTGGGCCCCCAATCCCACTGTATGAGCAGTACTTGGCATAATTTAATTTATTTTGTATAGAAAAAAATAACATCTCATATTTCATTATTCAAACTACCCAGTTTATTATTATATAGAGATATAAGTAAATTTGTGAACGAGGGTAGTGTAACATTTGTATGTAAATGGGCCCCCAAAGTGTTACTGGTGGGCCCTTGGCACCCCAGTCCGACGCTGTCTATGAATACAGTTTGACATGCAATCCACAAATGCAAGTTCAAGCTCTAGAATGTAAAGAAGAAGCCGTATTAACACAAAGCAGAAATGCTTCCGTTTTCTCTGGGTTGAAGCTCATTTAAAATGAAAAGAGGCAAAATGGAAAATTGTTTTATGTTCAGAAGAATCAAAGTGAGAAATTCTTAATGAACGCCGCAGATGCTGTTTCCTGCATACTGAAGAGTAGAGGAACCATCCAGTTGTTACCTGCACAAAGTTCAAAATCATGCATTTCTGATAGTATGTGGTTGTATTAGTGCCTACGGCACTGGCAACTTACACA
The DNA here is from genome assembly GCF_039654945.1 of Dendrobates tinctorius. Taxonomy (NCBI): domain Eukaryota; kingdom Metazoa; phylum Chordata; class Amphibia; order Anura; family Dendrobatidae; genus Dendrobates; species Dendrobates tinctorius. Next base: position 15,544,732 of record NW_027361821.1, on the reverse strand, counting down.
TAAAGAAAGGACCTATCACTACTGAGCATTATATAGAGGTTTTAGAACAACATCTGCTCACATCCAGACAATGTCTGTTTCATGGAAGGCCTTGCATATCTCAGCAAGACAATGCTAGCCACATACTACATCCTTCACAACAGCATGGCTTCACAGCAGTTGAGTTCAGACTATGAACAGGCTGTCTGCAGTGCAGACCTTTTACCGGTGGAAAACATTTGGTGCATAAAAAATTTGGCAATGACCCTGAACTGTGTAGCAGCTAGAATACTTCATCAGACAAGAATGGGACAACAATTAATTGGCCTCAAAACTCCAACAATTAATTGGCCTCTTTACTTTCAAGAGAATTATAATTTGTTATAAAAAGAAGGGGTGCTACACAATGGTCCTGTCTCATCATTTTTGAGATCCTTCCAACAATTTCTAAATGAGTAAATTTTTTTCAAATGGAATTGAAAAATGTTGAACTTTTAACTTCTAATCTGTACTCTATTATCTGTTTTGAATAAAATACTGTTCTAAGAGATTTCAAAATTATTGCACTCTTTTTTTTTTTTTTTTTTTTTTACATTTTACAAAGCGTTCCAAATTTTTGGATTTGGGCTTGTGTATTTATGTAGCACATGCAGCTTGTTATCCTTATTTCAGAATGAAGTAAGCCTGCCAACATGCACATCACTATTTTTTCTCTTTTTTTTCTTTTATATATCTAAAATACTGTATTTTCTCTGAGCTTTTACACAATATCACAGCTTGAAATTTCATCTCTTCACTTGGGACTGTAAAAATAGATAACAAAGTCAGTGGGTTCCAACAGCCATGCAAACATAATTTAAATGAATGGATGTTAAAATGCTCAGCTATATATGTATTTTTATTACATTTGCTGACTAAACTGCAAAGATTTTTTGCAAGAATAACATTCTTGGTATTGCACCCATTTTTGTTTCTTCCAACAACTCCCAAAACAGATAACTTTCTACTCGGTATTTATCTTCATTTTTGGACCAACAATTAAATATACAAATAAAGCTCTGAATACCTCATTCCAATCCCTTTATACAGGGTAATCTAGTATACCTCATTAGCATTTACCATACATAGCAGCCTAAGCACAAAATTGCTAAAGATAGTGATAGCACGTTAAGGATGAAGTTCCTTAAACTAGCAGGAAGTACAGGAATAGCAGTACTGGAATTACGGTGGATTAAACAGGTAAGTAGCAATGATCTTATGAAATGTTATGAAACTTGAATTTGTGATGTTTGATTACAAAAAATAGATGTGTGGAACACTCTGAGATCTCCTAAGACTGTATCAAACCCTTTCCACGCTCTTTTACACAAACACAGCCTTAGTTATGTCAAAATGACCTCACCATAAAAATGAATGATAATGTGCAAATTACCAACAGTTCATTTAACAACAGAGTGCACTAACCGACTTTTCATGCTTTTTAAAATTAAAAAGGCAATCTAAAAGTTAGTCCCCCTAGTCATTTATTATCAAGAAGACCAACCTGTCCAAAACATGGGATCAAATTGATACAGTTGTTTTCAGAGGTAACATCATCCTGCTGTTAATGAGACTAATGACGTACCATATATTCTATAACACCCTTCCTTCCTTCCCACTAAGGCTAGTTTCACACTGGCGTTCTGAGGCGCAGCGCAGGGCCGCCGCTAAGCTCCGCCCCGGCCACGCCTCCTCCGGTCAACTCCTCCTATGGGCGCATGACACTGCATGCGACCGGTGTACCCTAAATTTAACGTTGGGTATGCTGGCCGTGCGCTGGTATGTTTTTGCCGGCACCTGCGTCCTTTTTGCGCTGTGCTGAGTGCACAAAAATGCAATACGGTGCGTTTGGTGCACGATGGCGCAGCGCAAAAAAGGCGCAGGCGTCGGCAAAAACATACCAGCACATGGCCAGGGTACCCAACGCTAAATATAAGGTACGCCGGTTGCATGCAGAATCATGCGCCCATAGGAGGAGCTGACCGTAGGAGGCACGGCCGGGGCGGAGCTTAGCGGCGGCCCTGCGCTGCGCCTCAGAATGCTAGTGTGAAACTAGCCTTACCTGCTTTCCAAAGAGAAAGGAGGACACTTTTGGCCTGGGTTTAGTAGTATTATTGAATGGATGAGTGGGATCAGTGGTGGTGGTGGTGGTGGTTATTCTGCTGTTAGCGGCTCCCACATTCTTAGCTATAGTTTGAGTTTTTCTTTTCTTTTACACTGTAATGTCCAGTGAAACTTTTCCATTTACCATACATTTTGCACAACTATAGTCAGTAATGTGTACAACAACTGAAATACGATGAGGTAGTTATCTATGATATCGAGTTTCAATCAAAATGCAGATAGAGAAAGGGTAGCAGCAGAAGTGCCAATGGAATTGATTACTGAAATTGTCTATATGTTCTGTAATATTTATTTGGATGTATGTTCACATCCTTCTCACATCGTCGCAGTTGTACAATAGCTCAGAATGTAGTCTCTCTCCTTCTGTCTGTCTTTCACTCTTTCTCCCTTTCAATCAGCTCTATTTTATTCATAGTCTATTCATAAACTATTATACTTATCTTCTCCAGTGCTACAGTAGTACAACATATCACAGTCTGGAGCATTTGTCCGATGCTTAAAGGTTTTTCTCTCTCTTTTCATATTATTGAGCGGTAGGTTAAATCACCTTAAAATGTCAGCTGCATTCCTGTCATAAGCTTTTATACAAGCTCTGATAGTCCCTTCAAATTGACAGCACTTTACCATGTGATGTGATAGTGGCAAGGCACTATTGGGAAACCTGCATGGTCACCACTGACCCTTCTGTGGCTACATCAATATGTAAAAGAGTCGCAGGGGTTTTTTGGCTATTCATGCAAGTTAGATTGCAAATAGTTTGAATTTTTGGGATCTATGTATTTCAGAAAAGTCAACACAAATTCAATTTGCATCTTATCATTTTTTTCATCTCTACTGGTAAGTACTCCATTATAATTATAATTATAATAGCCACAACTCCCGATTTTTCTCGTTTTTTTTACAACTCCAAAACCCCTGTAAAAGTCTTGCAGGTGTAGACCAATCTTGTTTGTGTAATGACTTTATTGATAAAAAAAAAATCCTTAAATCTGATTCAAATAAGGAAAATCTGGTTATGGTACATCTTTTTGCCACAGAATGATGTATAAAGGGCAATGGTATATACAATAGCAGCTGCCAGACTGAGCACAAGAATACATTTTCACAAAGGCATACAATAATTGTGTTTGATTTTGTTAACTTTTAAAACTTCCAAGCTGCCATGGAAACTGCTTTGTATGATCAGAGTCCGCGGCTTTTTATCAGCAGGAACACTACCCACTTTATTTGATTTAATCTTATAATGAAACACATTATACTATGTAAGAGTTATATAAAAGAAACAATAGTTTCTTAAATATAGATTTGACTAATTTCTTCAACTTTTTCAAGATAGGTTTAGACTTGCATTTATTTTTATCACATCAACTTCCTCTACAGGCTAACAATGGGTATTAAAAAACAGGTCTGCAGGTGAAATACTGGCTACGTCGATGGTGCCGTCAGCAAGGATTTGGATTTCTGGATCACGGAGTGAATTACCTGTACGATGGGCTACTTGCTAGAGATGGGGTGCACCTTACGAAGACTGGAAAACATATATTTGGAAGTCGCCTTGCTACACTCATCAGGAGAGCTTTAAACTAGAACAATGTGGGAAGGGAAGCAAAAGGCCAGAAAAAGCCATACACCTGACAAATGCTATTGAGAACTCTGCTATTAGAAGTGGAAAGGAAGAACAAAGAGAAAAGAATCTAAATAATAAAAATATTGGAGAAAGAGAAACCAATCACAAACTAAAATGTTTCCATACAAATGAAAAAAGCATGGGCAACAAACAAGGAAAATTGGAACTACTAACGCAGGAAAAGAAATATGATGTCATTGGAATCACAGAAACTTGGTGGGACAATACACATGCTTGGAATACAAGGCTAGAAGGATGCAACTTATTTGCAAGAAACAGACTTGAAAAACGAGGAAGAGGTGTCGCATTGTATGTTAGAAACGTGTATATCTGCACAGAGATTGAAGCTTCAGAGATTGGGAGTTCTGTGGAAACTGTTTGGGTAAGAATAGAAGGAGAGAACAATGGAAAGGACACCATTGTAGGCATTTACTACAGGCCACCTGTGCAAGCTGAAGAAATGGATGAACTCTTTATGCATCAAATGGCCAAGTTCTCCAAAAAATATGACATAGTTGTCATGGGAGATTTCAACTATCCTGACATTTGTTGGGAATCTCTCTCAGGCAAAACTAACAGGTCAAAGAAATTCTTATCCTCTCTTGCTCACAACTTTATCTTCCAAAAGGTAGGGGAGAAAACAAGGGGAACTGCTACCTTGGATCTAATCCTTATAAACAGGGAGGAAATGGTTGTGGAGGTAAAAGTGGCTGGGACCCTAGGAGGTAGCGACCATGCTATTTTAGAATTTTGGATAAATAGAGGAGGAAGACCTGTGATGATTCAGACGTCAAAGTTAGATTTCAGAAAGGCAGATTTTAAGGGATTCAGAAAGAGAATTGGAGGGATCCAATGGCTGGATATCCTTAAAGACAAAAATGTCCAGGAAGGATGGGAAATCTTGAAAAATGAAATTCTCAAAGCACAATTGCTAACAATTCCGAAAAGAGGGAAGAATAGGAAGCATTTAAGGAAACCGGGATGGATGAACACAAAACTTAAGCACATGCTAAAAAGGAAGAAAGAAATGTTTATAAAATGGAAAGTGGGAGGCATATCTAAAGAAGAATATAATGCTGTCTGCAGAACCTGCAGGGCACAAATCAGATTCTCTAAAGCTGACAATGAATTGAGGCTTGCAAGAAATGTCAAAAGTAATAATAAAGGATTTTGGGGATATGTCAAAAGTAAAAGAAAAGTCAAAGATGCTATGGGATTTTTACAGGATGAAAATGATGAAATGGTAAGACAGGATGTTGAGAAGGCCGAAATTTTAAATTCCTATTTTGCATCTGTTTTCTCTCAGAAAGGAAAGCTAACATAAACTGTTCTTCACTGTCCTATTAAGGGAATAGAAGAATCGAGGATATCTATAAACAGAAAGATAGTGAGGAAATACTTAGCTAACCTAAATGAATTCAAGTCTCCAGGTCCAGATGAAATACACCCCAGAGTACTGAAGGAGATAGCAGAAGAAATTTCTGAACCCCTCTCCATAATCTTTCAAAATTCTTGGAGAACAGGATAAGTCCCAGAAGACTGGAGAACAGCAAATGTTGTTCCGATCTTCAAAAAGGTGAACAAGGTGGACCCAGGCAACTATAGACCGGTGAGTCTGACTTCTATACCAGGAAAGATCTTTGAACAAATTATTAAACAACATGTATGTAAGTATCTGGATAAGAATGAAGTGATTAAACAGAGTCAGCATGGGTTAGTAACTAATAAGTCATGTCAGACTAACTTAATTTCCTTCTATGACAGAATCACTGATTGGGAGGATCAGGGAAATGCTGTAGATATAGTATATCTTGACTTCAGCAAAGCATTTGACAAAGTATCTCACACAATCCATATTGAAAAAATGGCTAAGTATGGAAAGGACAAGGCAACTGTTAGGTGAATTCATAACTGGCTTAGTGATCGGACCCAAAGAGTGGTCGTAAATGGTTGCACATCCAGTTGGAAGAATGTCTCAAGTGGGGTACACAGGGCTCTGTCCTGGGCCTTGTATTGTTCAACACCTTTATCAATGATTTAGATGAAGGAATTGAGGGTAAACTGATAAAATTTGCTGATGACACAAAGCTAGGAGGGATAGCTAATACTAGAGAAGAGAGAAAGGTTTTAAAAATGCAAAGTACTACATCTGGGCAATAAAAATGAAAAAAGCATATACAGAATGGGAGGAATAGGGCTAATCAACAGCACATTTGAAAAAAGACTTGGGTATACTAATAGATCACAGACTGAATATGAGTCAACAGTGTGATGCAGCAGCAAAAAAGGCAAATGCAATTCTAGGATGTATTAACAGAAGCGTACGGTCTAGATCACGTGAAGTCATTATTGCCCTGTACTCCTCTTTGGTCAGACCTCTTCTGGAATACTGTGTCCAGTTTTGGGCGCCACATTTTAAAAAAGACATCAACAAACTGGAGCAAGTTCAGAAAAGAGCGACCAGAATGGTGACTGATCTGCAAACCCTGTCTTATGAGGAAAAGTTGCAGGATTTGGGAATGTTTAGCTTGCAGAAGAGAAGACTGCAAGGAGACTTAATAGCTGTCTACAAATATCTCAAGGGCTGTCACATTGTAGAAGGATCATCTTTATTTTCATTTTCACAAGGAAAGACTAGAAGCAATGGGATGAAACTGAATGGGAGGAGACACAGATTAGATATTAGAAAATCTTTTTGACCGTTAGGGTGATCAGTGAGTAGAACAGGCTGCCACGAGAGGTGGTGAGTTCTCCTTCAATAGAAGTCTTCAAACAGAGGCTGGACAGACATCTATCTGGGATGATTTAGCTTAGCGAATCCTGCTTTGAGCAGGGGGTTGGATCAGATGGCCCAGGAGGTCCCTTTCAACTCTACGATTCTATGATTCTAGGTCTATATCTCTATGAAAATTAACATATACACTGATGAGAAAAAGGGTAACAATGTTTTGAACTTTTGACATTCAGGCTCCATATCTCACCATCAACTGTGGCTTGGAACGTGAGAATGCAATCATTTTATAGACAATCATCTTGGCTATCTCATACATAAATTTGACTTGCAACTTTTTAGCATATAATTAGTTATGCAGATTCTTGTCATGTCACTTCATTGTTACTGTTTTGCTCCTAAAATCTACATCTCAATTTTTATTATTTTGTAAATCCACCCTTGGCTTTCAACACTACATGAAACCTTCTGGGCATACTCTCAATCAGACTCAAACATGTCTACACCGAAATATGATCCCAGGTCTCTTCTACACATTCCCAAAGTTTTTGCATACTAGTCGCCTAACTTGGGTATGTGTACAGTTTCTTCTTCAACTTTACCAACAAGTGTTCAATTGTGTTGAAGTCTGGGGACTGTGGGGGCCAATCCAGCACTTCCACTTTATTTTTATTGAACACCTAGCTGAAAAGCCCAGCATTGCCAGGGCATAGTAACCAACTGTGGTTAGTTATAACAAATTATAATGATTATATTGCACATAAAAACATTTCACATCATATATTCAACACTACAGATTTGCAACACAAATTAACTAAATGATTACACAAGTACTGATAGTATTTTATGTTAAACTCATTCAAGAGCCTTTTGATAAACAACATTTTTGGTTTTTCCATTCGGTGCAAAGATGAACAGATTTTTGGCAGTTACAACTCTTGAACAGATCATGTAAAGTTGACCATAAGAAAAGCATGGAGATTGAAAATCGATCCCTACTACTTAAATCGATCCCTACTACTTTCACGGACTGTCCCTGAGCATTGTTAATGGACACTGTGAATGCCAGTCAAAGTGGAAACTGGAGGAGTTTAAAATCAAAAGGCAAATCAGATGGAATGAGTGGAATTCTTGGAATGAAAATGTCCTCTCCTTTGGCACATCCTGTTTCTGAGCTGTGTATCTAATCCTATCCTGTGTGATAATGTCTGCTGAGCTGTGTATCTAATTATGTCCTGTGTGATACTGTCTGCTGAGCTGTGTATCTAATCCTGTCCTGTGTGATACTGTTTGCTTAGCTGTGTATCAAACCCTATCCTGTGGGATACTGACTGCTGAGCCGTGTATCTAATCCTCTCCTGTGTGATACAGTCTCCTGAGCTGTATATCTAATCCTATCCTGTGTTACTGTCTGCTAAGCCATGTATCTAATCCTATCCTCTGTGATACTTTCTGCTGAGCTGTGTATCTAATCCTATCCTGTGTGATACTGTCTGCTGAGCTGTGTTTCTAATCCTATCCTGTGTGATACTGTCTGCTGAGCCGTGTATCTGATCCTATCCTGTGTTACTGACTGCTGAGCCGTGTATCTAATCCTATCCTGTTTGATACAGTCAGCTGAGCCGTGTATCTAATCCTATCCTGTGTGATACTGTCTGCTGAGCCGTGTATCTAATCCTATCCTGTGATACTGACTGCTGAGCTGTGTATCTAATCCTATCCTGTGTGATACTGTCTGCTGAGCTGTGTATCTAATCCTATCTTGTGTGATACTGGGCTGTGTATCTAATCTTATCCTGTGTGATACTGTCTGCTGAGCCGTATATCTAATCCTATCCTGTGTGATACTGGGCTCCCCCTGCAGTCTGTGTCAGAGGGTTGTCTGTGCTGGCACGGTAATAAATTGTGTTATTTCCAGCTTTACAGAAGGATGATAACACCATAGAAATGATGATAATAATAATAGGCCTCAGTTACCACAATTGTCTACAAGGAAAACTGTTGCACATAGCAACCAATCACAGCTCAGCTTCTTTTAAACAGCTCTGGTGAAATCAAAGATGCTTAGTGATTGGTTGCTATGTGAAGTGGGCATGGCTGACATACACACACATACATACACTAATTTTTATATATCTATAGATTTATTTGCCAATCTTAACCCCTTTCCTACATTAGACGTACTATTCCATCCATGTGACCTGGGACCTAAGTCCCAAGGACGGAATAGTACATCTAGCGCGATCAGTGGCGCTCACGGGGGGAGCACTGCTGATCGCGGCCGGGTGTCAGCTGATTATCACAACTGATTATCTCAGCTGATTATCACAGCTGACACCTAGCACTACGTGTCAGGGGTGGTCACGGACCGCCCCTGACACATTAACTCCCAGCACACTGCGATCAAACATGATCACAGTGTACTGGCGGCATAGGAGAAAAACGCGCAGGGAGGGGGCTCCCTCCATGCTTCCCTGAGACCCCCGAAGCAGCGCAATGTGCTGCGCTGCTCCAGGGCCTCCTTCCCTGCAGGTCCCTGGATCCAATATGGTGACAGGGACCTTCGGAGGCCTGCAGGGAGTTGGCTTCCACACTACCTGCAGAGCGCAGGCATGAGGAAGCCTTTGTAGCGCCTGTGACAGATTGCTGATCTGTCACAGCGATCTGTGATGTGACAGATCAGTGATCTGTCACATGACAGTTATGTCCCCATAATGTAACAAAGTAAAAAAAAAGTGTATAAATAATTTATAAAAAATCGCTAAATGAATTTAAAAAAAAAAAAAAATTCCCTAACAAATTAATTTTTTGAAAATAAAAAAAAACAATAAAAGTACACATATTTGGTATTGCCGCATCCGTAACGACCCGCCCTATAAAACTGTCCCACTAGTTAACTAGTTTATTAACTAGTTTATTGAACCCCTTAAAAAATAAAAGCAAAAAACTAAGCAAAAAATAATGCTTTATCATCACACCGCCGAACAAAAAGTGCAATAACATGTGATCAAAAAGACGGATATAAATATCCATGGTACCGCCAAAACATCATCTTGTCCCGCAAAAAACGAGCCACCATACGGCATCATCAGAGAAAAAATAAAAAAGTTATAGCTCACAGAATAAAGAGATGCAAAAATATTTTTTTTATATTAAATTGTTTTCATTGCATTAAAGCGCCAAAACATAAAAAACAACGTAAATGAGGTATCACTGTAACCGTACTGACCTGAAGAATAAAACCGCTTTATCAATTTTACCACATGCAGAACAGTGTAAACGCACCCCCCGAAAAGAAATTCATGAAATGCTGGTTTTTGTTTATTCTGCGTCTCAAAAATCGGAATAAAAAGCAATCAAAAAATGTCACGTACCCGAAAATGGTACCAATAAAAATGTCAACTCATCCCGCAAAAAATAAGGCCTCACATGACTCAGTGGGTCAAAACATGGAAAAATTATAGCTCTCAAAATGTGGTGATGCAAAAACTATTTTTACAATAAAAAGCATCTTTTAGCGTGCGACAGCTGCCAAACATAAAAACCCGCCATAAATAGTAAATCAAACTCCCCTTTATCACCCCCTTAGTTATGGAAAAATAATAAAATTAAAAAAATGTATTTATTTCCATTTCCGCATAAGGGCTAGGGTTAGGGCTAGGGCTAGGGTTTGGGGTGTGTTGGGGTTAGGGTTGGAGTTAGAATTGGGGGGGTTTCCACTATTTTGGCACATCAGGGGCTTTCCAAACGCAACATGGCGCCCGATCTCAATTCCAGCCAAAAAAGTGAAATGGCGCTGCTTCACTTCCGAGCTCTGCCATGTGCCAAAATAGTGGTTTACCCCCATACATGGGGTATCAGCGTACTCAGGATAAATTGCACAATAACTTTTGGGGTCCTGTTACCCTTGGGAAAATAAAGCAATGTCAGAATCACCGAGATCCATGGAAGCGTTCCAGAGTTATTACCTCATAAACGGACACTGGTCAGAAATGTAAAAATTGGCCCGGTCATTAACATGCAAACCACCCTTGGTAGTAAAGAGGTTGATGTATGCTTTGAGTCCTTGACCTGCTGGAACATTATGTCGTCCTTGCATACCCATTGTACTCGAGTGCACAAAGTAACTCATCTTGTAGAATACTCCCATATAGCTCAGCTTTGAGACCAACATTAAACCTGGTCAAGTATCCAATGCCGTTTGCTGTGAAACAACATCATATCATCAGGCTTCTTCCACCGAACTTGACAGGTCCTTCAATTTCTCAATCCATTAGCCCATATTTCCCTGGTTTCTTCCAGACCCATTTGCACCCTTCAGAGCCTAGTCTATTGACTTTCATCTCATTTCTCCAAATCACCCATTTCCAATCTTCTATTTTCCACGTTTTGTACATTTTTGCAAACTCAACACAATGCTTTTTATGACTATATTGAAATTGAGGCTTCTTCACCTTTTATCAGGACACTGATCTAAACTTGTATAACGTGCATTACACTATATTTGCCTGGACATCGATGATCTCAGTATTACGAAGCATACGAGCCACCGCCACTGCATTGTTTGTCGCGCCAAAACTGATAGGCCTTGGGATGAGCCGTCTTGTTGACTCCCATATTTTGCCTGGATGTCCATCTCTTGTCTTTTGGATGGATGGATGGACTTAATTTCATATTTTTTCAACTGTCATGGCAATTACATGATGCAGTTTGGCAATATTGTTGGCAGAGAGACCGCTATCAATGAGCTGGGTGATGCTATTTCTCTTTTATCAGGAAATTTTCTTCATGGCTACTCCTCGATTTGAACCAGTTACCTTTCGCTTGGAAATTAAGTACCTAATAATACACTGCACTATTAGGCAATAAGAGAACAGGTTGTAATTTTTAGTATACAGGAAGAAAAAGATTTTTCCACCAACAGGAGTAAAAGGGTGTGTGCACACGCTGCGGATTGGGGTGCGGATTCATTCGCGCGGATTTTGTAAAATCCGCAGGTGAAACCGCAGGTCAAAAGACATGTCAATTCTTTCTGCGGATTGAAAACCGCAGATAATCCGTGCGGAAAATTCCGCACCGTCTGCACTGCGGTTTTTGATTCCCGTAGAGAAGCATGGTACTGTACACCGCAGCAAAAACTGCTGCGGGTCCGCAGCGGCCAAATCCGTTGCGGAACCACAGCAAAATCCGCAGCGTGGGCACACACCCAAACAGTTACTCAGTACTAACCATGCAGGGTGCCCAAATTTTTGCACTGTCCAAATTTCCTTTTTGTAATTTTCAGAATGTAAAAGATGAAAATATATAATAATATATAAAACACAAAGGAAATGTGCCATCTTTAACTTTAGACCTTTTAGAGATAGTTTCATCTTCAATTTAATTAACTGTTCACAATAACAGTAATTTTTACCAGCGGTGCCCAAACTTTTACATGTCATTGTACTGTATATAGGAGATAGCCAAGATGATTTTCTATAAAAAGAGGGTAATCTCACATTCAAAGCAGTAGTGAATGCTGAGATATGGAGCCTGAAAGTCAAGAGCTCAAATCATTGTTACCCTTTGCTCAGAAATGTATAGGAAATAGATAACATAACTGTTTCTCTATATATAATTTTAAAGGAACAAATTAATCTCCAACCACAATGTAAAAAAATATATTAGTGGACAGTTAAATTTCTTGATTATACCTACTCTGAAATTTTGATGAAGAACTATTACCAAAAGATAGCCTTCTATTTACAGCTTGTGAGATCAGATGTTAGCAGTTATAGAGTAGGCACTTAACAGATTAATATACAATTTCATGTGAAAAGATATAGGCTCGAAATCATCAAAAAAGTTTACACCTGAAAACTGTTGTAAAACACTGAAAAGTCACAAAGTTGCGCAAAAGTTTACGACTTGACCTTTTCACACCAGTTTTAGGTACATCTGTCAAAAAGAGTAAAGCTGGGGAGTAGCTGGTGCGAGTGGGGCATGGCTCAAATTCATGAAAGTGGTGGCATTTTACTCAGTGGAGTAACATTTTTGTCAAGGCGCAATGAGGCGCACACCACTGATAAGATGAATTCAGCGCTTCTTATTCCAGCACACACTCATTGGGACTGGTGTACTAAACACCAGTCTTAATGAACAGGGCCTGAAGGGCAAGGCCACCGACTATTAAGAATGGTGTTTTTCACGCCAGTCTTAACAAGGGGTGTTAAGATGTGCTCAACTAATTAAAATCACAATGATAAATTATACAAAGGGTAAGAATATAAGGAATATTGTGATTAAAACTTGACTTTTATTGGCATTATTTAATAAAATGGTCTAACAAATTAAAGATTAAAAATACTAAACTGTCAAGATCAGCCTTTTTGCTGATGATATGATTTTTAACACTAACAAATCCCCCAAAATCCCTCAAAGAATTGCAAAGTGCCCTTAAGGCCTTCTCAGAAGTCTCTTTTTTTAAAATTAACGGAAAAAAAATAAAAAATCTTGCATTTCCATATGGATAAATCCCAAATTCACAAAATAAGCCAAAACTCAGAGTTAAGCTGGACAGACAATGAAATTGAATACTTAGGAATTACTGTTACCAAGAACATTAACATTCTGATGCCCACCAATTTAAGGATTTTATCTGATACTATAGCTTGAGATCTCCATTCTTTTGAAAATTGGGACTCTTCCCTTTAAAATATAGACCTCATACCTCACTAGTATTCAGACAGCAATCAATTCATGTTTCTGGTTCTCAGAATAAAAGCCAGAACCTCTACCAAATTGCTATATAAAAACAAGGCCTTCGGAGGAATGGGGTTGCCTAACATTTCTGCATATTACCTGACAAACCTCATAAAACAAAGTGTTTACTGGTTGGTTATGCGATGACGAAACACCGGCCTGGCTGGAACTAGATGACGAAACACCGGCCTGGCTGGAACTAGATGACGAAACACCGGCCTGGCTGGAACTAGATGACGAAACACCGGCCTGGCTGGAACTAGATGACGAAACACCGGCCTGGCTTAAACTAGAATACAAGATAAATAATCATAGATCCCTGAAAGAACTTCTCTTCAAACTCCTGCTCAATAAAAAGTTTAGCACCCTAAATCATCCCATTTTTGAAGCAGCAATATATGCTTGGAAACAATTATCTAAAAGCAAAAAAGGTATGAATAGAATTAAACTTCTTTTAAACTGCCCAATATCCCTAGCGGGAAAAAATACAAAACCTCGCCCTTAACCCATTCTGGCCAGATGATAATATCAAAAGGATCAGAGACATTTATAATGGGAATAAATTTATCACTTTTAGTGACTTGAAAAAGAACTTTAAACTCCCTGCATTCGCATTTATGCAATTTATACTCCTGAAAGACCAGATACAGAACTTCCTAAGGCCTGTTTCACACTTCCGTTTTTTCAAATCCGTCAAAATCCGTTGTTTTCCGTTAAAAAATGGATCCGCCATTTTTTGCAGGATCCGTTTTTTTGTCCCATAGACTTCCATTACGGTTACCGCGGATCCGTCAAAAAAACGGATCCGTTTTTTTAAAAACGGATCCGTTTGCATCAGTTTCCGTCAAAAAAACGGAAACGGATCCGTTTGGCGGACACAAAAACGGAAGTGTGAAACAGGCCTAAGCAGTAAACCTTTAATAACTGAAGCAACAATTAACCTGCTAGGGAATATTAAACACAAAATCTTCTGGAGCAACCAGAACATATATAAATGGTTCAATAACGATATGGAAATAACTAAGCTGCCATATATGGTTAAATGGGATAAAGAAATTAATACTTCACACACCACTGAACAATGGGAAAACGCTATATACTATTCATATGGGGCTAGTATTTCCATGTCTCTGCAGGAGACATGCTTCAAGACACTTACAAGATGGTATTACACCCCTGCACGAATGTCACACATAGATCCGAACAACTCCCCCCTCTGCTGGAGAGAATGCAGCCGCCATGGGAGCTTGCTTCATATGTTTTGGCAGTGCCCCAAAATCCAACACATTTGGACCCAAGCTGGCAAGTTGATAAACAAAATTTACAAGAGCAAAATCATATTCACTCCGCAGCTAGCACTCCTGTCCCTAGGAATAGAAAATATAAATCCCTCTATGAGAGCTATTATAATCCATATATTTCTGGTCATCAAAAATGAAATTGCCTACCTCTGGAAAAGTCCAGATCCTCCTATCTTCTCTAACGTGATAAATAAAATAAATTTACACAAAACATATGAGTATAGGTTTGCTATTACCCATGACTATTTCAACAAATATGCCAAGAAATGGGCGAAGTGGCTGGAAACTTATCTAATGCACTGAACTAGTTTATTAATGTGCACCAATCCGATTTTCAAACCATCTGATTACATGTTTGTATGATTGTATGACTATATGATTATATGTTTAATGTAGACACTATATAGAGCCTGTTCAGACCTTGTGGTCCTCTCCTTGTTATTACCCTTCCCCCTTCCTCCCCCCTCTTCTCCCTTCCCTCCTCCCACTACCCTCCTTTCTTATTTGTATTTAAATGTTCAATAAAAATTAAAAAAATTATTGGAAAAGGAAAAAAAAAAACTAGATTGGTACTGCTGTGTGAAATTTCTTTAGGATTACTATATAGGGATTCACTATCCTATAGCTAACAATTCTCCTGCCTAGATTAATGGCTGCAGTGCATTAGCTAGGGTAGCTTTCTAAGGATAATTCATAGGTGTCAATTGCAAGAACACTAAAGCCCCCGTTACACACTGCGATATCGCTAGCAATATCGCTGTAAAGTCACCGATTTTGTGACGTAACAGTGATATTATTAGCGATATCGCTACATGTGATACTTACCTCTGACCGGCTCCCCCGCTGATTATCGCTGGTCGCGCGAGAAGGTCCTTGATCATTTCTCGTCAGGCGCTTCCTGCTGGGCTTCCTATGGCGCCGACAAGCGACGCGTGGATGCGGGCGGGAGGACATCAGGATCGCCTCGTCTGACAAGTAAGTAGCGACCCCCAACCCCAGCGATGTCGCTGGTGAGATCTGCAGTGGCAGCTCACTAGTGACCACTTAGCGATGTACCAGCGATCCATATCGTTGTCGGGATCGCTGGTGCATCGCTTAGTGTAACGGTACCCTAAGGCTATGTTCACACGAAGCAGAACTCTCGTGGAAGTTACCGCTAGAATTCCGGATTCCATTCCGTGGGAAAATCGCATTTAAAATTCCCGTGATTTTCCCACGGAAAAACTAGCGATTTGCAAGCATAATTAGCTTGCAGAATGCTAGCGTTTTCCAAGTGATCTGTAGCATCGCTTGGAGAACTGATTGACAGGTTGGTCACACTCGTCAAATAGTGTTTGACGAGTGTGACCAACTTTTTACTACTGATGCTGCCTATGCGGAATCAGTAGTAAAAGATAAAATGTAAAAAATAATAAAAAAAATAAAAAATATTGTTATTCTCACCTTCCGGCATCCTGGGCAGCCTTCCCGCCTCTCTCCATGCTCCCGGTCCCAGTAATCCTTTGCGCGAATGACCGCAAGATGTCGTGCTCCTGCGACGTCATCGTGAATGACCGCGAGTCATCATGCTCCCGCGAGATCTCGACGTCATCACGGTCATTCTCACAAAGGATTACTGGGACCGGGAGCGTGGAGAGAGGCGAGAAGGCTGCGCGGGACGCCGGAAGGAGAGAATAACAATATTTTTTATTTCAATTCTATTTTTTACAGGGATATGGTACCCACAGCCCGGAGGACAGTCTCCTCTCCTCCGGACCGTGGGTACCATCCGCCAATGTTCTGCTTACTTTTTGCATGGTGGGCACAGCCACATGCGGGAAGTAAGCAGAACAATGCAATCCTAAGGGTGCGGGATCGCCGCGATTCTGCTAAATTAATGAGCATGCTGCATTTTTTACCACGAAGCAATTCTGCCACAGAAAAAAATGCAGCATTAGCACAGCATTGCAGAATCCCATAGGATTGCATGGGATGCTTATTTTTCACATTTCCGCAGCAAAATCGCGAGTTTAAAACCGCCGCAAAAACGTGAAAAAACCGCCACGTGTGAACTAAGCCTTAAGCTGATTTAAGATAAGCTCAAAGCCTCCCCGACATGTTTCGCCATGAATGACTTCATCAGTTCCCTGTGTTTTAATGACAATATCCCTTAAATTGGGTCTACTTACCCTTTGAGTATTTGTTGGGTTGACAGTGACATTTAGGATTGCTACTTACAATAGGTGGCACTAGAGTTCTAGAACTCTTCCACTCTGAAGAGATAATTTGCACATTTCCTTGCAGAGAGTGACAAGTCAAGCCTGACATGCCAAGGTGAGGATCCTTTTAGCTGAAATGCTCCTCTGGGAAATATGCAAAGTATCTCTTCAGAGAGGAAGAGGACTTTGAGTTCAGTCCTCTTCCTCTCTGAAGAGACTATTTGCAAGCTTTAATATACAGAACCAGAAAAAGAATAATCCCTAAAAATTAACTTTTAATTCAATCACTAAAAAGCATGATATGATAAAATTTCCTCAATACATAGGGGGTAAGAAAAATGAGCAAAGGGTCTGGTATCTAAATAATTCAATAATTCACAGACATGAGGGGCCAAAAGCTACTTTGCCCTGATGTGCCCTACCAAGACCCTTCCTTACCGCGGAGGTTGGAACCCTAATGTCTGTGAATTATTGAATTATTTGGATACCAGACCCTTTGCTCATTTTTCTTACCCCCTATGTATTGAGGTAATTTTATCATATCATGCTTTTTAGTGATTGAATTAAAAGTTAATTTTTAGGGATTATGGTATTCTTTTTCTGGTTCTGTATAGAGTATATAATCCTGTATATTTGGTTTTTTGGAGGTCGTTTCAAGTTTTAATATAAAAATATACAGTCCTTACAATTAATATATAAAAAAGGTAAAAAAGAACATGACACACAAGTATGCAAAACAGTTGACCCCTTTACCCCCAAGGGTGGTTTGCACGTTAATGACCGGGCCAATTTTTACAATTCTGACCACTGTCCCTTTATGAGGTAATAACCCTGGAACGCTTCCATGGATCCTGGTGATTCTGACATTGTTTTTCTTGTGACATATTGTACTTCATGTTACTGGTAAGATTTAATTCATTTAACTTGTGTTTATTTGTGGGAAAAAATGGAAATTTGGCAAAAATTTTGAAAATTTCGCATTTTTCCAACTTTGAAGTTTTATGCCCTTAAATTACAGAGATATGGCACACAAAAAACTTAATAAATAACATTTACCACATGTTTACATTACATCAGCACAATTTTGGAACAAATTTTTTTTTTAAAGAAGTTATAAGGGTTAAAATTTGACCAGCGATTTCTCATTTTTTTAGGGACCCCATCACATTTGAAGTCACTTTGAGGGGTCTATATGATAGAAAATACCCAAAAGTGACAACGTTCTAAAAACTGCACCCCTTAAGGTGCTCAAAACCATATTCAAGAAGTTTATTAACCCTTCAGGTGCTTCACAGGAATTTTTTGAATGTTTAAAAAAATGAACATTTATTTCTTCAGTTCCAATTTTTTTCATGTTACCAAGGGTAACAGGAGAAATTGGACTGCAAAAGTTATTGTGCAATTTGTCCTGAGTACGCTGATACCTGATATGTGGGGGGGGAACCACTGTATGGCCACAAGATAACCAAGTTCACATTATTCATTTGGTTATGCCATAGTGTTTGATTATGCATTGAATGCAAGGCCTGCCCTGCACCAAATTCACATGCACCCCAATTAGCCTTTGAGTCAACGTACTGGATGGCCACAGGGAAACCAAGTTCACATTATTCATTTGTGTAACGCAGTGGTAGCACTGTACGCAGTGAAGAGGCAGTGACCCACAAAATTCAAACAAAAAAGTATTTTAAATGTGTTGTCTTCACACATAAAAGTCCAAATTCACACAATTGCATGTAACTTTAGTGCATATTATCAGTGTTCAGTTCACACCAGTTCATAGCACTTCATAGTACACAGCATCCTTTAGACTGCAGTCACTACACACGCTAGTCCTCCTCTGACTAGTTCTCATTGGTGTCCTGCACTGCTGTATCACTGTTTCTACTCAGCCGTACTCAGACCTTGACATCCTCCTGTCTGCAGCTGTGACACACGCCAGTTTTTCTTTCGGCACAGGACAGTCTACCTCCGGGCACAAAACCTGTCCACATCCGTTACCAGTCATTGTGGACAGCAGCACCACTGTGTATCCTGTGGGTTGCCAGGCCTCTCTCTAGCCCTGACACACCTGAGACTCACTAAGCACTCACTAAACCTTTCCTGCAGGGTTTTACATAGCAACCTGTAAACCTGGATCCGGAATGGAACATACTGCAACAAACTACTATCCTGCAGTCTACTTCATACTCAACTTCCAGAGCAGGTTTTCCCTACATCCGCCTTGGACACTAACAGATTTATCTTTTAATCTGCATTGCAGCCACCATTATGCCTGTGACTGCCAGGCACACCTATGGCCTTCATACTTCGTGCATATCCTGGGGAGACTACACAGCGACTCCAACTTGTGGCATCGGTCACTGCCTCACCATTGCAATCCCAGCTATGCCTGTAATTGCAATGCATTCCCATAGCCTCAATACGCCTCCGTGCATATCCTCGAGAGAACACAGTGCCCCCTAACTGTAACAGGGGTCACTGCCTCACATTTGGTACTGCCATACTGTTAGCCTATGCATTGAATGCAAGGTCTGCCCTGCATCAAAGTCACATGCACCTCAGTAAGCCTTTGAACCCACGTACTGGATGTCCACAGGAAAACCAAGTTCACTTTTTTCAATTGGTAATGCTATACTGTTAGCCTATGCATTGCATGCAAGGTCTGCCCTGCAACAAAGTAACACGCACATCAATAACCCTTTCAAAAGATGTACTTGAGGGCCTCATGACAAAAAATGTTCCCATTAGTAAAAAGTGTGTCTCCCATACAGTTTGACTACTGTATGCAATGAATTGCAGTGGTGAGTCTGAAGAACATGTAGTGGAGAATTGCAGTGTTGAAGCAGCTGACCAATCCCTACAGTTCACATTATAAGAAAGTGGGTCTCCTATAGTGTTTTGCCTATGCATTAAATGCAAGTCCTGCCTTGCCCCTAAGTTACATGCACCCCACTAACCCTTGGAACAGACGTCCTGGATGGCCACAAGAAGCCAAAGTTTCCATTTTTTTAATTTGGTACTGCCATACTGTTAGCCTATGCATTGAATGCAAGGGCTACCTTGCCCCAAAGTTACACGTACCCCACTAATCCTTGGAACATACATCATGGATGACCACATGAAACCAAAGTTCCCATTTTTTTCATTTGGTATTGTTATACTGTTAGCCTATGCATTGAATGCAAGGTCTGGCCTGCACCAAAGCAACACGCACCCCAATAACACTTTCAAAAGATGTTCTTGAGAGCCTCATGATCAAAATGTTCCCATTAGAAGAAAGCGTGTCTCCCATACTGTTTGCTTACGCATTGAATGCAAGGCCTGCCCTGCCACAACGTTACATGCACCCCAATAAGCCTTTGAACCCACGTACTGGATGGCCACATGAAAACCAAGTTCACTTTATTCATTTGGTACTCCATTACTGTTTGCTTAAGCATTGAATGCAAGGCCTGGCCTGCACCAAAGTTACGCGCACCCCAATAACACTTGGAACAGACGTCCTGGATGACCACATAAAACCAACGTTCCAATTTTTTCATTTGGTAGTGCCTTCCTGTTAGCCTCTGCATTGAATGGAAGGCCTGCCCTGCCACAAAGTTACACGCACCCCAATAACCCTTGGAAGAGACGTAGAGGTGGGCCTCCTAAAACAATGATTCCATTATTAGGAAGTGGGTCTCCCATAGTGTTTGCCTATGCAGTGAATGCAAGGCTTGCCAAAAACTAGGAGGTACGCCAATGCACCTTGAAAGAGACGAGGAGGAAGGCCTCATAAAAAAAGTTCCCATTATAAAGAAGCGGGTCTCCTATACTTGGAATGCCGATACACTAAGTGTATGGGCTGACAAACATTTTCCCCTGGCGGGGTACATATATATTTTTTTTACAGGCATCATAAACACCCTCTCAAAAAACTAGAGTGACTGCAGCATCACGGAATACATTCACCCTGGTGTTCTAGTGGTGGTGGATGAAGAGATGTGGAGGATGTCCCCCTATAAATCTTTTCTCAATTTAAAGGAGCGGGGTTCCTATACTTGGAATGTCCATACACTAAGTGTTTGGACTGTAAAACATTTCCCCCTGGGTGGTACACATCAACTTATTAAAAAAAAATAATTTTCTACGGGCATCATAAACACCCTTGTAAAAAACTAGAGTGGCTGTAGCATCAGGGAACACGTTCACCCTCGTGTTCTAGTGGTGGTGGATGATGAAGAGAAAGAGGAGCATGACACCAAAAAGCCAAAATCAGGAAGAATATAGCCATATGTGGGTGTGATAAGGTGCATGGGGGAATAGTTGTTACGTCCGTCTGCAAGTCTGGGCTGCAGAAAGACAGCGCCCCGAGTAGCACCGACACCCTTTACCCCTATACAGGGATCTGGATTTACTGCAGAGCCCAGGAAGCGCTGTCTGAACAGGAGCAGAGTGCCAGAGCAGAACGGTCGCAATAGAAAAGCAGTGAGGGAGCCAAAAATGAAGTCGGAAACCAGGCGAGCAGTGGAGGTACAGAAACGGCAGGCAGAGGCAGAGTCGAGAGACCAGGCAGAGGTCACAAACCGGGAGAGTAGCGGAGGTACAAAGTCGTCAGGCAGTAGAGGGGGGTCAGGAATCCAGGCCAAGGTCAGCGCCAGTAATCGGGAGAATTGCAAGGTACAAAAACGGCAGGCAATAGAGTAGTCAGAAATTCAGGCTGGGGTCAGAGTTAACGATAGGCAATCACAAAGTAACACGTAGGGGAACGAAGAATATATCCGGCGGCTTGCAAGACCAGTCCCAAAGTATTTGAGGGATCAGGTCATCCCTCACAGGCTCCCAGACTGCTGATGTCATCAGAACCGCCCCCAGGACCAGACCCGATGATGATGCACAAACCCCTTCATGACAGACAGCGGAGCGGAGTCTGCGTCCACTAAACGCGTGCGCAGGAACCATTTCACTGTTGCTGCCATCCCTCGGGAGTGAACCACGGCGCCTCCCAATGGCCGAGGCGGGAACAGCAGGCCCTGAGCTCGACGGCGATGTGTCAGTCCGGCGCCTCCTGGTGGTCGAGGCCCGGACCGCAGCCCCCGGGCCCACGGGCAGCGTGACCGTCCGTCGCCTCCTCGTGGCTGAGGGCGGAACAGCATGCCCCGAGTCTGATGGCGACGTGACAATAGTCCGCTCCCCGCAGGGCCAGGGATACTCGATACCGGGCCGAACGGTTCTCCAGGGGGTTGTCACGGCAGCAATGACCCGGTCTGTGTCCCTGGGCGTGCAATGAAATAAATATGGAAAAAGTTATAAGGGAAAGTTTGTGACACCACCCGTGGAGTTCAGCAATAAGAACATGGCCGACGCTGCGTTTCAGATCCACTGGGGTGGTTGGTGACGCAGCAGAGATGTTACAGCTCTCCACGGGTAGAGCTAGGCCCCAGGGCTGTCATAGGGTTAAAGTTAATGGAAATGGTTGTAGTGCAGGGCAGATGACGCAGTAAATAAATCTGAGGACATAGCGGGGTGCAGTCTTCACACTTTTACTCACGGTCTTTCAAGTTACCATCCCCAGCCGGGGTGCTGTGTCCTCCGGGTCAATGGTCCATCCAGCTTTCTGGTAATGTTACGGGGCTGGTGGAATGCACAAATAATAAAGATGAAATAATATATAAGATGCGTTCGAAGCCCAGGGCCCACCGTGCAGAGGTGACAAACTTTTGCTAAACAATGAGGGAAAGGCATTTAGGAGTAAAGCCGGACACCGGTGCGTAATCACTGAGCCGGTGCTAACAGGCACGTGCGCTATTACTTCACATAACACGTGCCTGCTGGCGAACAACTGCAACATGTTAGCGTCACAAATCACGGGGTGTGAACCACTGCTGCTACGTGTGCAGTATCCGCCCTGATGGACGCCACTAACCAGCCTCATAACCGGGCTGGAAAGCGCTACTAAAGCGCATGGTGTAACTAGCGGATGCTGCAATAGCAGTGGCCAAGGAGGCCTACACTGGCCGACGCCCTAGGCGCTAGCGGTGGATGTGGAACAACACTGTGGCGCTATGCGACACCACTGAATGAAATAGAGCATCAGCCCGGATGTTCTTCTCACCGGACAGATAATGCAAGGTGAAGCGGAAGCGGGAGAAGAAAAGTGACCACCTGGCTTGGCGAGAGTTCAACCGCTTGGCCGTTTGTAAACACACCAGGTTTTTTTGGTCGGTGTATACCTGAAAGGGAAACCGGGCTCCTTCCAGCAGATGTCTCCACTCAGAGAAGGCCAGTTTTCATTGCCAGCAGCTCCCTGTCCCCGATGGAGTAGTTTCTCTCCGCTGGTGAGAAGGTCTTTGAAAAAAAGAAGCAGAGATGCTTCCGACCTTGGGCATCCTTCTGGAAAAGGACTGCCCCTGCACCGACGGAGGAGGCATCTACCTCTAGGATAAAGGGTTTATCCACATCGGAACGATGGAGGATAGGAGCGCCAGCAAAATGGGTCTTAAGAGACGAGAAGGCCATGGAGACCTGTTCTGACCAAACATTTGGATTGGCTCCCTTTTTGGTGAGGGCAACCAAAGGAGCCACCAGTGTGGAGAAGTGGGGAATGAACTGGCGGTAATAATTAACGAAGACCAAAAAATGCTGCGCCGCTTTAAGAGAGATGGGCCTCTGCCAGTCCATTACCACCTGCAATTTGGCAGGATCCATAGCCAATCCCTGGGCCGAGATGATATAGCCCAAGAACGGCAGGGACTCCTGCTCAAATTGACACTTCTCCAACTTGGCGAAGAGAGAATTCGCCCGCAAATGGTCGAAGACCTTGCAGACGTCTCCCCGGTGAGAGGCCAAATCTGGAGAGAAGATGAGGATGTCATCCAGATAGACCACCATCGAGGTGAAGAGCATATTGGGAAAGACATCATTCACGAAGTCCTGGAAGACAGCTGGTGCATTACAGAGGCCGAAGGGCATGACCAGATACTCATAGCGGCCATCCCTGGTATTAAAGGCTGTCTTCCACTCGTCCCCTTTATGTTTACGGATCAGGTTGTAAGCCCCCCATAGATCTAACTTAGTGAAGATCCGTGCCCCTCGCAACCTGTCAAACAACTCAGAGATCAGGGGAAGAGGGTACTTGTTTTTCACGGTTATAGCATTCAGACCTCTGTAATCAATGCAAGGACGCAGCTTTGCACTCTTTTTCTGTATGAAGAGGAACCCTGCCGCTGCTGGTGACACCAACTTCCTAATAAACCCTCTTGCCAAGTTCTCCCAGATATATTGTGACATGGCCTCCATCTCTGGGATGGATAGAAGGTACACGTGACCTTGAGGAGGCTCCGCGCCTGGCAAAAGGTCTATCGGACAGTCATAGGGGCGATGAGGAGGAAGCGTCTCTGCAGATTTTTTAGAAAAGACGTCCGCATACTGTTGGTAGTGTCTGGAAAGCGCGGAGAGATCCGCGGGCACTTCGGTAGAGGCTACTTGAATGCTGCCCCTCATGCACCTTCCCTCACAGTCCTAGCTCCAACCCAGTATTCTACCCGAGGACCACTCTATATGAGGAGAATGGCAACGTAGCTAGGGAACTCCTAGGAGCACATGGTTGATGCCCTCGGGCATAATGAGCAGGGACAATGTCTCGTGGTGAGATGGCGGGATTGAGAGCCCAAGGGATGCTGTCTGGTGGGTAATCTGGGACGGTAAGGTCGAACCATTGACCACCCTGATGGTCACGGGGTGAGGAAGTGGCACCAAAGGAATTGTGTGCTGTTGGGCGAGGGCCGAGGACATAAAGTTTCCTTCTGCCCCGGAGTCCACGCAGACCTCTACCTCCCAGGTGGAAGCACCGCTCTCTAATGTCCCTCAGAAGGACAGCTTGGAGGAGAAAGTTCCTATATCAAATAGACCTCCTCCAACTATCACTGGACGTGATCGTTCTTCTGACCGCTGAGGACACCTGTTAGCCAGGTGACCAGACTGTCGACACTGGTAACAGCGTGCGGAGATTCGCATCGGGCGTAACTTGGGACAAGTGCGAGACACCTCCATGGGCTCTGGAGGCATGACTGCCAGAGCGGGGGGTTCAAGAGGTTTAGAGAAGGCGGGAGCCAACCTAACCCTCTGTCTGGATTGAGCACGCTCCAACCCGCGCTCCACCAAACCTCTCCAGAACACAGGGACGAGTGTTGTGAGTTCATTCTCACCAGTTGTGAGTTCCCCTTCTGGACTCCCTCTGGTGGTGACGGGAGGTGGTGCGGCTGGTTTGATTGATGGAGATCTGCCACCTGAGAATGAGGATGACGATTGGATCTCAGGATTCTCAGATTGGATTTTAGACAGCCGATGCCCTATTCAGATGCTGGTGATTCCTTCTGGCTTGTCAGCTCTTGGTTTTCAGCTCTGTTCCAGTCATCTAAAGCTAAGTTTTTCTGCTAATGTTCACACTTGATTTTGTTGGTCTATTCAGTTTTTTGTGTGGTCTGCCAGCCCCGCTGGGGGCTGAGCTGATTTTCCACTCTTATTTATCAGTATTTTGCCAATTGGTTTTTTGTCCCTTACTAGTTCGGTCTCTTTTTGCTCTGTCTCAGAATATTTCAGAGTGCTGATATAGTGGGAGAAGTCTAGTGACTTCAGGGTTAATTTTGCTATCAGAAGTGTAGGACATTATTTTCTAGGGTTTTTTGCAGGTTGCAGATAGTGTCTTCCCTTTCCTTTCCTGCCTAGTTAGTTTGGGCCCCATCATTTGCTCAGCCTATTTTCCTGCCTGTGTTTGTGCTTTCCTCTTGTTTCACTATCAATACATGTGTGGGGGCTATCTATTCCTTTGGGGTCTGCTCTGGGGCAGTTAGTTTTCCCTTTTCTTGGTTTAGGCTTATGTAGTCCTCCGGCCGTGGCAAAGCGTCTAGGAACATCGCAGGCACGCTCCACGGCTACTGCTAGTTGTGTGGTAAGATCAGGGATCTGCAATCTTCATAGTTACCAACCACTCTGTTTTCTGTGGCTTAGCTTGTTTGCTTTTTTCTCCACGGTGACCCATTCATAACAGACGAGTGTCTTATCAGGCCATTCCAGCTCGGAAGCCAGTGTACGGAAGCGGACGGCATAATGGCTGACCGAGAGGGATCCCTGTGTTAGTGCTAATAACTGGAGAGAGGTGTCGTGAGTGACCCTTGGCCCCAAAAAGACCTACTTTAGGGACATTAGAAACTGAGCAGTGCTCAGAACCACGGGGTGAAAACTGTCACGGTCACGCGTGGCTGGACACAGCGCCTCCAGCAGGGTGGATTTAGATGACACACGTGACCCTGGATACACCGCCTCCAGTTAGGCGAATTTAAGTAATAATAAAACGTGCAGCTGGATACGCCGCCTCCAACAGGCGAATTTTGAAAATACACGTATGTCTGGAAACCCCGCCTCCAGTAAGGCGAATTTAAACAATAAAAGGGAAAACCTGGGTAACAATAACAATGGTGGCCCTGCGATAGGGAACGGGGAAGTGGAGACCTCCTGCACTCCCCTGAGTCAGTGTCTCTACACTCCTAACATTCCCTAGGCCAGTTCTGCACCAGGCGCCACTCAGGATACCTTTAAATCCTAGCTCACCCTCCACCTACCCCTTTCTAGTGTAATGGCCGGTGCTGAAACTAATCCCACCACTGCACTAAACACACATAAGGAAAAGAGACAAAACAGGGAAACACCACTTAGCTTTGCTCTGTTGCTTATGCTCCCAGCAACAGAGCCCACCACCTGCGTGCATCTTTTTCTCCGACCAGATCCAACACCATAGTGCAGCCTTGTAGCAAACAGAGTCCACCACCTGCGTGCAGCTGTCCAGAAACAGAGTCCAGCATTTTGAGTCCAGCTTTCCAGCAACTGAGTCCAGCATCATGAGTGCAGCTGTACACCATAGCTGTCACTCCACCAAGCCATGCAAGAACTCCTTGCTGACACCATAGCTGCAACTCCACCAAGCCATGCCAGCCTTCCTCGTAGACACCATAACTGCCACTCCAGGACTCTCACTGAGCTGCCCGGGACTCTCCTTCAGCTCCATCCTTCACCCAGGCTTGCTTGTAACTGAGGACTATCACCAACGCTGATTGCAACACCTGTGACTCTTTTATAGCAGAGCCAGCAATCACACCTGCATTAATCATGTGCACTAAAGTAAAGAAACAAAGTGCAATGACGCTCACCACCACCAGGGGCAAACTTAGAACAAAGGACACCACAGTGCAATAATCCCAATGGCCATTGGGGGCAAAAACCACACCAAAGCACACAGCTTCAGAAAAAAAAAGGTTACATGTGCATTTTCTCTGTCATATCCAACCTGGATCATGACCAAAATGCTCCCACAGAGGAGTGGCCCATTCTAACGCCCTGCTCGATAGGAGGGAGATGACAAACCCCACCTTAGCCCGCTCGGAAGGGTGGTCAGTAACTCCAGCTGGATAGAGCACTGGCTCACAAATCACCTACAGTTGGCGCTGTCACCCGAGAACTTGTCGGGCAACGGAAGATGGGATAATGTCGAGGCAGGAATGGAAGTAGAGGTGCAGGACACCGCCTCTGCTGCCGCCTGGACGGTGACTGCAGCGACATCGGCAGCTGAGGTTGAGCGCTTGAGAGCGGACAACCTGCCCTCCAGCTGCTGGACATATCGCTGCAGGCGCTGCTCGTCCGTCATTGTTAGCCAGGCCCTGGCGCTATGATAATGTTACGGGGCTGGCGGAACGCACCAAATAATAAAGATGAAATAATATATAAGGTGCATTCGCAGCCCAGGGCCGCCCATGCAGAGGTGACCAACTGCTGCTAAACAATGAGGGAAAGGAGTGTAGGAGTAAAGCCGGACACCGAATAGTAATCACTGAGCCAGTGCTAACAGGCACGTGCACTGTTACTTCATGTGACTTCCGATCCCCAATGGGAGATCGTCTCCTGAGCATGCTCTGTGGAGCAAAGGGAGGGCTTAGACTCTGGAGTCTTTTGCTGCTGGACAGGCTGCATTGCCCTAACTGGACCAGAGGTGTGTTGTGAGTTCATTTTCCCTTCACCATTGAGGTCTGATGAACTCCCTCTTCTGGTGAAGGAAGGTAGTGAGGCTGATTACAAAGCACCTGAGCAGAATGATGATGACTGGGTGACTGGGATTGCTGACTGGATATAAGGCAGCCGACGCCCTTCTGCCTTGCAGGTGATTACTCTGAGGGATTCTTGGAGACCAGTCTGATTCCTGCTCCTCAAAAGCTAAGTTTTCTGCTCTACTTTTTGCATTTGTGTTTTGGTTTTGTTTTGCCTTGTTTTTCTGGATTTCTGCCTTTCCCTGCTGGGTGAGCTGAATTCCTTTTTGCTCTGTCTTCAGATAATACCTGAGTACTGATATAGTGTTTTTGAAGCCTAGCATCTTCAGGGCTTTTTTCCCTATCAGTCTGTTGGCTCTTGTTTTTGAGAGGGTTTTGGCGGATTGCAGACAGCAGCTTTTCTATTCTGTCCTATTTAGTTAGCTTGGGCCCCATCATTTGCTCAGCCTATCTTTCTATCTGTGTGAGTGTTTTTTCATCTTGCTTCACCGTCATTATATGTTGGGGGCTGCCTATTGCTTTGGGGTCTGCTCTGGGGCAATTTAGATTTCCCTTTCTGTCTTTAGGCTATGTAGTTCTCTGGCTGTGTTCGAGGGGTCCAGGGCTCCGTAGGAACCCCCCACGGCTACTGCTAGTTGTTGTTAGGTTCAGGGGTCTGCAATCCGATAGCTGACAACTTCTCTGGTTTTCTGGACTTATCTAGTATTTCTGTTTTTGCCTCCTACGGTGACTCATTCATAACAGAATCACCCGCCATACCGCAGATCCTAGGGTACTCAATAGCAGAAAAGAATTGTAAAAAAAAAAAAAAGGTATGTATATTTTTTCCTCTATATCTCTGAGGCCGTAGGGGGAATTTTTTTTTTCTCTCAATGGAGATAAAGCAATTGTCTGATCGTGTGGAGCAGCTCGCTGCGGAAGTGCGGGGAATTTCCGCCTACCTTGCTCATTCACATGCTGCTGAACCAAAGATCCCTACTCCTGATGTGTTTTTTGGGGATCGGTCTAAATTTTTGAATTTCAAAAATAATTGTAAATTATTTTTTGCCTTGAAGCCTAACTCGTCAGGGAGCTCCGTGCAGCAGGTTAAAATTGTCATCTCTTTGCTGCTTGGCGATCCCCAGGATTGGGCGTTTTCTTTGAAACCAGATGATCCTATTCTGACTAATGTGAATGCATTTTTTCAAGCCTTGGGGTTGTTGTATGGCGAACCTAATGCTATTGATCAGGCTGAAAAGACCCTGTTGGCATTGAGCCAGAGTCGAGATTCTGCTGAATTGCACTGTCAAAAATTCCGAAAGTGGGCGGTCCTTACTACCTGGAATGATAATGCCTTGGCAGCTCTCTTTCGGAAGGGTTTGTCAGAAGCCGTAAAAGATACTATGGTGGGATTTCCTGTTCCCTCTGGTCTTGACAATTCTATGTCATTAGCCATTCTGGTTGATCGGCGTTTACGTGAACACAGGACTGCACGAGAGATGTTGCCACCTATTGAACAAGTGTCTGAACCTATGCAATGTGATAGAGTTTAGTCCAGGGAGCAACGTCAGGAGTTCAGAAGGCGTAATAAGCTGTGTTTTTTTGTGGAGATGCCTCGCATATTATTTCTGTCTGTCCTAAACGAGAGAAACGTTTTGCGCACACGTTTTCTGTGGGTGGTGTTCAACCTAAGTTTCTTCTGGCAATTACTCTGATCTGCTCCCTGTCCACATTTTCCGCCAAGGCTTTTGTGGATTCTGGAGCAGCCCTGAATCTAATGGACTTGGATTTTGCTAAACGTTGTGGATTTCCGATGACACCTCTGCGGACGCCTATCCCTTTGAGGGGGATTGATGCTACTCCTTTGGCGAAAAATAAACCTCAGTTTTGGACCCAGGTGGTAATGCGGGTCGCCCCAGACCATCAAGAAAATTGCAGATTTTTGGTGTTGAATAATTTGCATGATACCATTGTTCTGGGGTTTCCCTGGTTGCAAATTCATAATCCAGTTTTGGATTGGAAATCTGTGTCTGTGGTGAGTTGGGGTTGTCGGTGTGCCCTTAGTGAGGCTCCGGTTTTTTCCACCTCTCCTCAGTCGCATGATGTTCCTGACTATTTGGCGGACTTTTATGATGTATTTAGTGAGAATGAGTCTGTGTCTTTGCCTCCTCATTGGAGTTATGACTGTGCAATTGAACTGAGCCCGGGGTGTAAATTTCCTAAGGGTCGGCTCTTCAATTTATCTGTACCCAAGCACGAGGCTATGCGATCCTATATTAAGGAGGCGTTGGAGAAGGGTCATATTAGACCATCCTCTTCACCCTTAGGTGCCGGTTTTTTTTTCGTGGCCAAAAAGGATGGTTCATTAAGGCCTTGTATTGATTATCGTGCCCTCAACAAAATTACTATTAAATATCAGTATCCGTTACCCCTGATTTCGGATCTATTCTCCAGAGTTAAAGGTGCTTGCTGGTTTACCAAGCTTGACCTCAGGGGGGCGTATAATCTTATCCGCATTAAGCATGGGGATGAATGGAAGATGGCGTTTAATACTCCGGAGTACCTGGTGATGCCTTTTGGGCTCACTAATGCCCCTTCTGTCTTCCAGTGCTTCATGAACGACATTTTCCGAGACTTTGTGGATAAATCTGTGTGAGTGTTTTTTCATCTTGCTTCACCGTCATTATATGTTGGGGGCTGCCTATTGCTTTGGGGTCTGCTCTGGGGCAGTTTAGATTTCCCTTTCTGTCTTTAGGCTATGTAGTTCTCTGGCTGTGATCGAGGGGTCTAGGGCTCCGTAGGAACCCCCCACGGCTACTGCTGGTTGTTGTTGTTAGGTTCAGGGGTCTGCAATCCGATAGCTGCCAACTTCTCTGGTTTTCTGGACTTAGCTAGTATTTCTGTTTTTACCTCCTATGGTGACTAATTCATAACAGAGGTGGCAGCAGCAACCGAACCCACGATGCTGGTGTGGACAGAACGCCGGGACCGTGGAGTCTGCTGAGCAGTCTCCACTGCGGCATAGAGGGGAATGGGAGACCGCAGATGGCAAGGCTCGGGTTTCCCGCTGTGCAGTGCCCGGAACCTGATACCTAACTGGTAGTTTGGGTGCACTTTTCCAGGACCCCTTCTTGTGTACCTTCCCAGGTCATCTCTCTGTGCTGGCTCATGCCCTCCTGCCCTGCACCTCACTCCCAAGCCAGCAGCTTCTGGTCTTGTCGGTTGATGATCTCCTGGACCCTATGTGGCTGCCTTTTTAGCAATTGTGTGTGGATTTGGCAGTCGCACATACAGATACTACAGCCTCCTGTTCGCTAGCTGAGTTCTACAGTCTCCCCACTAGTCATGGGCCGGTCGCCACTGCAACCTGGTCCCTCCACCCGACTACGGTCGGCATGGATTCGTGCACCACGGGTGCATTCTTCACTTCCCTGGGCCCTAGGACCCCTTCTCTTCACTGGAGCTCTTCTCCGTCACTCCTGTATCCTCTCTTGTCCTGGGACGAGCTACTCACTCTTCCAGTCCCTTCCACCAACTGCCCTCTGTCTCGCAACTGTCACCAACTCTAACTCCTCCCCCTTCTCCACCCACACCCTCTACCCAGCCCCTCCCTGGCCTGGAGAGGTCTAGTGTTGGGTTCTAGTGTGTTGGTAATGGGTAGTGCCCCCTCCTTACCCAAGAGCGGAGTACCACACCTCTGGCTGAGGTGCAGTACCTCTGTGGTGACTGAACTCTCAGGGGTGCCACACTCCCCCCACGTTAAACACAGCACGTCCTTGGGTTGGAACAAAGCAAAACAGATATCAAGAGCATGCAAATAATTTTCATTTCAACAGGGTAAACAGTTAAACAGGTAACTCGTTCTTCCCTTTATGGGAGGTACGTTTACTTGAACATTGCATATAACTACTAGAAATATAAAACATAGCTTTAATATAAATAGAACTTTACTAGAAATATGAAATATAGCTTTACTATAAATAAAGCTTTCTCTATCAAGTTTACCAGGTTTCAGTGTTCTTAAGTGCAATATGGGGGAACCCATCTCAAACCCCCAAAGTTGGCTCAGGGCGTGGCTACAGGGCATAACCGGTTAACTTGTTGGACCACTTTTCAGCCACGTCAGACGGTTTTTGTTCTGTGGTCTTCTGTGGAATGAAGAGTGTCTCACTCACACCCTAAATGGTTGCTGTAAAACCAATAAGGAGCACATTAAGTGCTAACTATGTACAAGAAAAGTTCTGACTATTTACTGTCCATGACCACATTGTCTTTAATTTAACGAGTTCTAACCAGGTCAGTTAACTATTCACATTAATTTTTGCAACTTCTTACTTCCTCTTCCAGGGAAGTTCCTCAGGTCTGCAACCTCCTGGCCGAGGAAGCTCCTATACCGGTGTCAAACCAGGTAACACAAATTGATCAGGTTCTACCAGGGGGGTCTGGGTAGCCTGTGTACACCCTGCTTATGTTGTTTTGGCCGCAGGGACCGGTGCAGCGTTGGGGGTTGAGGTCACTGGTCGCCTTTCTTGCCTTGCAACCACTAACCTGAGTGCTGTGCGCCCCCACGTGTACATGCTCCTCTCTCTTTTCAGTGATGGAGGCTGAAGAGGAGGAGAAGAAGGAGGTGCAGGAGCTGTACACTGTGAGGGCAACCCTGATTGACGTAGGGCCTGCAATCCTCGGCGTTGGGAGGGTGTGTTCCATCACAAGGTATGACTGGGTCCCGGCTTCCAATATGTTAACCCAGAGTGCCGTAAGTGAAATGTACCTTCCTTGCATACAAGCACTTGTCCATGTGTCCGTGGTTAGGTGGACTTTCCAAGTAACAGCATTGTTGAGGGCACGGGTAATGTTGTGGGACACGTGCTTGTATAATGCCGGGAACGCACACCGGGAGAAATAGTGGCAGCTGGGGACCGAATACCTTGGATGACCACCGCCAACAAGTTGCGGACAGCTTTCGTCTCCACGAGCCTAAAAGCGAGATCAGTGGCCCAAAGTCATTTAACCTGTTAAAAACATCAGTTAATTTTTAAAATCTGTGAAAATCTGCTGTTTGCCCATTGTGATGCCAATTCTGATGCCCAGAACTGATTTGGGCCAGGCTGGAGGGACCTGTGTTTGTTGTGGGGAATCACTATCTATGTATTCTTAGTGTGAGATCAGTGGCCAAAAGTCATTTAACTGCTTAAAAACATCAGTTAGGCTAGTTTCACACTAGCGTTTATTCCACGCAGCGCACGGCGCCGCTAAGCCTCGCCCCTTGCCGGCTCCCTGCCCGCCCCATCCGGTCATCGCCACCTACTATCGCACATGGACGCTTGCGATCTGTGCACCCTATCTTTAGCATAAGGTGCGCAGATCGTGCGCTGGCCGTGCACTAGTAGGATTTTGGCGTGCGCTGTGCACTTTTGAAGGTGCACCCGTGTGCGCCAAACGCAGCATGTTGCATTTCGGCGCGCTCGGCGCACCTTCAAAAGTGCGCAGCGCACGCCAAAGTCCTACTAGTGCACGGCCAGCGCACGTTCTGCGCACCCTATGCTAAAGATAGGGTGCACAGATCGCAAGCGTCCATGTGCGATAGTAGGCGGCGATGACCGGATAGGGTGGGCAGGGAGCCAGCAGGGGGCGGGGCTTAGCGGCGCCGTGCGCTGCGTGGAATAAACGCTAGTGTGAAACTAGCCTTACTTTTTCAAATCTGTGAAAATCATCTGTTTGACCACTTTGATGCCAATTCTGATGGCCAGAACCCATTTGGGCCAGGCTGGAGGGACCTGGGTTTGATGCGTGGCATCACTATCTGTGTATTCTTAGTGTGAGATCAGTTGCCCAAAGTCATTTAACACCTTAAAAACACCAGTTACTAATTCAAATGGCCAAAATTGACAGCCCACTTTGATGCCAGTTGATGCCCAGAACCCTTAGCGCTTATCTAGACGTGTAGTGAGCACTTTGAACCCCCAAGTGCTTCACAGAAGTTTATAATTCAGAGCCGTAAAATAAAAAATCATTTTTTTTCCACAAAAATCATTTTTTTAAAGGACAATTTTTTATTTTCAAAAGGGTAACAGGAGAAATTAGACCCCCAAAGTTGTGCAATTTTTCCTGAGTACGCTGATACCCCATATGTGGGGGTAAACCATTGTTTGGGCACACGTCGGGGCTCGGAATGGAGGGAGCACTGTTTGACTTTTTGAATGCAAAATTGGCTGGAATCAATGGTGGTGCCATGTCGCGTTTGGAGACCCCCTGATGTGCCTAAATTGTGGAAACCCCTCAATTCTGACTCAACCCTAACCCCAACACACCCCTAACCATAACCACAACCCTAACCTCAACACATCCCTAACCCTAATCCCAAATCTAACCCTAACCACAACCCTAACCCTAATCCCAACCCCAACCCACCCCTAACCCTAATCTTAACCCTAATTCCAACTCTAACCCTAATTCCAGCCCTAACCCTAATTCAACCCTAACCTTAATTCTAACCCTAACCCTAATTCTAACCCTAACCCTAATATTAACCCTAACCCTACTTCCAACCCTAACCCTAATTCTAACCCTAATTCTAACCCTAACCCTAATGGAAAAATAAAAAATTTTCTTCATTTTATTATTTGTCCTTACCTATGGGGGTGATAAAGGGGGGGGTTTATTTAATTTTGATCACTGTGATAGAGTTTATCACAGTGCTGAAAATGTACTTGCAATGAATGAATGAATCTGCAGCCGGCAGATTCAACGGGCGCACTGCGCATGCGCCCGACATTTTGCAAGATGGCAGCGCCCATGGAGAAACCAGGAGGGACACCGGGATGAACACAGGGACACAGGGGGTTTACCCTTTCATTATCGCCCTTTGGTGCCCACTTTGATGCCCATTTTTATGCCAGATTTATAATTTTTGTAGGTGTTTTTAAGTGTTTTCACATCAGGGCACTTCGCTGCATTGTTGTTTATTATTGTGATGATTATTTTTTGTTGTTAAACCTATAAAAAACGATAGAGTATAACGCTCTGTCGAGCACGCTCGCTCATCACTAATAGAGAGGCTATGAGGATTCATACTGAACAAAGAGAAGTTATGTGGGGGCTCACACTGTTTAGAGAGACTATATGGGGTTCATACTGTGTATTCTACTTCATAATAGCGATAAAATATGTTTCATATTACTTGTGCTTATGAGTGAAAATATCGGGAGGCGGCCCTGACATCAGACTAGTTGTAAGTATGGCTTTAAGGGTATGCCAGCCTGCACTTTTATTTGAATAAATTCCATTTGCAGTAATGGAATCCTAAATAGGATCCTTTTGGCATCTTATTGTCCTTTACAATAAGGGAATCCCATAATGGCTTAATTGAACATGTGGATGTTCCACATATGATGCTGGACTTAGGCAGCCATTTTCCTACTTCAGCACGGGCACTTTAATGATGTTCTAATCCTACTTCAGGGAGATTATTTATAGGCGGCTGTGCCCTTCTTCTTTCACAGTTAAGATATTTGTATATCTTCAATTTCAATATATTAACGCTGGCAAAGTGTGTGTAAAGGTGTCTCTAGCTATTAGTGTCCCTCACATCTGAGGCATTTTTTTGTTTTTTATTATCATTACTTGTTTCATTACTATTGTTGTATATTTAATAAAAATTGCAATTTATTTGATTTTGAAAAAAAATTCTACTTTGTGCTTCTTCTGTTCAATTTTCTCATGCAGTTGAGAAACTGGTGAAACATACGGGATTTACATATTGTGTTTGGCACAAGATATTTTTTTGGATCATAATTTTGATCTGCAGATAAAATCCTTGCATTTTACAGTGCCAGCTTAGAGAATGCGATGTCTGAATTCTCAATGACACGTTGCATTTCTTTTTCTCCATTTTTTTATCTGAAGCTTGTCAATTCTTTCAGATTTGCAGCGTTTTTCACCCATTCAAATGAATGAATGAATTAAAAAAAAAATTAAAAACGCTGCAAAAGCACAAGTATTGTAGGCAGCGATTTTCCTGCTGCCGCTCTGGTGTTAGGGGTAGAATAAAATGCTACAAAAATGCAACATGTGAATATAGCCTTACACTGGGTGTGTTCTAGTCGGAAATAAAGTAGAACGCCCCGTAATAACATGGAGACATAATTCATTCTATGGTTTTCCACTTTCAGAATTACTAGGCCACATTTATTCGTACAGAGCCGCCCATGAAGATTCTATCCAAAGATTCCATGATGACATCACTCATGATGTTGGCTATTATGACATCACACATGATGTTGGCTACTATGACATCACTAATGGTGTTGGCCATTATGACATCACGGAACCCAGTCTCTACTTATACCATGTACACAGTGTCACGGGTGCCATTGTTTGGTTCTATAGCTAGTGGACTGTGCGCACTTGCACTTACTCGCTATGACTGACGATCTTCTTGATAACCTTCAGGTAGACGCACTATGGGGGATTCTTGTCAACAATCTCCTCGACCCTGCGCTTCTACCACCTGATGGCGTCCTCAGCTTCGCTCACCGGCTGGTGATAGCGCTGGTAAAGGACTGCCTGCTCAAATACTACCAAGATCAACTAACTGCAGAGTATCTGAGCGATTTACTTCAGAACATCAGGACATCACTACAGCAGGTAAGTGGCGGACGCTCCGCACAAATCTTCTCCATAATAATAGATAATAATGGCGGGATAGAAGTTTCTTCTTTCCTCCAATATAAAACACGACAAATCCCCAGATATGGAGTCATTGTATCTGCAGACAGAGGAGCAAATGTCACATAAAATGGCCGCTTCCTTTCTGCCCTTTCTCATCTCAAGATTTTCATTTTTAATTCTTTTCTTTTTTTATAGGCTGAAAACAGATTTCAACATGGCGATATGTCTTTTATTAAGGAACTCGCCCAAAAAGTCCTGTCTGTACTGGAACGTCCGGCCCGCTCATCGGAACGCCTGGTAAGGAGCCGTCTTCTTCTCTATCGCATGTCCGTGTTTTCTGATCTTCTCCAGATCACCAGTCAGATATCAGAAGAGCTGGTGTTAGATCTTACAGGCCTCCCTGTCAGCTCCTGGCAGGCACAGCATATTTATGGCTGCTAGTCTCTGCTGCTCCCGCGCCTATGATGGCAGTCTGTATTCTGCAGATGTAGTCACAGCTCAGTGGCGGGACGTCTGTATTTCCGCCTCTGTCTAGCTCTATTGTCTTCCTGATCATAAATGCTGCAGCTGAGATAACAGGAGATATTACCGAAATGTTGTGTATACAAGTTTCTTATACAGTATATTAATCTGGACTTGTGGAGAGGAGCTGCAGTGTAAAGCAATTCCCCCTGATACTGTAATGAATGAAGTATGCATGATATAAGGAGCGCAGGTAACACGGCTCTGGGATCACGGTGCAGAGAAGTCGCAGTTTACACTGAACATTTGATTTTTCAATCTTAATTTATCTTAATCCAGCTAAATGAGAACATGAGAAAACATGGCGCATTATTTGTACAGTTACAATTGCTGCATCAGTAAATGCAGGTTTAGTGCTTCCTGATTTATCGATCTGATGATTCAGTGAAATATTCCACATATTAAATCTATATATTATAACTATTAGGAAACAGCAGAAGGCGACACCGAAGATGGGCAAAAGCTACACCCGGGAATGATCCCTGACCATAATACGAGTCAGCGGGAACTGACCAGCGATCTGATCACAGGTAAGCCGATCACCCGACCTTCTAGAAGGAATCTCCAGATATTAC
This sequence comes from Dendrobates tinctorius, assembly GCF_039654945.1. NCBI lineage: Eukaryota > Metazoa > Chordata > Amphibia > Anura > Dendrobatidae > Dendrobates > Dendrobates tinctorius. Next base: position 15,507,168 of record NW_027361821.1, on the reverse strand, counting down.
AGAGATCAGGGGATAATGATGGATTTACTCTACTCTGTGTACAGAGAACCTGTCAGCACGTTACATGTGAAGTACTCCTCTGACTGTAAAGGCCATTACCCTCTAATGAAAGGAACCCTTTAGTTTTTAGAAATCCAATATCTCAGTCAGGAGTAATCTAACGTAGAAGCCATACACAGACCTGGGTGGAAGTGCACTGGGGGCGTGGAAGAAAACATGTGAGTGCACTGACACGGCCCTAGTGCACTTACTGGCTAATATTCATATGGCTTCTCAGCTTGAGCTCTCTCTTACCATCACTCATATGTACAGTGAGGGCGATGTCTTCCTCATATTTAGAATCCCCATATAATTAGTAATAATCCCATTTACAGATGTCTCTCCATTTCTCCATTATATTGCTCTATTTTAGATCCAACTGTGCTGGCGATCCCTGAGAGTGGAATCTATGACATCCCGGAGATCCAAGAACCTGTCGCTGTGAGTATCATAGAGGGGAATGTCTGAATATCACCAGATCATGGGGTGTGAATGAAGCGTCCAGTATTACCCCCACAACCATGGGAGATCTCTATTCTAAATGCAGATGACACTATTGTGTTAGATAACAGCACTTATACTAAATGGAATCTGGTGCCAGGTTTCTGCTACCCATCTGAGAGCAGCATGATATAGGGGCAGAGACCCTGATTCCAGCGATGTCACCTTCTTTACTGGGTGAAGCAGTTGTGATAAATTCATACTTTTCTGTGCTGCAGATCTAGTAGAGCTCTGAATGCTGAGCCATGTACCACCCCACCCACACCATTGGCTGGCCGCTGTCTGTGTATTGTACACTGTGTGTAGGCAGAAATCCGCTAATCAGTGGTGGGAGCAGGGTTATATAGAGCAATAGGACTACATGGCACAAGGCTAGTCCCACCTCTTCCAACAAGCCTACAACCCGCAGTGATCCTCAGTCCACTGACCCACACGACCAGCTCTACCCTCTCCTAGTGTATCCTCACCCATCCCCTGTAGACTGTGCACCCTCGCGGGCAGGGTCCTCTCTCCTGCTGTACTTGTGTGTGCCTTGTATTGCTCATGTTTATTGTACTTGTCTATATAAGCCCTTTTTTTCACATGTAAAGCGCCATGGAATAAATGGCGCTATAAGAATTATTATTAATAATATAGTGATAATCTCTTGCTGATTAACACTGATTTTAATAAGACGACACACAGTCTAGTACGTGACACGTTGCTGGAATCAGGATTTCAGCTCCTGCATCATGCTGTTGTTAGATTACATATAAAAAACCTGCTGACAGATTCCCTTTAAGTTGTCATCTGTGATCCCCCATATTATTCAGCACTGTACAATGATTCTGGTGTATGGAGAATCCCCCTTAAACCCTTAACGACCTATGATGTTCTTTGCCCATTGCCTACCCCATCTTTTCCAGCACATGACAGCTCATCTGATTACCTTTCATGTGCACCTAACAGCCACAGGCGTAATCGCGATCCACCTGCGGCTGTTAACAAACTCCAACAGCGGCATATTTAAATGACTGCTCCGGAAGCGTGTCTTAGCTCCGCCCATTGGCACCCGTGTCACATGACTGCGGGTCGCTGATGGGTTTGAATGACAACCCGAGGTCTGCAGGAGACCCCTTTGGTTGTCATTGCTGAACTGCTATTGGCGTCGCCCGGTGGTCAACGTCAACGCTCTTAGCAGATGAGCATATTTGCTTTGTGTAACACAAGTGATCGGATGATCGCAGCTTCTAGTCTCCCATGGAGACTATTGAAGCAAGTAAAAAGTAGAAAAATAAGTATAATTTTTTTTTTAAATATAAATGTTCAAATCACCCCCCTTTTGCCCCATTCAAAACAATTTAAAAAATACACCTATTTGATATCGCCGCGTTCGGAAACACCCGATCTATCAAAGCATAAGAAGTAATCCGATCTGTAAATGGCGTAACGAGAAAAAAATCAAAATTCCAGAATTACACTTTTTTAGTCGCTGCAACATTGCAATAAAATGCAATAATGGGCGATCAAAACATTGTATCTATCCAACAATGGTATCAATAAAAATGTCGGCTCGGCCCTCAAAATATAAGCCTGCTCTCAGCCCCAGATCATGAAAAATGGAGATGTTATGGGTCTCAAAAAATGGCACCATGGCACCATTTTTTTTTTCTACAAAACTTTGGATTTTTTTTCACCACTTAAAGAAAAAAGAACCGATACATATATGGTATCTACGAAATTGTAATGACCTGGAGAATCGTAATGGCAGGTCAGTTTTAGCATTTAGTGAACGTGGTAAGAAAAAGAAACCATTGTGGAATTGCACTTTTCTGCAATTTCACTGCACTTAGAATTTTTATCCCGCTTTTCAGTACAGGTTATGGTAAAGCCAATGGTGTCATTCAAAAGTACAATTTGTCCCGCAAAAAAAACAAGCCTTCACATGGCCATATTCACCTAAAAATAACAGAGTTATGGCTCTGGGAAGAAGGGGAGCAATAACCGAAAACGCAAGAACGGAAAAACCCCAGGTCGCTAAGGGGTTAAATCACATTCATGCCTGCGGAGCATTCTGCTTGTATCGTCCCCTACATTCAGTCGCTGTAAATCTGCTGGGACATAATATTGGAGGAAGACGGTTTTGTATCAGGAGCTTTTTTCTTGCAGCTTTTTTATCTGAATATCATTTCTCATTTTTTTTATAGGGAGAGATCAAATCATTGATCCCAGCGAGAAAACCGCGTATAAGCGACTTTGAAACAGCCGAACGGATCGGCGCTGGAAGTTTTGGGTGAGATTTCTGTTGCTATAATCCACATTTCTCAGGGTTCCCTATGACAACACTTCTGCCTCTGTGCTCCGCCATTCAGTGTTATCATAGGGAAATGATCGGAGTCCACATCACTGTTCACATCTAATTCTCAGTATTCAGCTCATTTATATACAGCAGAGCATTCTGACCTATAACAGGTTACACTGGAAGGACCTGTGCACACATTGCAGAATTGTCGCTTTTTTGTGTTTTTTTCTGCTCAGATTTGTTACAAAACCTGAGGGATTTCATGATGCCAGAAAAGAGAATGAGATTCCTGAAGTCTCATGCACATGATGCTTATCTTTCCATTTACATCTGCAGCATGTCAATTCTTTCAGCATTTTTTCTGCAGATTTCATACGTAATAATGAGTGGGGGAAAATCTGCAACAAAAATGCAGGTAAAAAAAAGTATCAAAAACGCGACAAAAATGCTTCTAATTTGCACATCGTTTTTTCTGCTTAGAAATGTAGATATGGGGTAAAAAATTCTGCTGCAAATACTTAATATGGGTACATACCCTTATGGAAAGGGATTAAAATATTATATCCCATTCACTTGTCCTAGGCCCCCATCTGTTCTTATTTTGCCGCCCCCACCAGAGCTTCCTCCTCAGCAGCCTTTGTTTTTTTTGGGGCTCCATTATGGAGCTGATAAGAGTAATTGGCTACACATGGTCACATGAGAAGAGACATGATATCAACCATGACCACACGAGTCCAATCACTGGCCTCAGCACCAAAAAGCGCCAGAACAACCAAAGACTGAGGATGGAGAACTGCAGTAATGAACAGGTAGGAGCCTTGGACAAGTGACTAGAATGTGTTCCATTATTTCACTACCATCCCTTCCATTTATTATGCCTTACAGCAGTGATGGCGAACCTTTCTGAGACTGAGTGCCCAAACTGCAACCTAAAACCCAATTATTAATGACAAAGTGCCAACACGTGCCAAATGCCCAATCATGATCCCCTTCATGTAGAAATATGCCCCATCATGATCCCCTTCATGCAGAAATATGCCCCATCATAATCCCCTTCATGTAGAAATATGCCCCATCATGATCCCCTTCATGTAGAAATTCCTCATCATGATCCCCTTCATGTAGAAATATGCCCCATCATGATTCCCTTCATGTAGAAATATGCCCCATCATGATCCCCTTCATGTAGGAATGCCTCATCATGATCCCCTTCATGTAGAAATATGCCCCATCATGATCCCCTTCATGTAGAAATATACCTCATCATGATCCCCTTCATGTAGAAATATGCCCCATCATAATCCCCTTCATGTAGAAATATGCCTCATCATGATCCCCTTCATGTAGAAATATGCCCCATCATGATCCCCTTCATGTAGAAATATGTCCCATCATGATCCCCTTCATGTAGAAATATGCCCCATCATGATCCCCTTCATGTAGAAATATGCCCCATCATGATCCCCTTCATGTAGAAATATGCCCCATCATGATCCCCTTCATGTAGAAATGTGACTCATCATGATCCCCTTCATGTAGAATTATGCCCCATCATGATCCCCTTCATGTAGAAATATGCCCCATCATGATCCCCTTCATGTAGAAATATGCCCCATCATGATCCCCTTCATGCCCCATCATGATCCCCTTCATGTAGTAATATGCCCCATCATGATCCCCTTCATGTAGAAATTGCCTATTCCACCACCTCCATCATTTCATCCACCTCATCACCCCATCATTGGCCCTCTCCCCATCACTCCCATCACTGGCCCTCTCCCCATCACCCCCATTATTAGCCCTCGCCCAATTACCCCTATCATTGGCCCTCTCCCCATCACCGCCATCATTGGCCCTCACCCCATCATTGGCCCTCTCCCCATCATTGTCCCTCTCCCCATCATTCCCATCACTGGCCCTCTCCCCATCACCCCCATCATTGGCCCTCTCCCAATCACCCCCATCATTGGCCCTCTCCCCATCACCACCATCATTGGCCCTCACCCCATCATTGGCCCTCTCCCCATCATTCCCATCACTGGCCCTCTCCCCATCACCCCCATCATTGGCCCTCTCCCAATCACCCCCATCATTGGCCCTCTCCCCATCACCGCCATCACTTGCCCTCTCCCCATCATTGGCCCTCTCGCCATCACTGACCATCTCCCCATCACTGGCCTTCTCCCCATAACTGGCCATCTCCCCATCAATGGTTCTCTCCCCATCACTCCAATCATTGCCCCTCTCCATGTCACTGGCCATCTCCCCACCACTCCCTTCATTGGCCCTCTCCCCATCATTGACAAGCACACACACCACAGTGGTCACTCACACACCACAGCAGCTTCACTGGCCACACTCACCTCTCTGCGTGCCAGCAGCTTCCTTCCTGTCACTTCCTCTCACACATCGAGAGGCGCGGCCGCGACTGGATGACATCATCACTCAGCTCCGCGGCCGCGCCGCTCAATGTGTGAGATGCAGGAAGCTGAAGCCCTGGATCAGTGAGGCGAGGCCGCGTGCCAGCTGAGAGGGCTCTGCCTGCCCTCTCTGGCACGCGTGCCATAGGTTCGCCATCACTGCCTTAGGGTATGGAAGGAGCTGAATAAACTTACATCAATTGGTGGAATTTCAATTTGGACTAAATTTTACTTGGAACAGAATTGTATCTTCTGGTGAATTATAGAAAATCTGCCCAAGAAGATTCTCTCCTCTCTAACGTGACTTGTGTGAGGGCTGCGACAGACATGACATTGTGCAGAGTTCCATAGTTGATCTATGTAGTGCCATTTTAATAATTTCCAGAAATGTATCTCCAGTGATGGCCGGACTACAACAAATTAGTACAGAAGATCATATCATGACTTCTATAGATGGACTGTTAATAAGGATTGATTATTAACCATGCATTGTCCTTTTCTCCAGATGCGTCAACTTAGTACGCCATAAAGATTTGCACCAGATCTTTGCAATGAAGAAAATGGCCAAGCGGCAACTAAATACTCCAAAAAAAGCGGAACAGGCTTTTCTGGAGAGGGACATCTTAACATTCAATGATTGTCCCTTTGTGGTCTCCATGCTCTGTTCCTTTACATCTAAATATCACTTCTGTATGGTCATGGAGTATGTGGAAGGTAGGACACGTACATTATATTATAGTCAATCCATGTCTGCTTACATTTTATCACATCTCATAAAATTAGGATTTGTCCAGGTGGTTGGTTACATCACCACAGAGCATTTCCTGTAGGTTATATATTACCTAGATGCCTGGAAATCCATTACTTTGTGTGCAGGGGTACTATGGGGCCCATGAGTCGGAGGAAGCTTGGTGCCACTTGGCATTGGGCCACATCACTCCTCCTATCATCACAATTTCAGCTTAGCCCCATCCTCACAATGGGAATACAGCTGAACAGAATGGCGCATCAGGAAGCTGAAAGCTCCTCGATCCACCATTCAGCCCGTGGTTGTGAGACTGTGGTCTGAGACTCCGTACACTGCAGGTGCAAAATAGTCACAGCATCCCACCTGTAGTGTGGAATCTCAGCACTCACACTGTACTGACCAGAGCAGCATGCCGTGGGAATGGGACGAGGTGAATAGTGCTTTTTTTTAAAGTTAGCATTTGTAGGAGCCATAATACTGAATGGATGGCTGTGGGGGGACTTAGTATTGTGTGATAGGCTACGGGAGCCTGCTAATGCCCCAATATTGATTTGCCAGCTGTGTATGCCCCTAGGCTGAATGCGATCTTCATACTGAGTGGTGTGGTGTGGGGGTCATTATTCTGTGAGGGGGTCCTCATTTTGTGTTAGGGTTCAAATTATGTGTGAGGGGCCATCATACTGAGTGGAGACATTTGGGGGCCATTATAATGTGTGAGTGTCTGTGTGGGACGTTATAATGAGTATAGGCACTGTGGGTGCCATTATACTAAGTGGGGGCATCATACTGACACTGTATATGTGGGGTGATACTGTAGGCAGGAGGATTCACTGTGGGGACACCATACTCAGTGTTTTTGGTTGGGGGCATGCTTGATGGCATCATACTTTGAAATGGCCATAAAAAGTGTATTGCTGGTGAGTACACTAAGGGGCTTCGATAGATATTAATTTTAGTTGCCTAACTAGACCTTTTTCTCTGGGGCCCTGTGATTATTATGTATGCCTCTGTCTGTGTGATCTCCTCTGTACTGTATGTCCATACTGAGCATGCCAGTATCTCCAGTATATTCAGCTGTAGGCAAGATGTGAGATCACTTTATCTTATTAGTTACATGGACCACATTTCACCACTACTTTAATCTAATATTATGTGCACTATTCATTATATCTGTAGATAGTCTCTTCTGCCAAATATCTCTGCTCACTTCTCATTATACATCATGGTGATCTGCTTTATAAACCCCTCATTGGTCATATTTCCTTTTTTTCTACAGGTGGAGACTGTCAGAGCCTAATAAAAAACAAGGGTCGTTTACCTGTCCCCTTGGCCCGCCTGTACTTCGCAGAAGCTGTTGTTGCTGTAGAATACTTGCACAGCTATGGGGTGGTGCACAGAGACCTGAAGCCAGGGAAGTAAGTGCCCCCTGTAGAATGATAAAGGAAGTTATCATTTATTATCGTATAGTCTGCAAGGTTAAAACCATCTTCTCTTTCACAGCCTCCTGATAACATCTTCTGGACACATTAAAGTTGCTGATTTTGGTCTCGCAAAAGTTGGAGTCATGACACCAAAAACCAACATCTACAAGCAATCAGCAGAGGACATCAGCAGAGAGTTCCAGGATCATGAGGTCGGCATCACTTACAGAAACGTAGCTTGTTCTTTACTAATGTCATCACACTGTTAATTCTTCTCTGCATTCTTCATTTCTAGAAACCTTTTCCAATGATATTTTATTTTCTGTCATAGTGTTTTTATGGTGAGAACTTGTCATAATAATGGTATAATCAATCTCATCTCTTTCTTCTGTTGGTTTCCAGGTCTACGGCACCCCATGTTATACAGCCCCAGAGGTCATCCTGAGAAAATACTATGGAAGACCTGTTGACTGGTGGTCAATGGGTATCATGCTATATAGATTTCTTGTGGGATTTGTACCATTCTATGGGAAATTCCAAACTGAGCTTTATGAAAATATTGTCTACGGTAAGTGGAATAATCCGATCATTTGCTTTGATTGGTTACATTGTTTTACTTATTCCCTTTGCTTTATTTTACAGTCCAATATAGATGTTTTGTTTTCTGTAATTTTCTTTATATCAGGAACCGTATATTGGAAACATAAACCCATTCCTCCCTTCGATGCTCAGTGCCTCATCAGAAAACTGCTCAGAAAAAATCCTGAACATAGACTTGGGACAGGTATCAATTTGCTTATTACACATACGATATATATCTCATGTCCATGAGAAACAGCACTTCTCTATCAGCTCATCCATTTCTAATTCTTTATATGACTCAGTAATTTTCCTTCATGTTTGCTCAGAAATTTCATTAGTTCATATTAAGTTAAACAGTTCAGATATGGAAAAGTCTCTGACAATATCCACAACACTTTTGTTTTGTCTTTTCCAGCAGGAGCATTTGAGATCAAGGGTCATCCATTCCTGAAAGACTTAGACTTCAACAACCTTCTAAGTCAGAAGCCTGAGTACATTCCTCAGCTTGCATCAAACGTGGGCACAAGCTTCTCTATCAGTAAGTAGAAGGCGACGTCATCTAGACTAAGCAGATATTTGTCTCGTCTACCATAGTTTGAGACAATTGGTTGTCATTAATATTACAGATAAATGGTGATTGTGTTTTACTAATAACCTCTAATAATACTTCTTACTTATATCAGGGGATAAGGAGGACAATGAGAACTTTAACTACTCAAATTTTACATCTTCTTCTGAATGGCTTTCTAAAGTAAGTATGAGAACAATAGACCCAAAAAATGTTAAAAAAAACCCTCTAAAAGTAAAAAAATGTAGTTCATATCATCTTGTTATCTGCATTTAGCTTTGTACCAACGCTAACAGGAGGATGAACAAGGAGGATCCCAAGTCATCTCAGAAAAGTGAGTAGATTATAGGGTCATTACTTGGAGCTCCAGGCTGATATATGTGCACAACACCAAATATAGGACATAAATACTATAATATCAATTACAGCATCCATCGACCCATGATTAGCAGTCATTAGGCTTCAGAAACTGCTGTTGGTAATATCCCATAATTGCAGCCAGTCATGCACTTTTAGTGCTGCCCACACTGTAGGAGATGTACAACTACATGCCAGCCATTCTTTGTAGTTTTTTTGTTGAGTTTTTCCACACTAAAACTCTCATATGTCCTAATAGGCCTTATAGTTGGAGTTAATCTAGTGAGACAACCACTTTTATACTGTATTTACTTGTGATTTACATGTTTTTATTTTTCCAAACAGGCAGAAAGAATCTTTTCCTGTACCTATTAGAGACGAGGCTATTACCAGTTTGCCATCCCCGTCCCCATTGTCAGGTATGTACATGTCTACAGCATAACAAATGAGAATGTTGACTTCAAGTCGCAAATATTTCCACATGGTTTTTCTGTTATTTGTTTCCTATGTTGTCCATGTTTCATGGATCCCAATTATGTTGCCCATAGGCCCATACATTATGCTAATTTTGTCCAGGTTTCTCAGATTACCAGATAATTCATGTGGAGCAGATGTTATTTGTCAGTGATGGGATTGTCATATGTTTGATGGCTGACAATGATCACTGACTTCTGTATGATAAGATTCCTCTGCTGATTGCGCACAATAGTATCATGTAATAAGGTGTCCCTTTACTTACATTGCACTGGTAAACAGTGATTTTGGTGCCAACTGAGCGATCAGGGAAGAATGAATGAAAAAAAATGACTTGGGGTCCTCCTTATATTTTGAACTAACCCGGCATACCTAACAGGTGTGGGCTGCTATTCTCAGGCTGGTAAGGGGCCATGAATATGGGTCCCCCAGCCTAAAAACAGCATCTATTAGATGCACCTATTCTGGAGCTTTGTCAGGTTCTTCCCACTTGCCCTGTAGCAGTGGCAAGTGGGCTAATAAGGTGTTAATATCACCTTTCTATTGTAAGGTGACATTAAGCCCGGCTAAATAATGGAGAGGTGTCCTATAGTAAAAATTCCTTGGCACTTGACAATTTTTTATGTAGACTTGTGTTACAAGCAAATATAAAGCAGATCCTAAATGAATATTCTGTTACTAACGTTTTTTGACTTTCTGAACAGAAAATGAAACTCACGAGGGAAGTAAATCTTCAATATATTTGAGTATAGAGCAACAAAATTCAAAAAATGAAGAGATGGAGGAAAAGAGACAAGGTAAGTGTGAGGATCAGCTCCATGTTATATGATGTCAGTGAGAATGATTCATGTGGAGCAGATGACATCTGTCAATGATGGGATATGTATGATGGCTGACAGTGATCCCTGACCTCTGTATAATATTGATCTGCCTTTTGGCTACAGCGGCCGCACAGAAGTATCATGTAATAAGTCGTCGCTTTATTTACATCATAGATACAAAGCAGATCCTATAAGAATATATTGTTACTAAGAGATCTTTTTACTTTTTGATCAGATATTCCTGCTCACGAGGGAAGTAAATCTTCATTATATTTGAGCATAGAGCAACTAAACTCAGAAAATGATGAAGAGGAGGAAAAGAGACAAGGTAAGTGTGAGAATCCACTCCATGTTATATGATGTCAGTGAGAGTGATTCATGTGGAGCTGATGACATCTGTCGGTGATGGGATATGTATGATGGCTGACAGTGATCCCTGACCTCTGTATAATATTGATCTGCCTTTCGGCCACAGTGGCCGCACAGAAGTATCATGTAATAAGTCGTCGCTTTGCTTACTTTATAGATACAAAGCAGATCCTATAAGAATATATTGTTACTAAGAGGTTTTTTTACTTTTTGATCAGATATTCCTGCTCACGAGGGAAGTAAATCTTCATTACATTTGAGCATAGAGCAACTAAACTCAGAAAATGATGAAAAGGGGGAAAAGAGACAAGGTAGGTGTGAGAATCCGCTCCATGTTATATGATGTCAGTGAGAATGATTCATGTGGAGCAGGTGACATCTGTCGGTGATGGGATATGTATGATGGCTGACAGTGATCCCTGACCTCTGTATAATATTGATCTGCCTTTCGGCCACAGTGGCCGCACAGAAGTATCATGTAATAAGTCATCGCTTTATTTACATCATAGATACAAAGCAGATCCTATGAGAATATATTGTTACTAAGAGGTTTTTTTACTTTTTGATCAGATATTCCTGCTCACGAGGGAAGTAACTCTTCATTACTTTTGAGCATAGAGCAACTAAACTCAGAAAATGATGAAGAGGGGGAAAAGAGACAAGGTAGGTGTGAGAATCCGCTCCATCTTATATGATGTCAGTGAGAATGATTCATGTGGAGCAGGTGACATCTGTCAGTGATGGGATATGTATGATGGCTGACAGTGATCCCTGACCTCTGTGTGATAAGATTCCTCTGACGTCCGGCACTGTGACCGCACAATAGTATCATGTAATATGGTGTCCCATCACATACATTATAGATACAAAGCAAGTCCTAGTGATTTTTTTTATTTCTTTCTGATCAGAATTTCCAGCTGAGGACAAAATAAAATCTGAAAACAATCTGAGTGTAGACCGACAAGACTCAAAAAATGAAGAAAAGAAGGGAAAGAAACGACGTAAGTGTGAGAATCCGCTCCATGTTGTGTGATGTCAGTCAGTAAGAATAATTCATGTGAAGATGACATCTGTCAGTGATGGGATATGTATGATGGCTGACAATGATCTCTGACCTCTGTGTGATGATATTCCTCTGCCGTCCGACACTGTGACCGCACAGTAGTATCATGTAATATGGAGTCCCATAACTTAGTTTATATTTACTTCTCTTCTCATAGGTTCCCGCCTCCGCCAGATCCTATCAGCCTGCCGGCGTGGATTATCCAGGGCTTCTCGCGCATTTGCCAGTTGTTACTGTTGCCCCAGCACCATCTAAAACACTGGAAACTTCCACATCTAGTGCCCTGAAGTACAGCAGACCCACCATCACTGCGACATTCATACTGCCCGCCTGACTTGGCTTTTATTGATCACCTGGTACCTGACCCCGGATTTCTTCCTGACTATGATTTCGTCTATTGATAATGTTCCTGGTTTTGTTATCCCTTAACCTTCTATCCTATTAATAATACAAAAAAATAACTAAAAGCCGTTACTGTTGCTCTGATTTCATTTCATCTTAAACGCACAACTAATTGTAAGTCACTAATTGCTCTTGTCACTAAATGCATTTGTCATTTTCCTGAATGCTGCATTCAGGCTCATATTTCTGACCAGCAGCTACACTGGTGCCTCCACTCAGTACCAGTCATTGCACTCTCCCACAAAGCTCTCCACAGTGTTGTACCATCCTACAACTCCTCCCATTTGTCAGTCTACTACCATATCTACACTCCAATGAGTTAAGACTAGCATCCTCCATAATTAGGACCTCCCACTCACACGTCCATGACTTTTTCCTTACTGTACCAGGTCTCAGGAGTGCACTACTTCAGACTATCAGGTTCATTCCCAATGTCTATGGATATGAGTGTGCACTAAAAACAGATCATTTTCGGCAGGACTTTTAAGTCATCTCACTAGTCTAAGTTTTGGCCACTGCACTCAGCAGCACTTAATATCTGTACATATACAGATATTGGCTGGTGACCTGTTTGTGCAGTGTTAATGCGTCGAAGATAAGAAAACAAAACAACATGTGGTGTAACAAAGTTACTTGCAAAGTACTGGAGGGGAGATATGTATCACTGCGGTCGTTAGCTTCAGTGATATCAACCTAGATAAATGCTCCAGCACCCAAAGTGCTGAAAGAGGTTAATCAGCCATGATTAATGTTAGTGTAGGGGAGGGCCAGTGCCAAGAAGGTTGCCAACAGAACAGTAATTGTTGAGGCCCGTTCTGGTTTTATACGTGACCCTTGCTATTAATAAAAACCCCCATGATTACACATTTGTTGGCATCCTGGATTATATTGGGGGACATACACTCTGTAGAATTATTAGTAAAATTGTCTGACAGTATTTTGAACCTCTTGGACCACTATCTGGTCATTTCATATAGTCGAATTTAATTTTCATTGCCATTGTCTGGGAATAGGAATTACAAAGAGAGAGACAAAATCACCAAAGCTTGGTCTGACAATGAGATACTGTCACTAGAGACATTTATTTGGGAATGTAGATCGCTGCGCCTCATAAAGGCCTGTTTCACACTTCCGTTTGTCTCCATCAGTCAAGATCCGCCGTTTTGCAAAAAAAACGGATCTGCCATTTTTCTTGGTGGATCCGTTTTTTTAAAAACGATCCAGTGGCACACGTTGATATCCGTACGCAGGCGGATCCGTTTTCTGCCATTTTGGCGGATTACAACTGACAGAAAAAACTGATGTGTGAAACAGGCCAAAGAAGTAATCCAGCTGGGAATGTGTGCTGTAAAAATGATGAACATTACGTATAATCTCTGTCTGAAGGATGTGGAAGCCGCCGAGTATCAGTGAATTCATCTTCGTGTACACCCTGCCTAATGCGCCATAGAGCAGTCTGGATCATACAAGAGACACCTTAGAGACTTAAATGGAGGAGTCAAGCGCCACATTAAAGTCGCCCCTTACCCCCTCCCCGATATACGTCATATATACAGTTGAAACTTTAAAGGGAAGGTGCCGTGTTTTTTCATAATTTAATGTAAAAAAGAAAATAGTATAAAAAGATATTGTCCCCTAAGCTTGACTCAGTGGTGTGTATGGATTTTTTTTTTCTGTAGTAATGCAGCCACTGGGGGCTGCCATCTTACCTCTCTGGATGCTGAATGACACTTTCCATGCTCATTTACAGCAGTCCCTGGGCATAAGAGATAATAGTCGGCTGCCGACCCTATCGCTTTCATTGCAGCTGCATGAGGAGTGAACTGGCCACGCCTCTGTGGGCAGCTCAATTCACAGCTGTAGGTGTGGCCAGGCGCCATCTTATTAGAGCCCAGTGCTTTCCTTTTAGCTCCATTTACACTCTGTTGCAAGCCCTGGATGCTGTACTGTTCCAGCATAACAGGGCTTGGATGTTCACTCTGCACAAACCAGCTGTAGGAGAAGAACCAGGACGAGCTACTGGTCACCGAGCTGCTCTTTCCAAAACACAGGCCAGCTGCTGCCCCTGCTCTTGCAAAACATAGGAGGAGCTGCTCCCTGCTGTTTCAAAACACTTGGCAATCTGCTGGACATCTAATCCTCTCCTGTGTGATACTGACTGCTGAGCCCTGTATCTAATCCTATCCTGTGTGATACTGTGTGCTGAGCCCTGCATCTAATCCTATCCTGTGTGATACTGTCTGCTGAGCTGTGTATCTAATCCTATCCTGTGTGATACTGTGTGCTGAGCCCTGTATCTAAGCCTATCCTGTGTGATACTGACTGCTGAGCCCTGTATCTAAACCTATCCTGTGTGATACTGTCTGCTGAGCCGTGTATCTATTCCTCTCCTGTGTGATACTTACTGCTGAGCCCTGTAGCTAATCCTATCCTGTGTGATACTGTGTGCTGAGCCCTGTATCTAATCCTATCCTGTGTGATACTGTCTGCTGAGCCGTGTATCTAATCCTATCCTGTGTGAAACTGTGTTCTGAGCCTTGTATTTAATCCTATCCTGTGTGATACTGACTGCTGAGCCTTTTATCTAAACCTATCCTGTGTGATACTGTCTGCTGAGCCGTGTATCTAATCTTCTCCTGTGTGATACTGACTGCAGAGCCCTGTATCTAATCCTATGCTGTGCGATACTGTGTGCTGAGCCCTGTATCTAATCCTATCCTGTGTGATACTGTCTGCTGAGCCGTGTATCTAATCCTATCCTGTGTGATACGGTGTGCTGAGCCCTGTATCTAATCCTATCCTGTGTGATACTGACTGCTGAGCCTTGTATTTAAACCTATCCTGTGTGATACTGTCTGCTGAGCCGTGTATCTAATCCTCTCCTGTGTGATACTGACTGCTGAGCCCTGTATCTAATCCTATCCTGTGTGATACTGTGTGCTGAGCCCTGTAGCTAATCCTATCCTGTGTGATACTGACTGCTGAGCCGTGTATCTAATCCTATCCCGTGTGATACTGCTCTCCTGAAATACTCTGTGCTGCTGTCACCCTGCTCCTCCACCATATATCTCCTTCTGTGCCCCCCATAGACCAGCACACTGCTCTCCTGAAATACTCTGTGCTGCTGTCACCCTGCTCCTCCCCCATATATCTCCCTCTGTGCCCCCATAGACAAGCACACTGCTCTCCTGAAATACTCTGTGCTGCTGTCACCCTGCTCCTCCCCCATATACCTCCCTCTGTGCCCCCCCATAGACCAGCACACTGATCTCCTGAAATACTCTGTGCTGCTGTCACCCTGCTCCCAGAATCCTTGCTGCCTGCCATCCTCAGTGACCGAAGACCCCATTCCTCTCCTCAGATCCTGTCCTGGCGATGTGTGAAAGCGAGGCGACAGGGGCCTGATATATGGTGGAAGGAGCAGGGCGATAGCAGCACAGAGTATTTCAGGAGAGCAGTGTGCTGGTCTATGGGGGGCACCCTGTTCGGTGCCAGGGATTGTACATAGAGCGCTGTGTTTTATACACATGGATGGACCGTCTGCTTGTCTACTCCACAGAAATCCAGGAAACATGTCTGCTGATTGATGGCCTGTTCTGATCCATACGTTACATGCAAAGACAGGCAGTAACTTTGCAGTCACCATCAAAATGGCTGCTCACTGTGTTCCTAGATGTCATCCTCTCTTTTCCCTTAGCAAACACCCAGAAGGGGAGGAGAGGAGTGACATCACACCCATGTCTGCAGACTCCGCCCATATTTACTCCAGTGCAGTAATGTGAGCTAGTTGCACTAGGTTTTTGTGCCAAACTTCAGTAGCTGCTCCCCCTAGTGTTAACAAGTGGAAATGCCAAACTTTTTAAAATTATTTTTCATATTTTACAAAATTAAAAACAAATGATAATATTTTTTAAGAAAATGTAAACATTAATTCTTTACATTTTTTCAAATGCTGAAAAAAATTTTTTTTGGATGTCACCTTCCCTTTAAACCAGAAGTTTCCATCCACTATGTAAGAAGACACATCTGCATGTTTTTCTCAATCTCTGACATGAAATCAGAATAAACCTTTCCCATTTTAGGTCAATTAGAATGACCATAATTATTAGTATTTGCCAAATGCCAGAATAATGCCAAGATGTGGAGACTTTTAAGCCGCAATGCTCCTCTGGGAAATATGCAAATTTTCTCTTCAGAGAGGAAGAGGACTAGAACTATGGTGCCATCTTCAGGAAGTAGCAATCCTAAAAGTTCTATAGGTGGCACTAAAGTTCTAGTCCGCTACCTCTCTGAAGAGACAATTTCCATATTTCCCACATGGGCATTGCAGCTTATAAGTCTCCTCATCTTGGCATGCTTGACGTGTCACTCTGCGCAAGGAGAAATGCTACCCCTTGGATCCCAGTCAGACACCTCTCGCATAGCCAAACCAGAACTCACACTTTGCACTGACGAGGGGCAGTATCATGAAACACAGTGTGTGCAAATTGAGATTCTGATTTTTGCTTTTATTCTAAGTCATGTGACAAGGCTCGTTAACCCCTTCATGACCCAGCCTATTTTGACCTTAATGACCTGGCCATTTTTTGAAATTCTGACCAGTGTCCCTTTATGAGGTAATAACTCTGGAATGCTTCAACGCATCTTAGCGATTCTGAGATTGTTTTTTCGTGACATATTGGGCTTCATGTTAGTGGTAAACCTAGGTCGATAATTTTTGCATTTATTTGTGAAAAAAACTGAAATTTGGTGAAAATTTTGAAAATTTCGCAATTTTCAAATTTTGAATTTTTATTCTGTTAAACCAGAGAGTGATGTGACACAAAATAGTTACTAAATAACATTTCCCACATGTCTACTTTACATCAGCACAATTTTGGAAACAAAGGGTTAAAAGTTGACCAACGATTTCTCATTTTTACAACAATATTTACAAAACCATTTTTTTTAGGGACCACCTCACATTTGAAGTCAGTTTGAGGGGTCTATATGGCAGAAAATACCCAAAAGTGACACCATTCTAAAAACTGCACCCCTCAAGCTACTCAAAACTACATTCTAGGAGATTATTAACCCTTCAGGTGCTTCACAGGAACTAAAGCAATGTGGAAGGAAAAAATGGACATTTTATTTTTTGCACCACAAATTTTCTTTTATCATTAATTTTTTTCATTTTGACATGGGCTACAGGATAAAATGGATCCTAAAATTTGTTGGGCAATTTCTCCTGAGTACACTGATACCTCATATGTGGTCATAAACCACTGTTTGGGCGCACGGCAGGGCTCAGAAGGGAAGGAACACATTTGACTTTTTGAATGGAAAATATGCTGGAATATTTAGCGCTTGCCATGTCGCGTTTGGAGAGTCGCTGTGCGCCTAAGCACTGGAGCTTCCCCACAAGTGACCCCATTTTGGAAACTAGACCCCCCAAGAAACTTATCTAGATGCATAGTGGTCACTTTGAACCCCCAGGTGCTTCACAAGTTGATCCGTAAAAAAAAAAAGTACTTTTTTTTCACAAAAATTATCTTTTAGCCTCAGTTTTTCCATTTTCACATGGGCAACAGGATAAAATGGATCCTAAAATTTGTTGGACAATTTTTCCTGAGTACTCCAATACCTCATATGTGGTCATAAACCACTGTTTGGGCGCACGGCAGGGCCCGGAAGGGAAGGAGCGCTATTTGACTTTTTGAATGGAAAATTCTCTCCAATCGTTATCGGACACCATGTCGCGTTTGGAGAGCCCCTGTGTACCTAAACATTGGAGCTCCCCCACAAGTGACACCATATTGGAAACTAGACCCCTTAAGGAACTTATATAGATGTGTAGGGAGCACTTTGAACCCCCAAGTGCTTCACAAAAGTTTATAACGTAGAGCAGTGAAAATAAAAAATCATTTTTTTTCCTCAAAAATGATTTTTTAGCACGCTATTTTTTATTTTCACAAGGGTAACAGGAGAAATTGGACCACAAAAGTTGTTGTCCAGTTTGTCCTGAGTATGCTGGTACCCCATATGTGGGGGGGAACCACTGTTTGGGCGCACGGCAGGGCTCAGAAGGGAAGGAGCGCCATTTGACTTTTTGAAATGAAAATTAGCTCCAATCGTTAGCGGACACCATGTCGTGTTTGGAGAGCCCCTGTGTGCCTAAACTTTGGAGCTCCCCCACAAATGACCCCATTATGGAAATTAAACCCCCTAAGGAACTTATATAGATGCATAGTGAGCACTTTGAACCCCTAGGTGCTTCACAGAAGTTTATAACGTAGAGCCGTGAAAATAAAAAATATTTTTTTTTCTTAAAAAAAATATTTTTAGTCCGCAATTTTTTATTTTCACTGGGGTACCAGGATAAATTGGACCCAAAAAGTTGTTGTACAGTTAGTCCTGAGTACACTGGTACCCCATATGTGGGGGGACCACTGTTTGGGCACACGTCGGGGCTCAGCAGGGAGGTAGTGACATTTTGAAATGCTGACTTTGATGGCATGGTCTGAGGGTGTCATGTTACATTTGCAGAGCCCCTGTGTGCCTAAACAGTAGAAACCCCCCGCATGTGACCTTATTTTGGAAACTAGACCCCCCAAGGAACTTATCTAGATGTGTGGTGAGCACCTTGAACCCCCAAGTGCTTCACAGAAGTTTATAACGCAGAGCCGTGAAAATAAAAAATCATTTTTTTTCCTCAAAAAAAAAAGATTTTTAACCCGCAATTTTTTTTCACAAGAGTAACATGATGAATTGGACCCCAAAAGTTGTTGTACAGTTTGTCCTGAGTACGCTGTTACCCCATATGTGGGGGGGAACCACTGTTTGGGCACACGTCAGGGCTCGGAAGGGAAGTAGTGACATTTTGAAATGCTGACTTTGATGGAATGGTCTGCGGGCATCATGTTACATTTGCAGAGCCCTTGATGTACCTAAACTGTGGAAACCCCCCACAAGTGACCCCATTTTGGAAACTAGACCCCATAAGGAAGTTGCCTAGATGTGTGGTGAGCACACTGAACCCCCAAGTGCTTCACAGAAGATTATAACGCAGAGCCATGAAAATAAAAAATAATTTTTTTTTCCTCAAAAAATGATTTTTTAGCTCGCAATTTTTTATTTTCACAAGGGTAACAGGAGAAATTGGACCCCAAAGGTGGTTGTCCAGTTTGTCCTGAGTACACTGATACCCCATATGTGGGGTGGAACCATTGTTTGGGCACACGTCAGGGCTCGGAATGGAAGTAGTGACGTTTTGAAATGCAGACTTTGATGGAATAGTCTGCGGTCGTCATTACGTTTGCAAAGCCCCTGATGTGCCTAAACAGTGGAAACCCCCCACAAGTGACCCCATTTTGGAAACTAGACCTTCCAAGGAACGTATGTAAGATGTGTTGTGAGCACTTTGAACCCCCAAGTGCTTCACAGAAGTTTATAATGCAGAGACGTGAAAATGAAAAAATCATTTTTTTCCACAAAAATAATTTTTTAGCCCCCAATTTTTTATTTTCCCAAGGGTAACACGAGAAATTAGTCCCCAAAAGTTGTTGTGCAATTTTTCCTGAGTACGCTGATACCCCATATGTTGGGGTAAACCACTGTTTGGGCACATGTCAGGGCTTGGAAGGGAGGGTGCACCTTTTGACTTTTTGAACGCAAAATTGGCTGGAATCAATGGTTGCACCATGTCGCGTTTGGAGACCCCCTGATGTGCCTAAACAGTGGAAACCCCTCAATTCTAACTCCAACCCTAACCCCAACACACCCCTAACCACAGGCCTAACCCTAACACATCCCTAACCACAAGCCTAACCCTAATTCCAACGCTAACCCTAATTCCAACCCTAACCCTAATTCTAACCCTCATTCCAACCCTAACCCTAATTCCATCCCTAACCCTCTTTCCAACCCTAACCCTCTATCCAACCCTAACCCTCTTTCCAATCCTAACCTTAACCCTCTTTCCAACCCTAACCCTCTTTCCAACCCTAACCCTAACCCTCTTTCCAACCCTAACCCTCTTTCCAACCCTAACCCTCTTTCCAACCCTAACCCTAACCCTCTTTCCAACCCTAACCCTCTTTCCAACCCTAACCCTCTTTTCAACCCTAACCCTAACCCTCTTTTCAACCCTAACCCTTATGGAAAAATAAAAATAAAAATATTTTCTTTACTTTATTAGTTGTGCCTACCTATGGGGGTGATAATCGGGGGGTTTATTTACTTTTTCTTTCATTTTGATCACTGTGAGAGTGATCAAAATGAAAGAATGGAATCTGCAGCCGGCAGATTCGGGCTGGCGCACTGCGCATGCGCCCGCCATTGTCCAAGATGGCGGCGCCCATGAATCGGACCCGCCGGACACCTGGAGCGACAGGGGGACTTAGAAGGTGCCGGGGGAGGTGAGAGGGGGTGAGGGGGTTATCGGAAACTGGCGGGGAGCAGAGGGAATGGGAGGGGGGCAGATGATGACAGCGGCGGCAGATCGCCGCTGTCATTCAGTTGCGGGGGGGCGATCGCCGGTGGGGGGGTGGAATCGGTGTCTCCAGCCATGTCCGATGCTACAGCAGCATCGGCCATGGCTGGATTGTAATATTTCATCAATTTTCATTGATGAAATATTACTATCGCTCTGATTGGCTGTTTCACTTTTAACAGCCAATCAGAGCGATCGTAGCCATGTGGGGGCGAAGCCACGCCCCCTGTGGCGAAGAACAAAGCCCCCTGTATCTGCGGGTCGGGTGACCTTTCAGTGACCTATGTCACCCGACCCGCAGGGGGGCTTTAAAGTCATGACGCCACATAGGCGTCATGGGTCGTTCTGGCACGACTTTTCATGACGCCTACGTGGCGTCAAAGGTCGTGAAGGGGTTAATTCCTAAAGGGTCTTATTAGACACTTAGTTTGTTCTTGATTGCAACTAATTAAAAGGCACATGCCACCTAATGAACTTGGCACATTCAGTATTTTGCATCGCCGTATGCCATGACAAAAATGTAACTACAGTCAGTGACCACATTTTTGGGGTGTGAAATGCTGCCATTTTTCATGAATTTGGCGGGCAAAGATAGGCGCATTCCATTCCACCCTGGCTCTTCCCTAACTCTTTCCATTCTGGCAGAGTTGCTCAAAACTGGAGTGAAAGCACCAAAAGGTGTAAAGTTTTTTGTCATTTTGTGTTGCATGAAATTTTTGAATGACTTCTCAAAGTGGTCCAGACAGGTTTTCTGACATAAACACTGATAAATCAGAGACCTAATATTTTAAATGTTTATTGTGAATATAACTGTTAAGTGGTGGGTTCTAATCAGTTTCTTGCACACTACCCTGCATAAGTGTGCATGAAAATATAGCTGAACCACTGAATAGGACCACCCAGTTGACAGCTAAGTTGAGAATGAGCAGAGATTTCAAAGAATAATTACAGTTTTGAATAATAAAAAAAAAATGATAATAAATGGTTTTCCATAAACCCATATGACATTATCTTCTACCCACCCTACCACATAGCATTCTCCTGGCAGATAGGACTAAATGCTCAATGTAAATGGTTCCTTTTTAGAAAAAAAAACACGTGAACAAAATAAACAAAAGAATTGTATTGTCTTCAAAGAATAAACTTGACGACTTCTATTGTCTTTTAAGAACATACCGAAGAGTAAGATTGTCCCACTGCTGAAATCTCCAGGGATCTGCTATGAGATTCAGTGGAAATTGGAATCAAATATTCCATTTCCCTGGAGCACAACTACAGAGGAAATATTGCATGATACTTATAATTGAAATTACAAGGCTGTACATACTACATTTACTGGGTTCTCCAAAGGGAGATGCTTTTTGTAGGAGATCTCTGATCTGGTTAATTGAAGGTGGCTCTGAGTGAGCGACTACTATCTATTAACTCAGACTAACCAGTTTAAACATTTACCCCATTTTTATGAACAACATACAAAATTGCTGCTTCCTGTGCTAAATCTGTGTAATTGGCTTAAATTATTGGCTTGCATAATTGTCATAAATTATGATGAATTTGTCAAGCCCTGGTAGTCCGTGTCTCCTTCCATTAAGCTCCACCTACTTTTCAAAATGTTGCCAGAGCAGTAGTAAAAATATCAAGATGCAAACATTTTGCAACATTTGCAACAATTTTGCAATCATTGCTAAAATAAATGATTTATAGATTGGGATCAATATGTCCACGTGCAGTTAGCAAAAATAAACCTTATGAGAGTATAGCATTCTGAATATTATTCTAGCAATAAGATTAATGAAGAACACTAATGGTTGCAGAATGTAGCATATTTGGCAACATTTACACAATGATTTTATTGGAACAGTCACATCCACAAATTATGGCTGTAACTGGTTTTTTGTTCAGCTCTGTGAATCTGTCCATGTAGTAGATGGGTGCAGAAGCTCCATACATTTACATGAGCTAGTCTGATCCATAGAATGGATTGGACTACTGCATGCTGAAGTTTTTTTTCCATTTGGCCTAAGGTCCATGTGGAAAATAGCTCTTGTTCACTGGCGCAAAGTCTAATATTTGGTATGTGTGATGTCACACACAGGCCCGGATTGAGGCGGGCTGATGCCCGCTGGGCCGTCGGCTCTGAGCTTCGAAATGGGCCACTGGCCATTTAAATCTTATGCACAGGCCCTGGTGCACTTGCTGACCAGGGCCATGGGCTATGGTGCCCCTTTGAGGCAGGGGGGTCCACCTGCCCCCAGTGCAGACTCCCCCTGCCACCGCATTGAACTATACCAGAGTCATAGTCACTGGTACAGTTCAAAGCAATTATGGAGGAGAGAGCGTCAGCCATCATTCCTCGCTCTGCCTCTGACACACAGTGGGTGCGCGATGATGTCATTTTTGCGCTCACTGTGTACCAGGTAGAGCAGGAGACAGGAGCTGGGAGCAGCATGGGCAGAGAAGAAGGTGAGGATAGTGTGTTTTTTTTAATGCAAAAGTGAGTACTGTCTGGACTATGGGGCCATTCTCGGGGGATGGGCTGTGCAGTGCTGTATACCATGTGGGGCTGTGCTGTATACCATGCTGGGCTGTATACCATGTGGGGCTGTGCTGTGCTGTATAACATGTGGGGCTGTGCTGTATACCATGTGGGAATGTGCTGTATACCACGTGGGGCAGTACTGTATACCATGTGAGGCCTAGCTGTATACCATGCGGGGCTGTGCTGTATAACATGTGGGGCTGTGCTGTGTTGCATACCATGCGGGGCTGTGCTGTATCCCATGCGGGGCTGTGCTGTATACCATGCAGGGCTGTGCTGTATACCATGCAGGGCTGTGCTGTATACCATGCGGGGCTGTGCTGTATACCATGCAGGGCTGTGCTGTATACCATGCAGGGCTGTGCTGTATACCATGCAGGGCTGTGCTGTGCTGTATACCATGTGGGGCATTGCTGTGCTGTATACCATGTGGGGCTGTGTTGTATACAATGTGGGGCTGTGCTGTATACCATGTGGTGCTGTGCTGTATACCATGTGGGGCTGTGCTGTATACCATGTGGGGCTGTGCTGTATACCATGTGGGGCTGTGCTATATACTATGTGGGCTGTGTTATATTCTATGCGGCTGTGCTATATATTATATGGGCTGTGCTATATACTATGTGACTGTGTTATATACCATGGGGGTACATTATGCATTAAATTATGTGGAGGAGGCTGTGTTATATAATATGGGGGGCTACATTATATTCTATGGGGAGGTGAGCTGTATTATATTCTATTCGGGGCTACATTGTATTCTATGGGGGGCTGTATTATATTTATTATATTCTATTTGGGGTAATTGCATCATACTTTATGAGGGCGCTACATTATACTATATTAGGAGGCTACGTTGTATTCTATGGAGGGCTGCATTATACTCTATGAGGGTGCTGCCATATATTCTATGGAGGGGCTGCATTATATTCTATGGGGGTTACATTATATTCTGTGGGGTGGCTGCATTATACTATAAGAGGGGGGCTGCATTATATTCTATGTGGGGTTACATTATATTGTATGGCAGGGCTGCATTATACTCTGTGGGGTGGCTGCATTATGCTCTATGGGATGGCTGCATTATAATATATGTGGGCTGCATTATACTGTATTGAGGACTATGGGGAATACATTATACTATGTGAAGAACTATGGGGTGTATTATAAATTGGGAAATGAATTGTACCACATGGATGAATGGCAGTGTATTATACTATATGGAGGACTATGAGGAGTGAATTATATTATATGGAGGACTGAGTGCATTTTAATATATGGAGGGCTATGAGGAGTGTATTATACTATATGGAGGACTATGAGGAGTGTATTTTACTATATGGAGGACTGAGCAGTGTATTATACTATATGGAGGACTATGGGGCACATTATATTATATGGAGGACTATGGGGTGTGCCCTGTAGATGTGCTGCTAATAACATGATACTGTATGGGGACAGATTGATCCATTAGTGATTGTTCTGTCCCCATCATTCTTTCTCAGATGGTGGAAAGAAGCCGGGAAACAAGTGTTGAACGACATAAATATTGTCAATCACACTCATTTAGCGGCCTGAACTCAGCTCATGTAAATACAATCGAAATGCTTCTGTGTGATGTGCAATATGTTAGCATTTGGGGCCCCATTTTAAATTTTGCTTAAAATCAGCCCTGGCCGTGGCATCCCGCGTCAGCTTGTGAGCATGGCCCTCGTCAGAGCGGCAAGCAGGAGAGTGCGCACCAGGGCCTGTGAAGAAGTTTGAAGTGGGTTAAAGGGGGACTGCACATGATAATATGCGGAGGGGGGGTTAAAGAGTTTCTGCCCATGATGACGGGTAAGGAGTAAAGGTGACTGCACATGATGAATTGGGGGAGGGGGACTGCACATGATGAAGTGGGGGAGGGGACAGGAGACTATGAATACTATGAATGAGTATTCCGGCAGCTTCCTTTCATCTTGCAAGCAGCACATGACATCACTGCCATGAGCTGCTTACAAGCATAAAGCAGCTGATGGCTTCGGAACAAGATGCTGCAAGGGAAGGTAAGATTAATGGTTTGTTTTTTGTAATCTTTTCTGATGGGGCCATGCATACCAGGATAAGGAAAGGACAGGACCAATCATATCATGATAAGCATGGGGCCATGCACACCCGGACTGGGATGGGGACCAATCATAACAGGTAAAGGATGGGGCCCTGCATACCAGTATAGGGATGAGGGCAATCATTCCTGCCAGAATAAGGATGAGGTGGACCATTCCTACCAGGAGAGGGATGAGGAGCCATGCATACTAGGATGAGATAGGGCCCTGCATACCAGGATAGGGATGGGGCCATGCATACTTGGACGAGATGGGACCCTGCATACCAGTATAGGGATGAGGGCAATCAATCCTGCCAGGATAGGGATGAGGGGGCCATGCATACCATGATGGGGATGAGGGCCATGCATACCAAGATGGGGATGAGGGAGCCATGTGTATCAGAATGGGGATGAGGGGACCATATTTTCCAGGATAGGGAATATTTAATACAGAATTTACCACATTTTTGCTTCAGGTTTTTTTCCCCTAATTTCCTCCTCTAAAACCTAGTTGCGTCTTATAGTCCAAAAAATACAGTGTATATATTGGAAAACCAATTTTAATGGATTATGCCAAGTAATCCCCTATCACGAGACCAATGTAGTTGCTGGGGTCCGACCGCTGGGACCCCCATGATCCAGAGAACCGGCTCTCTAAAGAAGAGGTCGATCATGCGCACTGCGGTGGCATTCACACATGGCTCTTCAAATAATGCCTTTAAGAGGAGTGTTGAAGGGCTCGAAAAAGTATAGCAAAATCCACGGATCGGGTGTTGGGGGAGTATTATAGTATCTGGGCTGGTGGGGTTTGTATGGCAGGGCTGCTTTTTTGTCCCAGTCCGGCCCTGGTCACACATGTACACATGGGACCAAAATACATTCAAAAAGCCTTAGAAATATGTCTCTGGAAAGTCCCTGGTGGTTAAACTAAATACAGTTTTTGAGGTGATATATTGACAAGATAGGTACCTTTTTGGAACCTGTAAGACGAGTATCGTATTTATATGGAAAAGTGTAGTCAATAAACTTGTCAATTTAGAGATATTCAGTCACAAACACTGAGAATGTGCACCATGGGTTTCAAGTGAGAAACAGCATAAATGTCAACTACAAGAGGATGTCATTTAGTTTCCTTTCCAAAGTACAATTATATAATTATTGTACTCAATGTAAATCAGAGTTATGACATAATTTAATAAAATCAAGTTGACAACAACAGTATCCAAGATTATAATTAGTAAAGCTCTGAGATAATCTGGAATTATGGTATATTTAATAGCGAAATCATCTCTGCAGACTATACAAAATAATGAGGTGAGAGGTGGGGACTTAATTGAGGCACAGTTGTATGTAATTTTGAAGAAAAAAACTAACTTAAATATTAAGTAGAGATATACATTGTCACATAAAACAAATGACAGGTCCCATTTCATAACATTTAACGGGAGAAACAACACTGGTAGTAACACTATATTTCTTGACATAGCTAGGTAAAATGCTGGTAGAACTCAACTAACCCCTTTAAATCAGTATAATCTATCAGGGAATGATGGTTTCCATTGTAAAACTAACACAACTGTGTTGTAATCTCCAACATAAATGTAAACTAAAAAGCAAATATGAATATAAACAAAGTAAACACTGAACAAGAGGAAACATATGAAGCACTTGCACATATAACTTACATAAACTGCATTATTTAATTAGTTAACTCTTAGAATATACTCAGTTGGGACTGATAATTTGTTGGAAAAGAATGATTCAATTTGCTCAGTAAATATATAAATAATATGCTATTTGACGACTTTGACGCTATTTTTTATTTTTTTTATATTTGCTCAGACCTAAAAGAATATAGAACAACACATATGCGCATAATGTATGATGTTGTACCATGATATGTATTGCCAATAGCTAGATATAGACAATATTGTTAGAGAGGAATTGAATTATATCTGAATTTGACAAAAATCCTTTTTCTGAAGAATATGGATGTTTTGTAATTCCATTTGAGCTAATTAAGCAAAATGGTGGCAGCTGCGGCCACTAGCTTGCTGAGCTGTAATTGGCCAGCAAAAGGTTAAAAAGAATAAAAAGCATACTAACCTCATCACTCATCTATCTTACAATCTCTGTCTGCCTTCCAGTTCTACATGCCTTAAGGCCCGGTTACATTTAGCGATGCACCAGCGATCCCGACAACGATACGACCCGGTCAGGATCGCTGGTTCATCGCTAAATGGTCGCTAGTGAGCTGCCAAACAGGCAGATCTCACCAGCAATGCAGCAGCAGTCGGCGGTCGATACTTACCTGTTAGACGCAGCAAGGATGACGTCTTCCGCCTGCATCCATGGAGTCGCTCGTCGGCGCCAGTAGGAAGCTGGCAACGAGAAATGGACCAGGCCGATCTCCCGTGATCAGCGATATCCAGCGGGGAGCCTGGTCGGAGGTAAGTGTCACATGTAGCGAGATCGCTAGCGATATCGCTGCTGCGTCACAAAATCGGTGACGCTTTAGGGATATCGGTAGCGATCTCGCTATGTGTGAAGGGGGCTTTAGTTGCATCATATATCTGGCCTGATGTTCACTCTAGCCTAGGGGGTCTTGTTGCTTTCTTGTGCATGAAGGATGGTGAAAAAATGTTTCATTCAGGTGCAGCAGGACAGATGCCAGCTGCACCCGATCCGTGATCAATCACACTGAGGGGAGCTGAAAACAGCAGCAGTAACAGTAGTCTGATTACTATACTGATCATTTTCAGCACTGTGGTTGTAGAACACAGTCTGGCTACAATATTTGTAAAACGCTTTACCTCTCTATCTCTAAGACAAGCATATTTTCAGTCTGAGTGCAATCCAACAAAACAGTGGCCTGCACCTGGACCATTATGAGGCTACGTTCACACGTAGTGGAACTCTCGCGGAAATTACCATGTGAATTCCGGATTCCATTCCGCAGGAAAATCGCATTTTAAATTCTCGCGATTTTCCCGCAGAAAAACTAGCTTTTTGCAAGCGTAATTAGTTTGCAGAATGCTAGCATTTTCCAAGCGATCTGGAGCATCGCTTGGAGAACTGATTGACAGGTTGGTCACACTCGTCAAACATAGTGTTTGATGAGTGTGACCAACTTTTTACTACTGATGCTGCCTATGCAGCATCAGTAGTAAAAGATAGGATGTAAAAAATAATTAAAAAAATATTGTTATTCTTACCTTCCTGCGTCCCACGCAGCCTTCCCGCTTCTCTCCACGCTCCCGGTCCCAGTAATCTTTTGCGAGAATGACCACGTTGGCGTCCATTCTCGCGGGATCGTGACGTCTCGCGGTCATTCGTGATGGCGTCGCGTTCTGGGAGCGTGGAGAGAGGTGGGAAGGCTGCGCTGGACGCCGGAAGGTAAGAATAACAATATTTTTTATTTTAAATTCTGTATTTTACAGGGCTATGGTGCCCAGAGCCCAAGGACAGCCTCCTCTACTCCGGACCATGGGTGCCATCCGCAAATGTTCTGCTTACTTTTCGCATGGTGTGCACAGCCACATGTGGAAAGTAAGCAGAACAATGCATTCCTATGGGTGCGGGATCGCCGCGATTCCGCTAAATTAATAAGCATGCTGCATTTTTTACCGCAAAGCGATTCCGCCGCGGAAAAAAAACGCAGCATTAGCACAGCTTTGTGGAATCCCATAGGAATGCATGGGATGCTTATTTTTTGCGTTTTTGCGGCAAAATCGCATGTTTAAAACTGCCGCGAAAACGCAAAGATAAGCTACGTGTGAACTCAGCCTAAGTCTATGGGGCAGTTCACATGACCTCCTTTTCTCCCAGACTGTCCAAGGACAAAAATCGCAGCATACATGATTTGCATCTGATATTCAGATCACACTTGGCCATGCAAGTAAATGAGTCAATGAGTCTTTGGAAAAAATTGAATCGCACACGAATGATATCTGAGTGTGTTCCGATTTTTTTATGGACTGGCAGAATGAAGAAGAAGGAGACTTTTTTATATCTTCTTTCTTCTTTGAGAAATTTGGATAACACCGATCGCACTCTGATCAAATTCTGATCAGAGTGTGATTAGCATCATAGGGCAGATTTTCTCGGATGAGAGAAAATACGGTCAAGTGATCCTTGTCTAATTCTTAGGCTGGGGTCACACTAACCGACGCAAAATACGGTCAGTATTTTACATGCGTAATACGGATGAATGACCCCTAAACAGTGCTCCGTATGTCATCCGTAATCAAGGTGTGGTCGCGTATTTTGCGCATGTAAGCATCCGTATGTAATCCGTATGGCATCCGTATGGAGAGATTTTCTCGCAGGCTTGCAAAATGGACATATAATGGAGCCCTATGACAGGGTTTCTAACAGAAAACAAAGAATAGATATAGACACATAGAATACATATCTATATTTATATATAGATATATATGTATTTTATGTGTATATATCTATTCTTTCGTTTCTTTATTAAACCTGTCAGTGTGAGTTTACTGTATAGTGCACTGAATTGCCGGCTTTGCTAAAAGACACCTGGTGCGTATTTCTCGCAAGTCACATGTGTGGTCCGTGTGTAATCCATATTTTTTGCGCACCCATAGACTTGCATTGGCGTACTACAGCCGTGGTACGCTGACAATCGCAGCATGAGAAATATGAGAAATATACGGCTGGTGCGAGGGACCCCATAGAGAATCATTTGTCCGTGTGTAATGCATGCTTTTAGCGCCTCTCACTCGGCCGTATTCCTCGCCAGTGTGACCCCGGCCTTAGATGTGTGCTCTGAAGTCTTCTTGCATCTGAACAAAAAGTAAAGCAATTAATAGAAAATGTATCTATTAGTGTAAGGCCGTGATCACACATGTGAGAAACTCGAACGAGTCTCGCATCTTAACCCCTTAACGACCGCCGATACGCCTTTTAACGGCGGTAATTAAGGGTACTTAAACCACAGCGCCGTTAATTCACGGCGCTGTGATTTAAGTGAATAGCGCCCCCCAGTGTCGGATTTTCTCCGGGGTCTCGGCTGCCAGGGGTAGCCGAGACCCCAGAGAACATGAATCGGTCGGTTTTTACCGACCCCCGCTTTTGCGATCGCCGTTATTAACCCTATAACGGCGACCGCAAAAAAAAAAAGCCGCGATTTTACATTTAATTTCTCTTTCCTCTGATGTGATCGCACATCAGAGGATAGAGAAATAGGGTCCCCGATCCCCCCGG
Source organism: Dendrobates tinctorius (assembly GCF_039654945.1). Lineage (NCBI taxonomy): Eukaryota > Metazoa > Chordata > Amphibia > Anura > Dendrobatidae > Dendrobates > Dendrobates tinctorius. The sequence goes on along the minus strand of NW_027361821.1, from coordinate 15,476,801 downwards.
TCCCCTCCCGGTACCTCTCCCTTGTCCTCCATCCCCTCCCGGTGGCCCCGCACCCGCCGGCGTCATCCGATGGGCGCCGCCATCTTGAAAATGGCGGGCGCATGCGCAGTGCACCCGCCGGGAATCTGCTGGCTCCGGCTGGCAGATTACATTCATTATTTTGATCACTATGATAAACGATCATAGTGATCAAAATAATAAAAATAGTACATAACCCCCCCGTTTATCACCCCCCTTATATAGGCACACATAATGAAATAAAAAAAATATTTTTTTTTTCAGTTTTCCATAAGGGTTAGGGTTAGGCTAGGGTTAGGGTTAGGGTTAGGCTAGGGTTAGGGTTAGGCTAGGGTTAGGCTAGGGTTAGGGTTAGGGTTAGGCTAGGGTTAGGGTTAGGGTTAGGCTAGGGTTAGGGTTAGGCTAGGGTTAGGGTTAGGCTAGGGTTAGGCTAGGGTTAGGGTTAGGCTAGGGTTAGGGTTAGGCTAGGGTTAGGCTAGGGTTAGGGTTAGGCTAGGGTTAGGGTTAGGCTAGGGTTATGGTTAGGCTAGGGTTAGGGTTAGGCTAGGGTTAGGGTTAGGCTAGGGTTAGGGTTAGGCTAGGGTTAGGCTAGGGTTAGGCTAGGGTTAGGGCTAGGCTAGGGTTAGGGCTAGGGTTAGGGTTGGGCTAGGGTTAAGGGTTAGGGTTGGGCTAGGGTTAGGGTTGGGCTAGGGTTAAGGGTTAGGGTTGGGCTAGGGTTAAGGGTTAGGGTTGGGCTAGGGTTAGGGCTAGGGTTGGGCTAGGGTTGGGCTAGGGTTAGGGCGAACTAGGATTAGGGTTAGGATTAGGGATTAGGGTTGGGATTAGGGTTAGGGGTGTGTTGGGGTTAGGGTTGGAGCAAGAATTGAGGGGTTTGCATTATTTACCAACTTTGGGGGTCTAAAAATTGGGGTCTAAAAAATCACTTTTGTGGAAATAAAAAAGACTTTTTATTTTCACGGCTCTGCGTTTATAAACTTCTGTGACGCGCTTGGGGGTTCAAAGTGCTCACCACACATCTAGATAAGTTCCTTAGGGGGTCTAATTTCCAAAATGGGGTCACTTGTGGGGGGTTTCCACTGTTTAGGCCCATCAGGGGCTCTGCAAACGCAACATGATGCCCGCAGACCATTCCATCAAAGTCTGCATTCCAAAATGGCACTCCTTCCCTTCCGAGCTCTCCCATGCACCCAAACAGTGGTTCCCCCCCACATATGGGGTATCAGTGTACTCAGGACAAATCACATAATAACTGTGGGGGTATGATTTCTCCTGTTACCCTTGTAAAAATAAAAATTTGGGCGCGAAAAGATCATTTTTGTGGAAAAAAAATGGATTTCTTATTTTCACGGCTCTACGTTATAAACTTCTGTGAAGCACTTGAAGGTTCAAAGTGCTCACCACACATCTAGATAAGTTCCTTCATGGGTCTAGTTTCCAAAATGGAGTCACTTGTTGGGGGTTTCCACTGTTTAGGCCCATCAGGGGCTCTGCAAACGCAACATGATGCCCGCAGACCATTCCATCAAAGTCTGCATTCCAAAATGGCACTCCTTCCCTTCCGAGCTCTCCCAGGCGCCCAAACAGTGGTTCCTCCCCACATATGGGGTATCAGCGTACTCAGGACAAATCACATAATAACTGTGGGGGTATGATTTCTCCTGTTACCCTTGTAAAAATAAAAATTTTGGGGCGAAAAGATCATTTTTGTGGAAAAAAAAATGGATTTCTTATTTTCACGGCTCTACGTTATAAACTTCTGTGAAGCACTTGAAGGTTCAAAGTGCTCACCACACATCTAGATAAGTTCCTTAATGGGTCTAGTTTCCAAAATGGGGTCACTTGTTGGAGTTTTCCACTGTTTAGGCACATTAAGGGCTCTCCGAACGCAACATGGCATCCGATCTTAATTCCAGCCAATTCTGCGTTGAAAAAGGCAAACGGTGCTCCATCCCTTGCGAGCTCTGCCGTATGCTGAAAAAGGGGTTTACCCCCACATATGGGGTATCGGCGTATTCAGGAGAAATTGTACAACAAATTTTGTGGTTGATTTTCTCTTTTAACACTTGTGAAAATAAAAAAAATTGGTTCTGAAGTAATTTTTTTCCAAAAAAAAGTTAAATGTTAATTTTTTCCATCCACATTGCTTTTGTTCCTGTGAAGCACTTAAAGGGTTAATAAACTTCTTGAATGTGGTTTTGAGCACCTTGAGGGGTCTAGTTTTTAGAATGGTGCCACTTTTGGGTATTTTCTGTCATGTACACCCCTCAAAATGACTTTAAATATGATGTGGTCCCTAAAAAAAATGGCTTTGTAAATTTTGTTGTAAAAATGAGAAATCGCTGGTCAACTTTTAACCCTTATAACTTCCTAACAAAAAAAATTTTGCTTCCAAAATTGTGCTGATGTAAAGTAGACATGTGGGAAATGTTATTTATTAAGAAATTTATGTGACACATCTCTCTGATTTAAGGGCATAAAAATTTAAAGTTTTAAAATTGCAAAATTCTAAAATTTTTTGCCATATTTCTGTTTTTTTCATAAATAAACACAAAACTTATCGAAGAAATTTTACCACTAACATGAAGTACAATATGTCACGAAAAAACAATCTCAGAATCAGCAGGATCCATTAAAGCGTTCCAGAGTTATAACCTCATAAAGGGACAGTGGTCAGAATTGTAAAAATTGGCCTGGTCATTAAGCTGCAAACTGGCTCTGTCGCTAAGGGGTTAATACCCAGCACTGTTGTCGTCACTCAGAAGCGGAGCGTGCGGCTGCATAGAAATACATGCATGATATATCTAATATCAGATAATGTCACTTTTTATAGATTGCACAAAGTCTGATCTTTTTAAGACAGGATATCTCAAAAGTTTATAGCAGGGGTTATTAAGTTTATGAAATATCTATTTATGGAACCACAGGCTACACAAGTGATTTCACCTCTATGTTGATTTCCAAAGGGTGAACCGTTTCTTTAACTTCAACATGAAGCTGTAAGACCATTTTCTTTTGTAACTTTTAGAGGCTGCAAATCCCCATGAGAGAAAGTTAGAGAACAAGTGGAAATGAAGTATAAATGTTTTTTGGCACGTCTTGAAAATCACAAGAGTCTCTCTTGCAAGACCATTATCCTTCAGAGCACAAACTCTTGCAGAATGTTCATTTCCTTGGAAATGTTTAATTTTAGTTGTACTCCTGGTATTTAACCCCTTGTGGTTATTCTCAGAATCTTAAAATATTGATTCCAGCATATATCACCAGATGAATCTGTGCATGAGTATAAAGATAGAGTGAAATGATACATATGAGGCTCTGATGTAGAAAATCTTGCTATAGGTTTTTCTTGAGGCTTCAGTAATATTCTTCTTCAGCAGGGCCCGGGGATTAGTGGAAACTGTGTCTATGGATATTGCTATTGCTATGTTTCATACAATGCGATATTTGCTGTTATTTTACTTGCTGTTTATCAGTATGAAACTTACTACTCTATGCTGCCAAAATCTACTTAAAAAATAACGGAAAACTAAAGTAAAATTGTGATCCTCATTAATAGTGATGAGCTCGTTACTCGAGATTTCCCGAGCATGCTCGGGTGATCTCCAAGTATATGGATGGGCTCGGAGATTTAGTTTCTGTCACCATAGCTACATGATTTGTGGCTGCTAGTCAGCCAGAATACACGTGGGGATTGCCTGTTTATTAGGAAACTAAATCTCCAAGCACATCCAAATACTCGGAGATCACGCAAGCATGCTCGGAAAATCTCGAGTAATAAGTATACTCACTCATCACTACTCATTAACTTTCATACAGTCCACCAGGGGCACAGCACAGATATTTATGGCAAAGCCATAAACAGAATGCAGGCTGCTGTGAACAGGGATAGTGATGGACTTACAGGGCAGATAAGTTCTTTTAACCCCTTTCTGACATCTGACATAATGATCCGTCCATGTGTCCTGGGCCTGTCTGACTATGGATGGATCATTACCTCATCTGTTTAAGGCGACACTGCAACTGAAGTCGTGGTGATCGCATTTTAAAATTTTGGCGCCATCTTACCTGTGGGTGGATGGTGCCATCATCCTGGGGGGTGTCGCCGCCTACCCACACCCACAATCACTGTGATTGGCTGTTCAATTTTGAACAGCCAATTGCAGCATTTCTCAGTGTTTCTGCCAATCAGATTGTCTGAAACACTGAGGTCCCAGCCTAGGATCGAGCACCGATTCTAGTCTGGTGCCTGGCAATACCAGGCATGGCCGTAAAGGTCCTTGATTGGCGCGATCAGCAATCACATTGATCATGCCAATTGCAGAGCACAGCCATGGTGTGACCACGATGTGCCCTGCCGGTGACCTGCCAGTGACCAGCCTAGGATTGGAGCTGTAAAAGCACCGATCATAGGCAAGACCTGGAGCCAATGATTGGCGCGATCGATGATTACATCAATCGTGCCAATCACAGGCCACAGCCGCGTAGTGACCGCCCTGTGACCTGCCTGTGCCCTGGATGTGACCTGCTCACAGCTCCAATCCTAAGCTGTTGCCAAAGTCACCAGGACCAGCTCTGATTGGTGTGATCAATGTCATCATCGACAACACCAATGACATGTCAGAGCAGCGGTATGACTGCTCTGTGACCTGTCTGTGTCTGCACTGCAGGTCCTCACACTAGCTGCGGATTCCTGGAGAGCGGTCACACTACAAGATCTGCTGCTGTGTTGGGCCTTGTGATGCCACAGAAGCCTGTGACACCACAATCCCTTTTCTCAAAGAACAGAGAAGAAAGAAGAAAGAAAATAAGACAGAAGAAAGAAGAGAGACAACTGTAAGTGTTTTGCCTGATGTCTCTTCATCCACCCTAATCCCCCATCCCCCTCCCCCTTCCCTTTCACCCTCTTTTTACCCTCTCCACCCCTCTTTTTGCGGCCTCGGTGTGCACATTTAGCAGCTGCTGAGCGTTGATTGATGATGCAGTCCACCGATCAACACTCGTGCTTGCTGTTTTCCACTTTTCTTTTTCACCCCTTTGCACCACCCCCTTGCACATATCAAGCAGCCGCCGAACTTTGATAAGTGACGCAGTTCACTCATCATAGCTCTTGTCTGCTGTTTTAGACACTTCTTTTTTTCCACCTCCATGCGCACATCCAGCAGCTGCTGAACTTTGATAAGTAACGTAGTCCACTCATCAGAGCTTGTGCCTGCTGTTTTACACTTTTCTCTTCACAGACTTTTTTTTCTGCCTGGTTGCTTTTTTTCTTTTCAGACAAAAGTTTACACCAAGCACTATCCCCCCCCACACACAAACAAACTGAAAAGTAAAGTACTGACACAATCACCATATTCATAAAAAGATGTCCTGCCCATCCCATTCATCCCAACAACGCTATTCAGTGGAGGAAACATATCCTTTCCTTGTCTTCGACGCTGAAAGCGAGGGAGAGGATCCCACATTCCTTAGTTTTTCAGATTTGTCATCTTCTTCCTCTTCCTCCTCCTTATCTTCCTCTTCAGGTCCTGCTGAACCACCACACAGACGTCCCGGAACAGAAGGTGCAGCAGCACCCACCAGAACCCCATTACGGACCCCGTATGGATCTCTCCCCCCAAAAATTATGAGCCACTGATTCCTGATTTTGTAGCAGAATCAGTAATCAAGTTTGACACCACCAGCCTCACAGAACTAGACTTTTTCAAAGTCTTTTTCTCTGAGGATTTTGTTAACCTCATGGTGGGCAAAACTAATATGGATGCTCAGCAATTTTTGGCACAAAACCCGATTCATCATTTTCTAACTTGTCTCCTGTAGACGTAGTTGAAATGATGCAGTTTTGAAGCCTGCTCCTTCACATGGGGATCCTGAAGAAGCCGGAACTCTGGCAATATTGAAGTGTTGATGTTTTATACAACACTCCAGTGTTCTGAATGGTCATAGCCCGGACATGTTTTGAGCAATCCACACATTCCTGCATTTAACAATAATGCATAGTGTCACCCATGATATTACTCCAACTTTGATCATCTGTTCAAACTTCAGCCGTTCATCGAACACTTCAACAAAAAGTTTGCTAAAGTGTACGTGCCTCAAAGGGATATCTGCATGGATGAGTCCTTAATTCATTTTAAGGGAAAGCTCAGATTCCATCAGTACCTGCCCAGCAAGAGGGCCAGGTATGGAATTAAACTCTATAAGCTGTGTGAGAGTACATCAGGGTGCACCCACAGGTTTAGAATTTACGAAGGGAAGGACACCTGGATTGAACCCCTTGAATGCCCCCCTGTCCTGGGAGTGATTGGATAATTGTGTGGGATTTGGTGCACCCTCTGCTGGAAAAAAGGTTATCACCTCTACATGGATAACTTTTATACCAGCATCACACTCTTCAAATCCCTCTCTGCACGAGGTACCGCAGCCTGTGGTACTGTCTGCCGAAATCACAGAGGCCTTCTAAAAACGCTACTTGGGCAGATTCTCTGAAGGGGTGTCAGCAGAGCTCAATGTATTGACCTCCCGCTGGTGGTCTAGTACAAGGACAAGAGGAATGTCTTATTCTTGACCACCATACACAGTGATGGCAGCTCCCTCAGCACTGTGCGAGGTACCTCTGCTCAGGTGAGCAAACTGGACTGCGCACAGGGGTACAACAAAAACATGGGGTGCGCTGATCCCTCTTATCAACTCCTCCAGCCATACAGTGCTTTGATAAAGGCCAAGGTATGGTACAAAAAGCTGGTCATGCACATCGTACAAATGGCAATGCTCAACACTTTCCTGCTGTCATGATGTGCAGGCCAGACCGCTACGTCATACCTTCAGTTCCAGGAGGTAGTGATTAAGGCCTTAATCTTTAGAAATCAGGAAGGCCCCAGTACTTCCGTAACTAACGGTGCTCGTATCGTAGCAGGTCAGCATATCCCGGGGGAAGTCCTGCAAAATGGAAAAAAAGGAAGGTCGCAAAAGAGATGCCGTGTGTGTTACAAAAGGGGAATACGTAGGGACTTCATTTACCAATGCGACATCTGCCCCGACAAACCTGGCTTGTGTTTGAAAGATTGCTTCAAACTGTACCACACCTCCATGCACTACTAATTTACTTACTAGTTTCCAAAATGATGTCATTTGTGTTTTTTTTTACTGCTTAGGCACATCAGGGGCTCTGCAAACCAACATGACGCTCACAGACCATTCCATCAAAGTATGCATTCCAAACGTCACTACTTCCCTTCCGAGCCACAACGTGTGCCCAAACAGTAGTACTAAGAACAAATTGGACAACAACTTTTGGGGTACAATTTCTCCTGTTACCCTTGTTAAAATTAAAAATTGGGGAGTAAAAGATCATTTTTGTGGAAAAAAATAGGATTTTGTATTTTCATGGCCATGCGTTATAAACTTTAGTGAAACACTTGGGGGTTCAAAGTGCCCACCACACATCTATATAAGTTCCTTGGAGAGTCAAGTTTCCAAAATGGGGTCACTTGAGGGGGATTTCCACTGTTTAGGCACATCAGTGGTTCTCCAAACACGACATGGCGTACAATCTCAATTCCAGGGAATTTTTGTTTGAAAAAGTCAAACAGCACTCCTTCCCTTCCGAGCTCTGCCGTGAGCCAAAACACAGGTTCTCTCCCACATATGGGGTATCAGCTTACTCAGGACAAATTGCACAAGTTTTGGGGTCCAATTTCTCCTGTTGCCCTTGGGAAAATAAAAAATTGAGGACTAAAAGATCATGTTCGTGGAAAAAATATGATTTTTTTATTTTCACGGCTCTACGTTATAAATTTCTGTGAAGCACTTGGGGGTCCAAAGTGCTCACCAAACATCTAGGTAAGTTTCTTGGGGGGTCTAGTTTCCAAAATGGGGTCACTTGTGGGGGGTTTACACTGTTTAGGCTCATCAGGCACTTTGCAAACGCGACATTGCGTCCGATTTCAATTCCAGCCAATTTTGGTTTGAAAATGTCGAACGGTGCTCCTTCCCTTCCGAGTCCTGCCGTGCGTCCAAACAGTGGTTTTCCCCCACATATAGGGTATCAGCATACACAGGAGAAATTGCACAACAACTTTATCTGTCAATTTTCTTTTTTACCCTTGTGAAAATAAAAAAATATTGCTAAAAGTTCATTTTTGTGACTAAAAAGTTAAATTTTTTTTTCATCCACCTTGCTTCTGCTCCTGTGAAACACCTGAAGGGCTAATAACCTTCTTGAATGTAGTTTTGATCAGCTTGAGGGGTGCAGTTTTTAGAATGGTGTCACTTTTGTGCATCTATTTTCTGCCATATAGTCCCCCTCAAAGTGACTTCAAATGTGAGGTGGTCCCTAAAAACATGGTTTTGTAAATTTTGTTGTAAAAATGAGAAATCGCTGGTCAACTTTTAACCCTTATAACTTCCTAACAAAAAAAAATTTGTTTCCAAAATTGTGCTGATGTAAAGTAGACATTTGGTAAATGTTATTTATTAACTATTTTGTGTGACATATTACTCTGTTTTAAGGGCATAAAAATTCAAAGTTTGAAAATTGTTAAATTTTCAAAATTTTGTTAAATTTCCATTTTTTACACAAATAAACCAAGTTATATCGAAGAAATTTTACCACTAACATGAAGTACAATATGTCACAAAAAAACTTTCTCAGAATCGCCAAGATCCGTTGAAGCGTTCCAGAGTTATTACTTCATAAAGGTACTGTGGTCAGAATTGTAAAAATTGGCCCGGTCATTAACGTGCATACCACCCTCGGGGGGTAACGGGGTTAATAAGTATATCACTCCTGCTCACACATGACAGTTCTTGAAAGTCTTGTCTGTGTTAAGGTGGGAAAGAAATAATAGATTTTGTTATGAAGTTATTTATATTACATGCATGGGCCGACATATAATTGGTGCAATGTGTGCAGCCACACAGCAGCCCAAGAGGTATGGGACCCACTTCCACCTCCAAAGCAAGAAGAATAGGATGAGCTATTGAGCTACAAAGGGCCCATGTACTGTTCTTGCACAGGAGTCCTTTTTTTTCTCTGTTCACCATTGACCTACGTAGAGACACAGATCCGGAGTGCACACACTGTGCATGCCTTTCTGTGGGCACTGTTCTCATTGTGTATGCATGTCTGTGTATGTGCCTGATATCTGCTCCCGCCTTGCTACCTGGGCATCACACTAAGATAATACACATATGTGCTACCTGACTCCTGAGCTGCACATAGCAAATTCCTGCGATATTTGAATAAAGGCCAGTCCATGATGTTCAACCCAGTAAACATATTGATTCCTCAACGAATAGCCCAAAAATCTTTATTTTCACTAAGCCCAAAGTATTCTTCATTCTGTTTCAGAAACTCACTTTTGCCAGGTGAAAGAATATTTTGGACTTACTGTATGTAGTGTTACACATGCCATTAATGCTAAATGTGCAGCCCCAGAGGGACCCGAGAAGTAAGGAAGCCTACTTGCATCCCCAACGTAGGGGAAATTATGCATTATGATGAACTATTGGACTACAAAATGCTCATATGCTGCACTGGCATAGGGGCCCACTACTTTCTGTGTCTGCCCTTGGTTATATGTATGTATCTGTTAGACAGCAATAGTCACAAACTTCTGCACCACATTCATTGCTAATATTTGAATATTCGATTTTATGTGGCAATTAACCCCTTAGCAAACAGAGGTATTTTTGGTTTTGCATTTTCATGTTTTGCTCCCCTTCTTCCAGGAGCCATAACTTTTTATTTTTTGGTCAAAATGGCCATGTGAGGGCTTGTTCTTTTGTGAGACGAGTTGTACTATTTTTACCCTATCGTGTACTCAAAAATGGTAAAAAATTTCAAGTGTGGTGAATTTGCCGGCAGGGCCTACCTCTGTCGCCAGGTGGCACCACATTTAGTATGTATATGGCCCTGACAATGGAGGGGACAGTTATTCTAGCATCACTCTGTGATGTAGGCATGGTGCATCCAAGTGTATTGGAATGAAAGGGACTTGTGGTGAAAACCAGCCAGGGACCATATTTTTTCACAGAAAAGCAAGTCAGTGGATTTAATTAGCTTCCTGATATGACCTAGAAGACAGAACAACACCCTTTTTAAACTGCGAGCAGTCAGTTTGAGTTTGATTATTATGAGTGTATACTTACCCTGGTTTGTGTCTCCATGTAAAGGGGTTGTCCATTACTCAGACAACCCCATCTCAATCAGCATACTTGACCCCAGTATAATTACAACAGTTATACTCACTTCCAGTTCCGGTGGCAGAGCTGCTCCAGAGATATCGGAACTCACTCTTCTGGGGATCACATCACATTGCTAAGTCAATGCAATACTGATGCCCAATCAGTGCTTGCTTCACGATCCCTGCTTTCGGACAAATCAAACATCAAGAGCAAGTGAGTGGCCTGCTGCAGCTCTGACTTCCTCTTGCTGTCTGATTTTCCCAAAGGCACTGATTTGGCACAATGATTGAGTGTCGTATCAATATGATGTGATCCCTGGAAGAGCGAGTGCTAACATCGCTGGAACGGCACCAGAAATTGTTATAATAGTTGTCATTTTAAAAAGGGCGAAAGTGTTGTTTGAGATGGAGCTGCCCTAAAAGTGGACAACCCCTTTAAAACCCTTCTGCCTGACCTGGCTTACTTGATTCCCTTTGCTGACTTTGGACTGATTTAAACCTCCCTTTGTCTAATTATTCTGACTTTGATTTTACCCTCCTGGTTTTGACCTCGGTTATCTCCTGATTTCATCTGTGTTTTCTCATTTTGTCACGTCACTGCAGTATTACTATAGTGCTATTCTTTACCTTCAGCAGTGGGACGGCTTCATGTGCCTCCTCACAGGATTGGTATGTAACTTAGGTAACACAAACCATCTCATCACTTACTAAGTTATATTGGCTATTATAGCACCTTTATCCTCTCCCAGGTCTATCTCACAAAGCCCAGTCACTAAGAATCTCACTGTACAATATATCGGTATGTGTGTTCTTTTCTACGTTGATCTTGTTCTTCATGATTATTTATTACTCTCTGCCAATATATATTATGTGCGATAATGTGACCGATGTCTCAGCATTTTTTCAAAAGTATTTACCTAGAAAACCCATATATTGTTGTATATACTTTCTTTTTTAATTGTATTATTTTCATCTTTATTTATATTTCACAGTACATTGATGAAGGTCCTAGACCGAAACATCTGTGTATGTATGTACTGTTGTATAATTAAAAATCACCTTTCTGCATCAGAAACCTTTGGTGTGTGCCAAGTTTATATATATTTAGTTCACGGATTGGGATCCTACTTGGGCACCACCTACAATTCTCAGGGTTGTGCCAACGGTTTTGTTCTTACATAGCTACCCTTTACGCTGTGCACACCCTTCTGGGCAATGACATCCCTTACGTTTTCATATAATGCAGAGGAGACATCTCACATTATAGCACAATCCACCCTTCCCAGCGATTTCCTTAGACTGCCTCCCAGGGAGACCAGAGGTCGTGACTTGGAGAGGACACTCAGGCGGTGCACCAATTTGGAGCTACACTGTGTTACCCTCACTGAATACCTTAAAGTTCAGAGGATACCTAGAGGTTTACGGGTTCCCCTACGTCCCACCCTCTTCAGCGATTCAAGTGATTTCTGTTCTAAATTTGAACAAATAATTAACAAATGTTCCTTTGACCTTATGACCCTCATGTTAGAGCATCTACATCTAGGAATTGCAAAGTGCAAAGAGGAAATCTCTAACATAGAAACCCAGCTCTCATCTTCCATCAGCACTGAAGACTTCAATAATTTGAAGACCAAGATCAACGGTGTCATCGATCAACACCGACGAGACACCGAGACCAGAAAGAGGAATAAGTTTGCCCGTGACACAGAAGATTACGAACAGAATAGAGTCTACAAATGGCGAGAATCTTACAACTCCGGGAACTTCAATGCCTACTCCAATTACAGATCCACCACGGACATCTCGTCTTCGGGATCGGATCACGACAAACAGGCCTCATACAGTCGTTTTTTAGGCCAGAGACGCAGACACACGAAAAGAAGAGGACCCGCAGGGGGAAGAGACCCACACAGAAACATGGACTCCGGTCGTATCACTCGCTCGCAGGTAATGACCCGTTGGTAATCAATATCTCTTCTAAAAGTTTAGGTATAGCAGAATACCGGGTTTTACAAAAAGGCCTTTCCTTCTGCCCAAGTTATAGGTACAATACCTTTAATCTTGACATGGACCTTCAGAGGTTCTATAGATCACTAAGGCTGAAATTACACTTCTCCAATGCTATTGGCACCAACAATAGTACCATACCACCACACCCTCTCTTGCTATCCTCAGATAGCCTAGGACTGAGGAATAAAAGCAACTTCAGACCTCCCACAGGCTCACATGCCCTAGAGACATTCATCTCTTTTATTGATAACACTTTCCAAAATCTGCGGGATGATATCCATAAAGGGCGCATGCATTTTCCATCCAACCTTACTGCACTTGATCAACAAGCTCTTAAAACCTTACAGGACGACAAAGACATTATTATCAAACCAGCAGATAAGGGGGGAGCCATTGTTGTCCTTGACAAAACAATGTATTTGGGCGAGGTTCATCGCCAATTGAGTGACACCTCGGTTTATCTACCACTTGAGAGGGATCCCACCAACGAAATAAAACACATTATTCAAACTACCTTATCTAAATATAATTTGAGCGGAGTCCTAGATAACAAAACTTGTGATTTTCTAACCAAAAAATTCCCCATTACACCGGTTTTTTATATACTGCCTAAAGTACATAAAAACTTAGATAACCCACCAGGAAGACCTATCGTGGCCTCTACGGAGTCAATTTTCTCTCCCATCTCCAAATATCTAGAGAAAATTCTTACACCTCTCATCAAACAGACACCCTCCTTTCTACTTGATACAGGGGCCTTTTTGGATGTTATCCGTACTCTGGACCATGTCCCTAAAGATGCCATTCTTGTCACTTTTGATGTAAAAGATCTATATACATCCATTCCCCACATACAGGGTATTCAGTCAGTGCGGAGACTTCTGGAACTATCCAAATTCCATCCTGAACAAACCAATCTATGCTGTGAATTATTGTCCATCATTTTAACCAGGAATTTTTTTCTTTTTGAAGACAAATATTATTTGCAGACGAGGGGGACTGCAATGGGCTCGAACACCGCACCTCCGTATGCAAATTGCTATGTGGCCCATTTGGAGGATCACATCATATATCGTGACTGTCTCTTCCGCACTCATGCGTTAGTGTGGAAGAGATATATCGACGATATCTTCTGTATCTGGGGGGGATCACTAGATACACTACAATCCTTCTTCTCCATGTTACAAACAGCCTGGCTTGGACTGAGCTTCACCATGTCCTATCACCTTGAACAAATCAATTTCCTTGATACGGTAGTCATGAAGGATGATTTGGGACACCTATCCACTGACCTCTATAGGAAACCCACTGATCGCAATAGTTTGCTTCATTACGAAAGCTTCCATCCCACTAAAATGAAAAACGCGATCCCCAAGTCACAATTCAAAAGGGTTCAGAGGATTGTGTCTAACACAGGGGTTCAAAAAATACGCATGGATGAAATGCGCACAAAATTCCTTGAGAGGGGATATCCAACGAGTGTGTTAAATGATGTGGACTTTTCCCCCCCAAGGGAATCTAAGACCGCCAATCGCATTTCTTTCGTTCATGACTACCATCCCTTTGCTTATCGTATTCATTCCAGCATTAGACGTCATTGGCATCTCCTATCTACGGCTCACCCGAACGTAGAGGCATTTAGAGTACCCTTTTTACCGTGTTTTAGGAGACCACGGAATGTCCGTGACACTCTGATTAAAGCAGATATTGGCTCCCCTGGCCCTCTAAAAAAGCAACAACGTTTTCTATCAAATCTTAAATTCGGCACTTTCCCCTGCCTGCAATGCACACAATGTAATAACGTACAGAAAGGTAATTTTTTCTACCATCCCCATACCGGTAAAAAATTTAATATCCGTGAATATTACACCTGCGACAGCTCGTTTGTAGTATACATTATCAAATGTCCGTGTGGTTTACTTTATGTAGGGGAAACCACACAACACATCAGAGACCGCATATCCAAGCATAAGTCTACAATTAGGTGCAAGAATATGCTTCTCCCCATCCCATATCATTTCATCACTGCGGGCCACACCATTGCTCAATTAAAATTTCAAGTCATTGAGCAGGTTCACACCTCACGCAGAGGAGGCAACCGCATTAACATATTAAAAAGGAGAGAGGCTTTTTGGATTCACGAACTCAATACCCTGACACCCAAGGGGTTAAATAAAGACTATGATTCACAGGCCTTCTTACAAGTATAATGTCTGACACCATCTGATACGTTTACCCCCTCCCCCCCTCTTTTTCCTCTACAATGTCACTACTGGGTTAATGCTATAAATAATGTACTCTTGAATGCCACTGTACATTGAATGTCATGGATACTAATCTAATTGTGTCTCATTTACAGAACCAACAACTGTGATTGTTTGAATCGTCACCCTCAAAGCACTGAATAGCCACTATCTTCACCACTGGCACCTATGATGTCGGCGCTGCAGTAGTTAACTCAGGATAGTTCACTAATGTCCACCGCTCTGCCCTGCAAGCCAGCCTGACAGGCAGTAGTACACTCCCAGTGCTCCCTGCTGACACGCCCCCTCTATGTCTCTCTCGGTGTCCGGAGCTTATGGTGACGTGTCTAATACACGCCCACTGACTTCCGGTGGCGAGCCCCCAACCAGGGCTCATAATTCACAGGGTTATATAACCCTGCCACTCTCACACTTTGCAGCACTTGGGATTCGCGGTGGATACTGCGTCCACACTCCACAAATCACCACGGTAAGAGTTCTATGCCTCTTATAGACAGATTTTGTGACTTCATGTCACGTCACTGCAGTATTACTATAGTGCTATTCTTTACCTTCAGCAGTGGGACGGCTTCATGTGCCTCCTCACAGGATTGGTATGTAACTTAGGTAACACAAACCATCTCATCACTTACTAAGTTATATTGGCTATTATAGCACCTTTATCCTCTCCCAGGTCTATCTCACTAAGCCCAGTCACTAAGAATCTCACAGTACAATATATCGGTATGTGTGTTCTTTTCTACGTTGATCTTGTTCTTCATGATTATTTATTACTCTCTGCCAATATATATTATGTGCGATAATGTGACTGATGTCTCAGCATTTTTTCAAAAGTATTTACCTAGAAAACCCATATATTGTTGTATATACTTTCTTTTTTAATTGTATTATTTTCATCTTTATTTATATTTCACAGTATATTGATGAAGGTCCTAGACCAAAACGTCTGTGTATGTATGTACTGTTGTATAATTAAAAATCACCTTTCTGCATCAGAAACCTTTGGTGTGTGCCAAGTTTATATATATTGCGTTATAATGAGGGAGATCGCCGGGAAACAAGCAGCTTTCCCAGCGAGCTCTCTCATTGGCTGCTGTGACGCGACGTCATCAGGACCTGAACCAATCAGGTCTCGATGACGTCGGGGGTCCCAGCATGCATTGTGCACCGGGATCCCCGCGTTATAAGGTATGAGGGGGTCCCGGGGGGCACAAAACGTCGGCGCTGCACAAAGCCCAGCAAGCACCAACGTTTATCTACTGTGGGCGGTCGCGAAGAGGTTAAAATCTGCCAGGTTTTCACAAGCAATTCACCCTTATAACTGCTCATAATATCATCTCTATATGTTTACTACTTTCACTGCGGTTAAAAATAAAAAAAAAGAAATAATAGCGTTAACACCTTGTAGTTACTGTATTTCAGCAAAATGCTAATATTAAGCAACACCTAGTGTAAGCCCAGTTTTATTTTTTACCTAATACACATATATAAATATACTTACACCAACTGCAAAGCTGTTACGTGAATAGTTAATTCTTATGAAAGAAATCTGTTTGATCTTGGAGCTGTGTTTTTAAGGACACCTTGTCATTTTATGTCAGTAAGTTTTAAATACTGAGAAGAGAATTTAACCCCCTGCTGGGAAAACATGGCTTAGCAGAAGTTTTACATCCGGCCTCATTGATCCACAGATTATCTCAAATCGGAGATTGAACTCCCTTCGGGAGCTGCAGGGAGGGAAAGCTAATGTGAGAAAGTGTGTAGATTTTATTCTTTTGACTGCAAGGCTATACAGATCAAATCTGGCAAGTTGGAAGCAAGGGAGTTGTTTTCCTTCTTTATATTTTTACACTTGTTTCTTGAAGTCAATATTCACAATCTATAACACATTGCAAGACGGAGAACAGACACACTGATACAGAATTTGCATGCATTAATGGGATTTACCAGTCTCTTGTTAGAAATGTTCAGGCATTCGTAAAACATTTATGCACATAATTCAGAGTATGTACGCCTAAAGTTTTTAAGATAACATTATAACTTTTGTGTTGCGGTATCTTTTTGTAAACTGGTAAAATATATGACAGCCCCATCAAAATATATGTGTAAGTAAAAGGAATTATGGTTAACATTACAGAACAGGCTAATAGCTATTGAAACTTGTCAGTAATTCTACTTAGAAAGCTGCGGTGATTAAGTGGGAGTATGTTGATTAGCTGGACTTTGACAAGGATTATTCGATTGTGGCAGGCGAGGGTTTCATAAGGAATTTCCTAAGTCTTAAGATGGAACTACAGCTTGACATGTCAGGGATTTTGGGATTTCACTGTGGATCTAAGCAGATTTTTTTTTTAACAAAGGCAATTCAATTTGCAAAACAACTAATAATTATAAGAATTATGTATTCAGGGTGAGGATCAAAACAATTGCTCATATATTATAAGAATAGGTGTGTACAGTATAACAGAGTTTACTGTATTAGAATTTAAATAACTTATTTTAGGTTATTTGTAAATATTAATTAATAATTTTTAACATACTGTATATGTTTCCAATGTAAAAATTAATCAATTATAGACTAATGTTTGAAAACTTCAGACTTATTAATTTTTAGTTACCAAAAAATGAAACAATTAACAGAATTCTTGTGGTCTGGGTGAACAATGAGGTCTTATCTGTAATTAATAGTGCAAGAATCACAGCTAGAGATGACCAAATCTTTTGACATGAGAATTTGCAACTTTGCCTATTTAAAAAAATACCACAAAGCCTCCAGTTGCCCTGAAAAGATGTGTAAGTCAATCTGAGGCTTTGTACCACAAACACAGCCTGGGAAATATCAAAGTGACCTCTATGTCTGTAGGAAATGAATGGGAACTAGTTTTAACTATTGATGAGCGGACCTGTGGAAGTTTGGGTTCTAGTATCTGACTGAACTTTAGTCCAAAGTTCAGATTGAACTGTACCTGAACTTGAACCTGAACCCAAACTCCATTGAAATCAATGGGGACCCAAATTTTGGAGCTGGAAAATCTCTCTCTCTCGGACTCCAGAACGGAAAAAAACAGACTTCCAGGAGAAGTCCGAGTTCGATGTTCAGCACCAGACACTAGGTGTCCGGCGCGAACCCCGAACTTTACAGTTTGGGTTCGCTCATCTCTAGTGATATTCAACAACCTGTTTATCACCTATTAATCGTCCTCACTCCTGTGCTGTCACGCACACTTTCTGTAAAGTTTGTTTAGTGCTTTATAGCTTTCTCTCCCAATCTCTATGGCTAAACTTTGAGCTGTGACTTTCCCTCACTATCCAGATTCACCACTTGATGTGATAGCTGTAAAGAAAGATGAGAAGCCAACCTAGCCGCAACAAAGGTCATGTAAACCTTCTTTTTTTCTACAATGTGCAAAATGGCTGTGGCCATTTAAGGAAAAATACATGTGAGACAAATCATAAATTGTTTAAATTTGGCAAAATCAGCAAATTCATAAAACTTTCATAAAATCTCACTTAAAATCAATTTGCTTATATATAATTTATATCTAATTACAGCCATATACAGGGTGTGCCATTTATATGATACACCTGGGTGGGCCATGTATATGGATACACCTAAATAAAATGGGAATGATTGGTGATATCAACTTCATATTTGTCTCACATTAGTATATGGGGGGGGAAATCTTTCAAGATGGGTGGTGACCATGGTGGCCATTTTGAAGTTGGCCATTTTGGATCCATCTTTATAAATGGCCCAACCAGGTGTATCCATATAAATGGCCCACCCTTTATATTCATGAACTGATGACAATATACAATGACCATTGGCACCTGAGGCTTAATTTCTTGGCCCGCTACCCACTCTAGGCCAGCACTTCAAGCTGCAAGCTGGCCCCAGAGCAAGCAATGTGAACTCCCGACCCTGTTTGTGGCTGGAAGCCCTGACCTAGGTTGAACACCATGCCAAAAAATGCAATGCAACAAAGGTGCAGACAACAGGACAGCAGGCTGGAATTCAATTCCACTCAAACAAATTTGTCCATCTCTGTATACAACTATACAGTGATTTGTGTAATCTGCAAATACAGAGAAATGTTCTGTGATAAAGTCCAATTCCTGCCCTATTAATGAACAGGTTAAATATTGATGATCCCAGTAATGGTATTCCATCTATAACATTGCTCTGGTTTACAAATGACCCATTTATATTTAGATAATGTATAAAGTTGAGTTGCAGGTGTAAGTAAATTCTGAGTGTTGTGTTTTTTTGTATCGCAATCCCACATATTAATTGTGCACCCCATGAGTATCTTAACCCCTTCACCCACGGACAATTTTTCATTTTATAGTTTTCATTTTTTACTCTCCTTCTTCCAAGAGCCATAACTTTATTACTTGGTCGCCTCTTATTGCATTTTATTGTGATGTTGCGGTGACCAAAAAAAGTAACTCTGGCATTTTTTTTGCTATACGGTTTACCAATTGGATTAATGTACTTTAAATTATGAAAGATTTGGCATTTCTGAATGCAGCAACACCAAATGTATGTATTTATTTTTTGTTTTATTTTTAATGGGGCAAGAGAAAGATGATTTTAACGTCACAAACCCCACAAGGGTTTTTATAAAAAAAACTTTTTTTATTCATTTTTACTCTATTTAATAGTCCTTTTAGGGGATTTGAAGCTTTGATTGTCCAATTGCTTGTGCTTGACATAGTAGTGCATCAGCACTGCTATGTATGACTAAAATCATAATCTTTTATAAATGCTGGCCATGGGCTGGCTTTCACAGTAGGATCATAATGACAGTCATGGAGGTCATGAACATACTCCTGGCTGTCAGGAAAGCCCATAAGCTCCAAATGATCACATCACTGGCGTGTCTATGAGAGCTCTGCTTCAACTGGGGCTGTTAAAGTCGCATGATGACTGATTAAATCAGCCACTATATGCAGAGAAAGATACAGGCTCGGCTCAAAGTCAGAGACACAACTTTTGACACACATGTACTGTACGTCAAAACTCGTGAAGTTGTAACATTTTTTGACTCTCATGAAGCATTCTGTCTACAAACTTCATTTGGCACTTCACTAATTTTTGATTTTGATTTTTTTGCATCTTTTACACTTTGGAGGCATAAAATTCCAGTATGACCACAGCATAAAAAACCCTGAATCTTGTTACCAGCAGGATTTGATTTCTAGTTCTATTAATTTGAGTTAGAATAGAGATTTGTTAACCTTTGCTGAGATCAGACATTGAAGCAAATTTCAGGTAAAAAAATAAATGATTATTTTATTATTTAAACATTAAAAAATGGAGAATGTGAGAAAAAACATGTGGCACTCACCATCCATGAAATCTTTCTTTATTGTCACAGCATTATAACATGAGCGGGAGGAAACAGGGTGAAGATTGCATGACAGCCAGTCTCATAGAAGCATTGTGTTACTTGAAATGTCCATCAACCAGAATGTACACCTCTTCCTGCCTTTCATGTTTTAATTCTGTGACAAGAAAGGAGGATTTTATGGATGGTGAGTGCCACTTGCATTTTCCTCACAATTTTCAAGTTTGGCTACTGAAACGAGCTGAGCACCATGTATCCCAGCTGCCGTAGTATGTGTCCTGTGTCTGATTAGGAGGGGGTCACAGCAGTACCGATTATTTTCTCTCTTGCTTCATTAAAAAATGGAGACCTTGTTGAAAAATAGGAAATTTCCCATCCATGTGCAGACATTGTCAGCTTCTTTTTCAAGCTCAATTTTCCAATTGTCCCTTTTTTAATGTAGATAAAAACAGCATTTAAGCAAGATTAGTAAATGCAATTTCTGGAATAGATAATTATCCTCCTCAATGAAAATACAATACAATATAATAGAATGACTCACTAACAACACATAGTTTATATTATGTAATATAAAGAATTCATGAAGGATATAATGAGGACAAGTACCACTTGTATTTTTTTAAATTAGTAATATCAGACACAAGCACAATGAATTTCGTTAATAGACATGTTTCATTGTTAGGATGACAGAAAAAAAAGTAATAATTATGCAAAGAAATGCTGTGTTCACATTACTTTTTTATTTTTCAAGGTTCATATACAGTGGGGAAAAAAGTAATTAGTCAGCCACCAATTGTGCAAGTTCTCCCACTTAAAAAGATGAGAGAGGCCTGTAATTGACATCATAGGTAGACCACAACTATGAGAGTCAAAATGAGAAAACAAATCCAGAAAATCACCTTGTCTGATTTGGCAAGATTTATTTAGAAAATTATGGTGGAAAATAAGTATTTGGTCACCTAAAACATGCAAGATTTCTGGCTCTCACAGACCTGTAACTTCTTCTTTAAGAGGCTCCTCTGTCCTCCACACATTACCTGTCATAATGGCACCTATTTGAACTTGTTATCAGTATAAAAGACACCTGTCCACAACCTCAAACAGTCACACTCCAAACTCCACTATGGTAAATACCAAAGAGCTGTCGAAGGGCACCACAATAAAAATTGCAATAGGCAAGCAGCTTGGTGTGATGAAATCAACTGTGGGAGCAATAATAAGAAAATGGAAGACATACAAGACCACTGATAATCTCCCTCGATCTGGGGCTTCACGCAAGATCTCACCCCGTGGGGTCAAAATGATCACAAGAATGGTGATCAAAAATCCCAGAACCACACAGGGGGACCTAGTGAATGACCTGCATAAAGCTGGGACCACCGTAACAAAGGCTACCATCAGTAACATACTACACCGCCAGTTACTCAGATCCTGCTGTGCCAGACGTTTCCCCCTGCTTAAGCCAGTACATGTCCGTGCCCATCTGAAGTTTGCTAGATAGCATTTGGATTATCCAGAAGAGTACTGGGAGAATGCCATATGGTCTGATGAAGCCAAAGTGAAACTGTTTGGTAGAAACTAAACTCATCGTGTTTGGAGGAGACAGAATGCTGAGTTGCATCCAAAGAACACCATATCCACTGTGAAGCATGGGGGTGGCAACATCATGCTTTGGAGCTGTTCCTCTGCAAAGGGACCAGGACGACTGATCCGTGTACATGAAAGAATGAATGGGTCCATGTATCATGAGACTTTGAGTGCAAACCTCCTTCCATCAGCAAGGGCATTGAAGATGAAACATGGATAGGTCTTTCAGCATAATAATGATCCCAAGCACACCACCAGGGCAATGCAGGTGTGGCTTCGAAAGAAGCATATGAATGTCCTGGAGTGGCCTAGCCAGTCTCCAGATATCAACCCCACAGAAATCCTTTGGAGGTATTTGAAAGTCCGTGTTGCCCAGTGACATGCCCAAAGCATAATAATAATAATAATAAATTTTATTTCTATAGAGCCGACATATTCCGCAGCACTTTACATTTCAGAGGGGATTTGTACAGACAATACATAGCAATAATCAGCATTACAAAAATAATCAGCATAACAATAATCAGCATAACAATAATCACATAGATTATAACAAATACCAAGAGGAATGAGGACCCTGCTCGCAAGCTTACAGTCTATGAGGAAAGAGGTAGACACGAAAGGTGGGAGGTAACAATTGCCCTGATTGTTTGGACCAGCCATAATGTTAAGTGTGTAACAGTACAGACACAGAGGGCTAATGGATGCATAAAGCATGTGGGAACATGATGCAGGGAACCTGGTTATGGTAAAGCTTTTGACTGTGCCACCCAGGGATAGATTAGGCTAATGTGTTGAGGCAGTAGGCCAGTCTGAATAAATGCGTTTTCAGGGCACACTTAAAATTGTGGGGATTGGGGACTAATCGTATTGACCTGGGAAGTGCATTTCAAAGAATTGGCGCAGCACGTGTAAAGTCTTGGAGACGGGGGAGTGGGAGGTTCTGATTATTGAGGATGCTAACCTCAGGTCATCAGCAGAACGTAGGGCACGGGTAGGGTGGTATACTGAAACAAGGGAGGAGATGTAGGGTGGTGCTGAGCCATGGAGGACTTTGTTGGTGAGGGTAATAAGTTTATACTGAATTCTGGTGTGGATGGGTAGCCAGTGTAATGACTGGCACAAGGTAGAGGCATCGGTGTAACGATTGGTGAGGTATATGATCCTGGCTGCAGCATTCAAGACAGATTGGAGAGGGGAGAGTTTGGTAAGAGGGAGACCAATTAGAAGAGAGTTACAATATTCAAGATGAGAATGAATAAGAGAAACAGTAAGAGTTTTTGCGGAGTCAAAAGTAAGAAAAGGTCGAATTCTAGAAATGTTTTTGAGGTGCAGATGACAAGAGCGAGCCAGTGATCGAATGTGGGGGCAAAGGAAAGCTCAGAGTCAAGTATGACCCCAAGACAGCGGGCATATTGCTGGGGAGTAATAGTGGAACCACACATAGAAATGGCAATGTCGGATATAGGTACATTAGTAGAGGGAGGAAACACAAGGAGTTCAATCTTTGACAGGTTCAGTTTCAGATATAGTAAGGACATGATGATGCTAGACACAGCGTTTAGTCAATCGCCGGTGTTTTCTAGAAAGGCTGGCATGATGTCAGGAAAAGAAGCGTATAATTGGGTGATGCATAGAGATGGTACTGGAAACCAAATCTACTGATTCTTTGACCAATAGGGGAAGTGTACAAGGAGAAGAGGAGGGGGGCCTAAAACCGATCCTTGAGGAACCCAAACAGTAAGGGGAAGGTGAGAGGATGCGGAACAGGCAAAAGATACAGTAAAGGAGCGGTCAGAGAGATAGGAGGAGAACCAGAAGGGAACGGTGTCCTTGAGGCCAATGGAACGGAGCATAGTGAGGAGGAGCTGATGATCCACAGTGTTGAATGCTGCAGAGAGATCCAAGAGAATTAGCATGGAGTAATGACCATTTAGCTGTTAGTAGATCAATAGAGACTTTAGTGAGGGCAGTTTCAGTAGAGTGTAAAGAGCCGAAACCGGATTGGAGAGGGTCAAGAAGAGAGTTATCAAAGAGATAGCGGATAAGACGGGAGTGGACCAGGCGTTCCAGGTGTTTAGAGATGAAGGGAAGATTAGAGACAGGTCTATAGTTAATAAACCAGCAATTCATGAAATTCTTTTGGGGGGAGGCGTTTATACTTTTCCGCGTGTGGTAAAATTGATAAAGCCGTTTTATTCTTCGGGTCAGTACGATTACAGCAATACCTCATTTATATTTTTTATGTTTTGGTGCTTTTATACAATAAAAACTATTTTATATAAAAAATAATTATTTTTGCATCGGTTTGTTCTGCGAGCTATAACCTTTTATTTTTCGCTGATGACACTGTATGGCAGCTCGTTTTTTCCAGAACAAGATGCATTTTCAGCAGTACCATGTTTATTTACATCCGTCTTTTTGATTGTGTGCTATTCCACTTTTTGTTCGGCGGTATGATGATAAAGCATTATTTTTTTGCCTTTTCTGTTTTTTTCAAGGGGTTCACTAAAGGGGTTAACTAGTGGGACAGTTTAATAGGGAGGGTCATTACGGATGCGGCGATACTGAATATGTGTACTTTTATTGTTTTGGGGTTTTTTACATAAAGAAATATAGTTACTGGGGAATATTTTTTTTCTTTATTTAGGTTTTTTAAATATTTTTACACATGTTTTTTTTCACTTTTTTACATTGTCCCAGGGTGGGACATCACTATATAGTGTCAGATCACTGATCTAGCTCTTTGCACTGCACTGTGTCAGATCAGCGACCTGACAGGCAATGCAGGAGGCTTCTCAGCGCCACCTCCCTGCAGGACCCGGAAGGACCCCGTGGCCATCTTGGATCCGGGGTCCTGCAGGAAGGAGGCCCTCAGAACAACGCGATCACATCGCATTGTTCTGAGGGTCTCAGGGAAGCACGCAGGGAGTCCCCTCCCTGCCCGATGCTTCCCTATGCCACCAGAATAATGCGATCTCGCTCTGCAATGGACTTCCCTCTGAACTCCAGACAATACATCAGACTTTCAGGAGAAATCCGTTTTCAGCATTTAGCACTGGACACAATCTGTCTGGTAGAAATGCTGAACTTTTAAGTTTGGGTTCACTCATCTCTATTCAGGAGGCTCAAAAACACATGCCTGTCACCATTGCACTATAGAAGCATCATAGGACAATTACAATTTTTACAACCTGCTCTGAAGCTATAACATTACATCTTAATTTATCAAGGATAGCTGGGTTATTGGAGATGAGCGGATCACAGTGAAGCATAGCCAAACAGGGGACTGTTAGCATGCCTTGTTTGGAAAAGAAGGATTCCAGTTCCAGACTCCCTGAGTAACTGGTGTTTTTACCCCTTAGTGAGAGAGCCAATTTGGTACTTAATGACCAAGCCAATTTTTACAATTCTGACCACTGTCACTTTATGAAGTTAGGGTTCTAGAACACTTCAACGATCCCACTGATTCTGAGAATGTTTTTTCATGACATATTGTACCTCAAGTTAGTGGTAAAATTTCTTCTATATAACTTGCGCTTATTTATGAAAAAATGGAAATTTGGCAAAAATTTAGAAAATTTTGCAATATTCAAACTTAATTTTTGTACCCTTAAATCATCGTATCACACAAAAAAATTTTTAGGGACCACCTCACATTTGAAGTGAGTTTGGGGAGTCAATATAACAGAAAATACTCGAAAGTGACACCATTCTAAAAACTGCACCCCTCAAGGTGCGCAAAACCACATTCATGAAGTTTATTAACCCTTCAAGTGCTTCATGAGAAGTAAAGCAATGTGAAAGGAAAAAATTTACATTTTACTTTTTTCACAAACAATTTACTTTGGAACCAATTTTTTTTATTTTCACAAGGGTATCAGGAGAAAATTGACGACAAAATTTCCCATGAGTATGCCAATGCCCCGTATGTGGGGGAAAGCTTTGTTTGGGCACATGGCAGGGCTCAGAAAGGAGGGAGCACCATTTGACTTTTTGAAGGCAAAATTGGCTGGAATTAATGGTGATGCCATGTTGCTTTTGGAGACCCCTTGATGTACCTAAATAGTGGAACCTCCCAATTCTAACTTCAACCCTTATCCCAACACACCCCAAACCCTAATCCCAACCCTAACCATAGCCCTAACCACAACCCTAACCCCAACACACCCCTAACCCTAATCCCAACCATAACCTTAACCACAACCCTAACCTCAACACACACCTAACCCTAATCCCAACCCTAACCCCGTAATTCCAACCATAACTACAACCCTAACTCAGGGTCTGTCACAGTGATCAAAATGAACCAATAGTAAAAAAAATCCTATTGTTGTAGGGTGCCGGTCGGCATATGTCGGCGGGCGTGCTGCACATGCGCCCGCCATTTTCTTCTTGGAAGAAGACACCGGCAGCAGGGGGACTTCACGGGGGGATACAGGGAAACCTGAGGTGCCAGGAGAGAATCTGGGGATTCGATTTCTCTCTCCTCTGATGTGCATCACATCAGAGGAGAGAGAAATTAAATGGGAAATCAGACTTTTCTTTTGCGGTCACCACTATTCCGTTAATAACAGTGACGGCAACACTTGGGTCTGTAAAAACCGACCCAAATCACATTCTCTGGGGTCTTAGCTACCCCCAGTAGCCGAAACCTTGGAGACATTCCGACTTTGGGGGACGCTATACACTTATTTCTCAGCGCCATTAAAAAGCGTCACTGAGGCATAAGTACCCGTAGCTGCCATCATTTAAAAGCGTATCGGTGTTCATTAAGCGGTTAAACAAAATTCACTCTCTCTCATTTTTCAACACAAAACCAAATTTTGGGGAAAATTTGGTGAAGAAGTCAAATTCAAATTTCACACTATTCGTTCATCTTTCGTTAAAGTTAATAAAAAATGCACCTTTATTTTGAGGATGTGCTTTACACATTTATATATCATCATTTATTTCCACAGTGCTTCACAGACACCATCACCACTGTCTGTATTGTATTACAATATACACTCACTGGCCACTTTATTAGGTACACCTGTCCAACTGTGTGTTAAGACTTAATTTCTAATCAGCCAATCACATGGCGGCAACTCAGTGCATTTAGGCATGTAGACATGGTCAAGACAATCTCCTGCAGTTCAAACCGAGCATCAGTATTGGTAAGAAAGGTGATTTGAGTGCCTTTGAACGTGGCATGATTGTTGGTGCCAGAAGGGCTGGTCTGAGAATTTCAGAAACTGCTGATCTACTGGGATTTTCACGCACAACCATCTCTAGGGTTTACAGAGAATGGTCCGAAAAAGAAAAAAAATCCAGTGAGCGGCAGTTCTGTGGCCGGAAATGCCATGTTGATGCCAGAGGTCAGAGGAGAATGGGCAAACTGGTTCGAGCTGATAGAAAGGCAACAGTGACTCAAATTGCCACCCGTTACAACCAAGGTAGGCAGAAGAGCATCTCTGAACGCACAGTGCGTCGAACTTTGAGGCAGATGGGCTACAGCAGCAGAAGACCACACTGGGTACCACTCCTCTCAGCTAAGAACAGGAAACTGAGGCTACAATTTGCACAAGCTCATCGAAATTGGACAGTAGAAGATTGGAAAAACGTTGCCTGGTCTGATGAGTCTCGATTTCTGCTGCGACATTCGGATGGTAGGGTCAGAATTTGGCGTAAACAACATGAAAGCATGGATCCATCCTGCCTTGTATCAACGGTTCAGGCTGGTGGTGGTGGTGTCATGGTGTGGGGAATTTTTTCTGGGCACTCTTTGGGCCCCTTGGTACCAATTGAGCATCGTTGCAACGCCACAGCCTACCTGAGTATTGTTGCTGACCATGTCCATCCCTTTATGACCACAATGTACCCAACATCTGATGGCTACTTTCAGCAGGATAATGCGCCATGTCATAAAGCTCGAATCATCTCAGATTGGTTTCTTGAACATGACAATGAGTTTACTGTACTCAAATGGCCTCCTCAGTCACCAGATTTCAATCCAATAGAGCATCTTTGGGATGTGGTGGAACGGGAGATTCGCATCAGGGATGTGCAGCCGACAAATCTGCGCCAACTGTGTGATGCCATCATGTCAATATGGTCCAAAATCTCTGAGGAATGCTTCCAGCACCTTGTTGAATCTCTGCCACGAAGAATTGAGGCAGTTCTGAAGGCAAAAGGGGGTCCAACCCCTTACTAGCATGGTGTACCTAATAAAGTGGCCAGTGAGTGTAAATACCGTATCAGTATGGCTGTGAAGTGAGGGAGGAAACCTACACAGGTAGAGGGAGAACTTACAAACGCCTCACAAATATTGTCTTTGGTGGGATTTGAACCCGGGACCCCAGTGATGCAAGACTATAGTGCTAACCACTGATGTCATGACTCTGGATGGGATTTCCCTCACCGTCGTTGTAGGGTTAATTTTGCATGGCCTACCTTTAAATTGGGGAGTGCTATATTTACCTGCCCCTATGCTTGACTCGTCGTCAATGATACTTCCGTTCTCGGCTGAGCAGCTGACCCTTGTGGTACCTGTGTATACTGCCTGTTCTTGTATTCTTGTAATGTGTATGACCCGGCCCATCCCTCGTTTTGTATCTGTGCTTAGACTCTGTACCTTCTGTCTTATCTCTGGTTTTGACCTTGGCTAAAGCTCCCTGACTATTCTATCATTTGTTCCCTTGGTGACCATGTTACCCTCTCTGGCTTCTGAGCAGGCTTGTATTGTACCACGCTGTCTGTATTCTCCTTTGGTTACTGCGTTACCCTCTGGTCTGACCTCGGATTTCTTGACTCTTCCCTAGACTCTGCCAGCTCCCATCATAGTTCTCGAGAATACGGGACTTTGCCCCACCTCCAGCCACTCCTCCAGTTATCACGTGTTGCAGGTCCTGTTAACCTGTGGCCCACTCATGGCCACGGCCGCATGTTACAGCAGGAGTCCTCCGGATTCCTCCGCACATTCTGACTCTGATGCTGTGTCCATTACAACTGAGCCATCCTGTTGCCATCTGAAATAAGAAAGCATGGTTACAGCAAAAATATTAAAATGTAATTTTTTTGTGTGCACATGCTCTTAAAAGGTTGTCACCCATTTATTGCTGACTAGTGATTGTGATTTTGTCTTTAGAATAAAGATATTGTTCTAGATTGGTTACTATGAGAGAACGTCTATAATTGATTTGCTTGAAAGGGTCATCCACTGTATAGGTGATACCCTGCAGTTTGCTGGGGTCTCACCACATTTGTTTTCTACCTTACTGGGAGTGACAGTTTCTTAGTCAATAAGTGGATCATTGGCAAACATGAGTGACCATTACTTCAACGAAAAGGGGCACTTCAGAGCCCCATTTTTAGAATCAATAAAGGTCTATGTACTGGGATCCATAGCAATAAGCACATTATCCTTTACCTGTCAATATTTGATCACTTACTTAGCTGGGACATCTTATTAAGCAAACTTTTATAAATATAGCTGAGTTTTAAGATCTAGACTGTTATTAGTTTTCAATTACTGATTTGGCACGGGGAATTTTTCTGTTTACTACAATAAAAAGTATAAAAGAGAAAAATCGCTATATTTTCAGCTTCCTATCTTGTAAATTCTTTACCAAAAGACATAATAAATATTTGTACGGAGAAGACACTTAATAAGTGACAGCAGCAACTGAATGTCTGGCAATTTACAAAGAGTAAGAAAAACTGCCCAGTTTTTGTTACTGTGTAAAACAAGACTTTATCACGAGGGATATTTCACGGCTCCTTAATATGGATATGTCATGTATTTCTTGTGTTCATTGGAAAGCTGAATGGCAATTAGTCATTCGCTTCTGAAAACTAATTTTCCTACAATAGGAAAAAAACGTGCTGAATATATCAGGTTGATATAGTTAATTTAATTAATCAAACTTTCCGTCTTGTATATTGACAGTAATTTTAGCAGGAAATTGTACTGTATTTTGTACTTGGACCACAGATCAAATTATGGTGCTAAATTAGGTCAGTCCGGAATCATTATTATCTAACCAGGCTTACGAAAAATCTCTCCTGCTTCCCTTACCCCGGCTTATGTGCAAAAACTGCTAGTTTCTTCTTTCATTTAATTTGAACCAACAGGCAACCAGATTTCATATCTTAAACGGTAAGTTAGTTTGAGGGACTGTCAAGAAATACATTTGCAAGGCAATTTATCTGTACTATCTTACCCTTGTATAATGAGGCATTGACAGTCATCTAAAATATGTGACCTACGTCTGTTCAATATATTTTAATGAGCAAATCGTGTATAAATTCAATCCTTCAGAGGTCATTTGAAGAGTAGCTAGTTCAGTGCTGTGCACACACGGATAAGAAATTCACTGATCCTTGTTTTATATCGTCTGAACCCAGAGCCTTCACTGAGAAATGCATCACTTAGAAAGAAATGTATTGATGATTTAATCTCTTTGACAATGTACATAAATAATAGCTACCAGTCAATAATTCTACCTATTCTATACAGTTAAGACATTTCTGGCGTTTTCATTTTGAAACATTTGGTAGTATTAATTTTGCAATTTAGTTATTTATGTAAGTGCAATTATTTTGCCAAAAACACAAGAATGAAAAAATTCACGTTTTAATTGCAAAGCATATGAATGGCAGAAAATATCAAACAGATACAGAATATCTATTTTCAAAGTCTTGGCATTGCCTGAAAGCACAATTTTTTTGTCACCTTAATATATGTTCCTAGAATGAGTATAGGGTGAGTTTTTGATTTTGCAGATCTTCTGCACCATTTCTGCACCTATTATGTAAATTGGTTTACTTATGTTTTTACATTGTGTTTTTTTAAGTGTTTTTATCAAGTTTTTGACACTGAAGTTTTTATGTCTTTTTGGTATGTCATGTTTTAAATGAAGCTACTGTGTTATTAAGATATCTTTGTAAATGACTAAGCTTTATTGATACAACCTTGCGAGTTACATGTTTTTTACCTGCAAATTCTCTGCAACTAATGCAAGTCTATGGGGAAAATTCTGCACATAAAACTCAGCATACATACAAGAGAAGATGACATTGGACAGCAGATTTCTATAAAGCCCATGCATTTTTCTGCAACTGTAATATATGTAATATGTAATAAACATATATGCACCATAGCAAAAAAGGTATACTGTATATATGTCGCAGAGCATTTGTCGAAAGAACTGCTGCACCCAGTAAACTAAATTATACATCATTGGAATCAAGCTCTCTGCTCCTACATTATGCTCAGATTAGGTAGCAAAACCTGGTGACAAATTCCTTTTAATTTGTAATTGCTTATATCAAACCAACAGTTTCTTTGAAAACAAGAAAATACCTACAAACTGTAAGTGAATGTTAGCCCTTTTGGGGGTTTGTACCCATAACCCTAGTCTGCCAAGATACTACATATTTTTATAGTTTGAGTGGCAAGCATTTGCATACAGTGGATAAAGTAAAAACAGATTTAAAAGTTAAAATCCTCCCTTTTAAACTTTTAAGCTACCAGGTTCACCAAGTTGAAGTTGAGTTGAGTTTTTCTTTTATTTGGAGCAGATTTCACATTTCTATCGTCTTTTGTTGCTTTCCAGTGACTGGTCAAAAGTGCACTATGACTTTACGGACACACTGTATATTTTTAAATATTCTCATAGTCCTATAGTACACTGAAATTTATGAAGACTTAGGAATGAACCATGAAAAAACAAGAACATGTCATCTGTATATATCTATACCTTATAAACTCCTGAAGGCCTTTCATTGGTCATGGGTGACTATACAAGCCCTTTTGTAAATGTTGCTATAGTGTCTGTCATTACTGCCTCTTGTGGTTGGGCATTCCACAGTCTGACTGCTCTAACTATAATGAATTGTGTTGTGCTCAAGATGCTCGCTACTCAGTGAGTATTTTTTTAATGCTCCCTCAGGAGCTCGAGTCCAAGCCCCACATGTTTAGTGCTTTTTAGACAGCCAATGAACATGTGAGAATTGCCTTCCAATCACTGTAATGCCATAGCCATCTTTTTTGTGACATTACTGTGACTGGCTTGCCGCATAGAATCATAATGTCTATATAAGACCAGTGACACTATGCTCATCACACTATATCCTGGAAACTGGCAGAGCAGGGAGAAGTGCTGGTGAGAGAGGGATAGAATTGTAGCTGAAAATCAGCCAGAGATTCAACCACAATTATATTTCTTTTAAGTACAAAAAACAGCCCTTCTTAGGGCTAATGATAATCAATAGTAATACTGCTACTAGCAGCACTTAGGGAAAGATTGTACTGAATAGATAGTGTAGGACAGGATACACTGCAACTCATACCAAAAACCCTTCTCAGTGCTAATATTATTCTTTTTTCTCTTAATCCTATAAATTGTTCTGAGCAGCAAAATATTATATATAATTTTTACTGCAGCAGTTGTGCATCAAAAGCATACAGCCAGACTTGGTTGGATCTCAATAACATTGTTATATTGATACTGCAGTCTTATATATCCATCTGAGGTGTGCAATTTTGCCAAGCTTTGTAATATTGCATTTTTTTTAGCTGTGCAAATTTATACTGCATTTTTTGTGCTGGAGTTGGGCCTTAAAACTAAAAAAATTGTTTGTTAAAAAATTGCATTGCTATATTGATACTGCAGTGTTGTACATCCATCTGAAGTGGGCACATTTTGCTGGCAATGTAGCACTGACATTTTTTTGAGCAGTCAAATTTTATGCATCATTTATTGTGCTACAGTTGAGTCTCAAACCCACCCCCCAAAAATTGTTTGTTAAAAAAATTGCATTGCTATATTGATACTGCAGTCTTATACATCCATCTGAAATGGGCACATTTTGCTTGCATTATAATACTTCAACTTTTTTCTGCAGTGACATTTTATACAGCATTTATCATGCCATAGTTAGGCCTCAAAATCCCCCCAAAATAATTGTTTATTAAAACAATTGCATTGCTAAAATTATACTGCAGTCTTATACATCCATCTGAAGTGGGCAAATTTTGCTGACATTGTAATACTGCAATTTTTTTGAGCAGTGAAACTTTATGCATCATTTATCGTGCTACAGTTGGGTGCTGTGAATTTCCTTGCTCAAAGTTCTGAGCCGAAGCACCCTCTGCTCCCTCTGGTGTTTACTGAGAGTGATGGAGCTGGCCAGGTGGATGGAGGTTCTCCATCTGACAACAATAATTGGGAACCTGGGATTACTGGCTGTGAGGTTGCTGGTGATTTCCTCCATGTGCATTTGGAGTTCTTTTGTCCCCTGCCTGCTCTGCATGCTTCAGCTAAGTGATTCTTTTGCTAATCCTTTGCATCTAATCGGGTTGTGCCTTTTTTTGCTTTCTGCTTTGTTGCTAGGGTTCTGCGTGCTCCCTGCTGGGGGCAGTGCTGGGCCCTGCTTCATATGTTACAGTTTGTTCAGTCCCCTGTTATGCTAGTATCTTTTTGCTTTGCTTCCAGTTTATACCAGAGTGCTGATCTAGCAGGGGTGAGGTCGTGTGACCTCAGGTTTTTTGTATATCAGAAGTGTTGGGCTTTTTCAGGGTTTTGTGCCTGATTGCAGACAGCATCTTCTCTGTCCTGTCCTGTCTAGACAGCTTGGGCCCCACCATTTGCTCAGTCTTTTCTCTGCCTGTGTTTGGGTCTCATCTTGTCTCAACGACAATATATGTTTGGGGGCTGTCTATTCCTTTGGGGATCTGCTCTGGGGCAGTTTAGATTTCACCTTCTGTCTTTAGGCTTAGTAAGTTCTCCGGCTGTGACGAAGCATCTAGGGCATCGTAGGAACATTCCACGGCTACTGCTAGTTGTGTGGATAGGATCAGGGGTCTGCAATCCACTTAGTTACCAACCTCTCTGATCTTCTGGTGGCTTAGCCTGTTCCTGCCATCCTCCTCGGTGACCCATTGATGACAGTTGGGCCTTGAAACCACAAAAAATCCATTGTTAAATTGTCATGATCCCAGTGCGGATTTTTGAGCTGCACACCGGGGGTTAATGTCTGGAGCTCTGTGCAGGTTTTGACCTGCACACTTGGGGTTAATGATTGTGGCCTCTTTCTGGTTCTGGGAGAGCTTCATAAACCCCTGGGTAGCTTCAATCCCTGCCAGTTATACTTTTGCCATTGGCCTAGTGTGCTGACCCCCGTGTGCCTGTTTGTTGCTATAGCTTGTTTATATGGTTCTGACCCGATTCTGTTTCCCGTTGTGAGTTTGCCTGTTGATTTTGTACTGCGTTATTATCTGTGAATGACTCATTGCATGTGACCTGACTACTCTCTGCTCGCCCCTCTTGTACCTTGCAACTATCTGTGTATGACTCATTGCATGTGACCTGACTACTCTCTGCTCGCCCCCTTTGGTACCCTACAGCTATCTCTGTGTGTGACTCATTGGCTACGTCCTGACTATTCTCACTGTCTATGCCCCTTGGTAACTTTGTCTCGCAGTTTCTCTGCTAGGAATTGTCTTGCAGCTCCTAGCTCTGTGGAGTTTAGGCCACGCCTCTAGCAGTCACGTGCTTCAGGACCTGCAGCTCTGAAGTACGCATCTATTCGGTTGCTGCCCGCTCCACAGGTAGCTTTGAGCACAGCTCGCTTTACTCAGGACACGCGCACTGGCTCAGTGAGCAAGTTCAGTGCGGTGTCTCTGACATTATAACTGGCCTACAATTTTTTTTTTTTTTTTCTTTCTCTCTCCTCACTTCTGCAGCATGGACCCAATGTGTGCTTTATCTGAGCAGGTGAAAAGCTTGACTCAGTCACTGCAGAAGCTTAGTTTGGAACACCAATCTCTGGCCCAGTCCCAACGGCGGGTTGAGGACTCAGTTCAGGGGGTACTTTCCGCAGGCTTCCAGCAGGTGGGGAATAGAGATGTCATTTTAATCCCACCTGAATCCCCGGTTAAATTGCCAGATATATTTTCTGGTAACAAGGATGACTTCAGGGCATTTAAGGAGGGCTGTAAGCTTTTTTTTCTTTGAGACCCCGCTCCTCTGGGGATGAGAAACAGAGGGTGGGGGTGGTGATGTCCCTGCTTAGGGGGTCCCCACAAGCCTGGGCGTTCTCGCTTTCCTCTTCTGCCCCTGAGAGAATGTCTGTGGATGCATTTTTTGAAGCCTTAGGGCTTATTTATGATGAGCCTGATAGAGTGCGGTTGGCTGAGGACAAAATAATGAGTGTCTGTCAGGGGGAGCACTCGGCCGAATGGTTCTGTACTGAATTCAGACGTTGGGCAGCGGAGATTTCCTGGAGTGATGCCGCCCTTCGGGGGCTGTTCCACAGAGGCCTGTGTGAATGTCTGAAGGATGCTTTGGCACTCCATCCTCCGCCTGACTCCCTGGAGGATGCCATGGTCCAAGCGGTTCGCATGGATCGCAGGCTGCGGGCTAGAGGCATTATGCAACGGGAATCGCCCTTATTCTTCAGTGGAGATGAGACCCAGACTCTTCCTATGGCTATGGAGATGAGCGCTGTCACCTGTGAGGGAAAAGAAAGAAGACGCCGCCGGGAAAAGCAGTTGTGCTTCTATTGTGGGAAATCTGGACATTGGAAGAAGGACTGCCCCTCCTGTCCGTCATCCTCCAAGATGGCGGGAAACGACTAGGTCTGGGTAGTAATCGAGGAGGCTACCCAGACCTTCAGGTACAATTTTCCTCATGTGCAAAAATGGTGCTGCAGGTGGAACTGGAACTTGGTTATGGTCCTGTTCAGACTACTGCTTTTATTGACTGCGGTTCGGCTGTGAACCTGATTGATACCAAGGTTATGACTCTTAATAAGATAGGGACAGTCAGGCTTCATGATCCTGTTAAACTTGTGGCAATTGACTCATCTCCTCTTAACCAAGACGGTATCTGTTGCAGGTCTGAACATTTTTCTCTAAAAGTGGGTTCCACTCATGTGGAGAAACTAAGTTGTCTGGTGCTAGATAACTTGCCTGCAGGACTGGCACTGGGGATGCCTTGGCTTCAACGCCATAATCCTACCATTGATTGGGTTACAGGGGAAATCACTCAATGGGGATGCAATAATAAATGTGGTAACCGGGGACATCTTGTTAACGCTGTTAAATCCGTGTCTGTGTCGTCTGTCGATCTGGAAGGTATTCCGGAGTACCTGAAAGATTTCGAAGACGTTTTTTCCGAAAGTGAGGCTGAGGCGCTGCCACCACATAGACCCTATGATTGTGCCATTGATTTAGTACCCGGAGCCAAGTTACCTAAGGCTCGATTGTTCAATTTGTCTGGGCCTGAGCGCCAAGCCATGAAGGAGTACATAGCTGAGAGTCTCCGCAAAGGGCATATCAGGCCTTCTGTGTCACCTGTGGCAGCAGGGTTCTTCTTTGTGAAGAAAAAAGATGGTGGTTTGCGGCCGTGCCTCGACTTTCGGGAACTGAACAAGATAATGGTTAGGAACTCTTACCCGCTTACCCTCATCCCAGACTTATGTAACCAGTTAGCTGGGGCCCAATGGTTCTCCAAGTTAGATCTGCGGAGGGACTACAATCTGATAAGGGTTCGGGAAGGGGACGAGTGGAAAACGGCATTCCTCACATCAGAAGGACTCTTTGAGAACCTGGTAATGCCATTTGGGTTAACTAATGCACCCGCTATTTTCCAAAATTTCATCAATGTTGTGTTTTCTGATCTGATAGGCCGTTTTGTTATTATTTATTTGGATGATATTTTGGTGTATTCCCCGGACAGTCAATCTCACTTGCAACATCTAAAGACAGTTCTCCAGAGACTCAGGGAGAACCAATTGTTCGCCAAATTGGAAAAATGTTCATTTTTTGTACAGGAGCTGTCTTATTTGGGGTTGATTGTGTCCTGTGAGGGGTTTCGTATGGATCCTAAGAAGGTGCTGGCGATCGCTGACTGGGTTCAGCCTCGAGATCTCAAGGGGCTCCAGCGCTTCTTAGGATTTGCGAACTATTACCGGAGATTCATTAAAGGTTTCTCACAAGTGGTGAAACCACTCACGGATCTTACCCAGAAGGGAGCTGATGTAAAAAATTGGTCTGTACTCGCTAAGGAATCCTTCTCAGCGATTAAGAAATGTTTTATGTCTGCCCCGGTGTTGGTGCAACCTGACCCGTCCAAACCATTCATTGTGGAGGTGGATGCTTCTGAAGTGGGGGTGGGGGCTGTGCTGTCCCAGGGTCCGGCCACCCTTACCAATCTCAAACCCTGTGCCTTCTTCTCCAAGAAGTTCTCTTCAGCTGAGAAAAACTATGATGTAGGCAATAGAGAACTTCTTGCGGTCAAGCTGGCGTTTGAGGAATGGAGGCACTTTTTGGAAGGGGCGGCTCACCCTATCACGGTTGTCACGGATCACAAAAATTTGGCATACCTTGAATCTGCTAAGAGGCTTACTCCTAGACAGGCCCGTTGGTCACTTTTTTTTTCACGATTTCAGTTCTCAATTACTTTTCGACCGGGGTCCAAAAATGTTAAAGCGGATGCCCTGTCCAGAAGTTTTGATCCAGTGTCTCCCCCTGAGCCGCCGTCCTCCATTCTTCCCCCAGGGGTGGTAGTGGCGGGGGTCTCAACTGAGTTGGAACAAGAAATCCTAAGGGCTCAGGCCCTAGCTCCGGCAACCAGGCCAAGCGATAAACTGTTTGTTCCAGATTCATTGCAGCCTAGACTTCTGCAGGAGTTTCATGATTCTAGGCTGAGTGCTCATCCAGGTATCACGGCCACTAGAGAGGCAGTAGCCAGGGGTTTTTGGTGGCCTTGGTTAAGGTCCGATGTCAAGGAATTTGTTTCTGCTTGTGGCATATGTGCCCGTTCCAAAAGCTCGCATAACCGACCGGCTGGGGAACTCATACCTTTACCGGTTCCTGATAGGCCATGGACTCATCTTTCCATGGATTTTATTACCGGCCTTCCACCTTCCAGGGGCAATACCGTGATCTGGGTGGTGGTGGATAGGTTTTCTAAACAGGCCCAATTCATTCCCTTGGCAGCATTACCTTCAGCAGAAACGTTGTCAAGATTGTTTGTGCAGCATGTGGTCCGATTGCATGGGGTACCC
Source organism: Dendrobates tinctorius (assembly GCF_039654945.1). Taxonomy (NCBI): domain Eukaryota; kingdom Metazoa; phylum Chordata; class Amphibia; order Anura; family Dendrobatidae; genus Dendrobates; species Dendrobates tinctorius. The sequence continues at coordinate 15,439,331 of NW_027361821.1, read as the reverse complement.
CTGAATGTTGTGTCTCACAGAGGTGTGCAGTTTGTGGCCAAATTTTGGAGGGCGTTCTGTATGAAATTGGGCTTCTCACTCTCCTTCTCGTCGGCATATCACCTGGAGAGTAATGGTCAGACAGAACGCACCAAACAATCCCTGGAGCAAATTCTCAGGTGTCTGACCTCCGCCAGACAGGAGGATTGGTGTGATGCTTTACCGTTGGCTGAATTCGCTTTTAACAACCGGGTGAGTCAGTACACCAACATGTCCCCATTCCTGATTAACTATGGCTTTAATCCGCATTTTGGGGAGTTTTCTCAGGTGGATTCCGGTTGTCCAGGAGCAGAGGGGTCCATTCAACGGTTAAAAGACCTCTGGGCTGAGGTCCAGCGTAATATCTCTCGAGCCCAGGGGAGATACAAATATTTTGCGGACAAAAAGAGAGCCTCGGGAGACATGTTTCAGGTGGGAGAGAAGGTTTGTCTCTCCACGCGTAACATCAACTTAAAGGTACCATCAGTTAAGTTGGGACCAAAGTTCATTGGTCCGTACGAGATTATGGAGATAGTCAACCCTGTGGCATATAGGTTGCGTCTCCCCGCCTCCTTAAAAATATCTAATGTGTTCCATAAGTCTCTGTTGAAACCAGCAGGATCTGTCAAAGAGAACTCTGAGACTGTTGTTCCTCCAGTGCTGGTGGAGGGTCAATTGGAGTATGAGGTCGGACATATTGTGGACTCTCGGCGGGTGCGCCGCTCTTTGCAGTACCTGGTCCACTGGAAGGGATATGGACCAGAAGAGCGCTCATGGGTCCCTGCTCGCTTGGTACATGCAGATCGCCTGGTTCAGGCGTTCCATGCCAAGTACCCGGGGAAGCCTGGGGGTCCGGAGGCCCCCCGTTGAGAGGGGGGTACTGTCATGATCCCAGTGCGGGTTTTTGAGCTGCACACCGGGGGTTAATGTCTGGAGCTCTGTGCAGGTTTTGACCTGCACACTTGGGGTTAATGATTGTGGCCTCTTTCTGGTTCTGGGAGAGTTTCATAAACCCCTGGGTAGCTTCAATCCCTGCCAGTTATACTTTTGCCATTGGCCTAGTGTGCTGACCCCCATGTGCCTGTTTGTTGCTATAGCTTGTTTATATGGTTCTGACCCGATTCTGTTTCCCGTTGTGAGTTTGCCTGTTGATTTTGTACTGCGTTATTATCTGTGTATGACTCATTGCATGTGACCTGACTACTCTCTGCTCGCCCCTCTTGTACCTTGCAACTATCTGTGTATGACTCATTGCATGTGACCTGACTACTCTCTGCTCGCCCCCTTTGGTACCCTACAGCTATCTCTGTGTGTGACTCATTGGCTACGTCCTGACTATTCTCACTGTCTATGCCCCTTGGTAACTTTGTCTCGCAGTTACTCTGCTAGGAATTATCTTGCAGCTCCTAGCTCTGTGGAGTTTAGGCCACGCCTCTAGCAGTCACGTGCTTCAGGACCTGCAGCTCTGAAGTACGCATCTATTCGGTTGCTGCCCGCTCCACAGGTAGCTTTGAGCACAGTTCGCTTTATTTAGGACACACGCACTGGCTCAGTGAGCAAGTTCAGTGCGGTGTCTCTGACATAAATAAATTGCATTGCTGTATTGATACTGTAGTCTTATACGTTCATCTGAGGGAAGCACATTTTGCTGGCATTGTAATACAGCAATTTTTTTGAGCAGTGACATTTTATACAGCATTTATTGTGCTACAGTTAAAAATATAACATCTATATTGATACTACAGTCTTATACATCCTCCTGAAGTGGGTACATTTTGCTGGCATTATAATGCTGCAATTTTTTTGAGCAGTGAAATTGTATACAGCATTTATCATGCTACAATTGGTCCTCAAAACCCCCCAAAATGAAATTGCTTGTTAAAAAAATTGAATTGCTATATTGAAGCTGCCATCTTATATGCCCATCTGAAGTGGGCAAATTTTGCTGGCATTGTAATACTGCATTTCTTTAGAGCAGATAGATTTTATACAGCATTCATCGTGCTACAGTTGGGTCTCAAAACCACAAAATTAAATTGTCTGTTAAACAAATCACATTGTTCTATTGATACTGCAGTCTTATACATCCATTTGAAGTGGGCACATTTTGCTGGCATTGTAATGCTGAAATTTTTTTGAGCAGTGAAATTTTATATGGCATTTATCATGCTACAGTTGAGCCTCCAAACATCCCCACAAAAAAATTGTTAAAAAAATCACAATGCTATATTGATACTGCAGTCTTATACATCCATCTGAAGTGGGCACATTTTGCTGGAACTGTAATAGTTTTATCAACAGTGACATATCATATGTATTTTAAAATGAGCAAGGTGCATGGTAAAGAATGGGGAAGTGGACATGATTCTGATGGTAAGCACAGAGGCTAAGGCCATAGTCAAGGTGAAACTATGCCTGCCACGGTAGCATAACACACACATCATGTCAATCTAGCTTTCTGTCCCACTTCGTAGGGGGCGCAGAACATCACTCTTGAAGCCAGACGAGTGTGAAAAGGTTGTTGGATGGATAGAAGATAATACTTCCAGTCAATTTGCCAGCAACACCCTGTTTACCACACCTTCCAGTCTCAGTAGCCATGAGTCTGGACCAGATAATCCTCACCCAGATTCTCCTTTCTCCCACCATGCCGAGTGCCTGGAGACAAGCGATCCCACACTTGGACACTCCAAATAGCTGTTCATATTTCCATTTATAGATTCTGGCCTCTTGCCCTGTCCGTTTCAAGCGGGACATGAGGAGATTGCATGTTGCAATGCCCAGACATTTGAGCAGCCACACTCACAAGAAGAATGGTGGGAAAATGCAATTACTGTCAAAAGAGGTAGATGATGATGATGAGATACAATTGCCAATAAGTGGTGTTATTAAGTCAGCAGGTCAGGAGGAGTACCAGGGTGTGGAAGAGGAAGATCAGGTGGTGGTCAATAAAGTCAATGACCCAACCTGGGAAGTGGCCATGCAGAGTGAGGTCAGCAGCACACAAGGAGAGGGATCTGCAGCAGCACAACAGGCAGGAAGAGGTAGTGGGTTGTCCAGAGACACAAGTTGGGCAACTGTTCCCTAGAACACCAACATGGGTGAAGTTGCCAAGTCAAGGTTTAGGTGTTCACGAGTCTGGCCCTTTTTTAAAGATTGTCCAGTTAACCCAAAAAAGGCCATTTGCAACATCTGCCATGCCAGCATCAGCAGGGACAGAACAACTAATAGCTTGACCACCACCAGCATACTCAGGTACATGTCAGCCAAGCATCCTGCTACTTGGGCCAAATGCCAGGGTCCAGAAACAGTTTCTGTGGATGACACCACTGCCTCATCCTCTGTTCTATGTACACACCAATCTCCTATCCATTACATAGACAAAGATGCCTGTCTTTGCACATTTGCAACCAATGTCAGCAACCATGTCCATCTTCTTATCCCAGTGCAGAGTTCAGTTGTCCCTACCCAAGTCCTTAGAATGCAAGCATAAATAGATAGCCACCCACAGGCTACAAAGCTAAATGGCCACATTTCCAGACTACTTGACCTGACAAGGTTGCCTTTCAGGCTTGTGGAAACGGAACCTTTCTGCAATCGCATGGTGGTGAACGTCCCTTGATACTCGGTCCCCAGCCTACACTATTTCTCCCATTGCACTGTCCCTGCCTTGCACAAGCACATGTTCCATAGCATCAGCAGTGCCCTGACCAATGTTGTGACTTCAAAGGTCTACTTAACCACGGACACCAAGACAAGTGCTTTTGCCCATGGATGGTGCAATTCCCTGATGGCACACTGGGTGAACATTGTGAAAGCAGTGACCCAGTCGGACCCTGGGAAGGAACATGTGCTACCAACACCGACAATTTTGGGCCCTGATTCAATCAGGGTTGCCTCCACCTTTTACAGCAGTTCCTGCACCTCCTCCTCCTCACCCTCCGTCTCACAAATGTCAATATCAGTCACCAGCTGGAAGTACTGCAATACTCCCTCAGCCAAGTGGCAACAAGTTCTGCTGCAGATAATCTGCTTAGATGACAAACCACACAGCACTTTGGATTCCTTTAAAGGTCTGACAGACCAGACTGATCTATGGCTCTCTCCCCTGAATCAACAACCAGCATGGTCATGTGTGACAATGGCCACAACCTGGTGGCAGCTCTCAAGCTTGGCAACCTAGCACATGAAACTTGCCTTGTAGAGTTGAGCGAAACGGGTCGGTCAAATTAAAAAATAGCCGACTTCAACTAAAGTCGGGTTTCGCCGATCGAAACCCGACCATAGCGTGAGGTCGGTCATGAGGTCGCCGATCAGAGCGACAAAGTTGCATTTCAAATAATGCTTCCAGGGCCTTTTCTCAGTCAATGATGGAGGACTCACACTGTGGGCAACACGATGACATGGGATGCGGCCACCACCATCTTAGAGAAGGGCATTGAAGTGATTGGCTGGCTTTGTGTGGCGTCACAGTGGGTATAAAAGGCTGTGACCGCCGACCGCCATCTTACTTCTGCCAATCTTAGAATATGGAGAGGTGCTGCTGCTGATTCTGAACAGGGAGAGCGTTAGGCAGGGAAGAAGAAAAAAATTCCTTCTGCTGATAGCGCTTTTCACTGTATAGTTAGTGTGCACTGAAAGGGGAGGATTTTTGTTGTGTGCAGCAGCACTGGTGGTGATTAGGCTGCCTTTTAAAGCTACCTGCTAGCTGCATTGCTGTTTGCACACTGCTGTTCAAACTGCTTTTTTCAAAGCACTCCAACTTTTAATATTTTGTCCTGGTGAGTTACTGAGCATTCATTTTTTCACACACTGTATAGCAGTGTAAGCTCCTCACACACTATCGTGTTCTGGCTGGTATCACGGACAAATAGAAGCTATCTGGGTGTGACTCTGGAAGAACAAGCTGAGGAGTTTTTCCATTTTTCCAGACCTACACCATAGAGTGCTGACCACTTTTCAAACAGTTTTGTGTATCTGCTGTTTGATTACAGTCAAAACTAGACAGAGATAGCATGTGTCAGTCCCTATTCAAATAGACAGAGATTGACAATTTTCCATACAGACACCGTATAGCAGTGTACGCTCCTCACACACTACCGTGTACCGCCTTGTATCACGGACAAATAGAAGCTATCTGTGTGTGACTCTGGAAAAAAAAGCCGAGGAGTTTTTCTGTTTTTCCAGACCTACACCTTAGAGTGTTGTCCGCTTTTCAAACAATTTCGCATATCTGCTGTTTGATTATGGTCAAAACTAGACAGAGACAGCGTGTGTCAGTCCCTATACAAAAAGATGGAGATTGACAATTTTCAATACACACACCATATAGAGCTGTCCGATTCTCAAACAGTATTGTATATCTGCCGTTCGCATTACAGTCACATCTATACAGAGTCAGTGTGTGCGTGTGACACTCCGTAAATACATATACGGAGATTGTTAGTTACACAAAAAACGTATACAGCTGTACACTTCTGATACAGTTCCGTATGTCTGCTTGTTGGATTACGGTCCAATACATACTGTGAGAGCATCTGTGACTAACAAAATATATACGTAGATTTAATTTTTTTAATACACCTTACACAGCTGGACGCTCCTCATACAGTACCATCTCTCTGTTGGCATTTTTGGTACATTTTCCAAACATGAGAAAGTATGGTGGAAGAGGCTGCGGACGTGGGCATGGGGGCGTAGCTGGTACTGATGGTGGTGGTGCATCGGCTGGTTCTGGCAAAAGTACAATAGCAGCTAAGGCAGGAGGTGTTGAGCTTGCATCATCGTCTGGCCCAAGAAGGCCTGTAAGGTTGCCTTTTCTTGGAGTAGGAAAACCGCTTTTAATGCCAGAGCATCAGGAACAGGTTTTGGCGTACATTGCCGAAACAGCCACCAGCTCTATTGCCTCCTCTTCTGAACGTTCAAAACCTGCAAGCACGGAGTCATCAGTGCAGGATTCTTGTCAGGAAAAACACCTTTCCTTGTGTCCTTCACCCCCACCAAAAGTTAAGGATGCGGCAGCCCACACTTCAGATTACTCTATGGAGCTCTTTTCACATACCGTGCCTGGGTTATCCAGTCAAATCCAGAATTTCCCAGTCCAAGATGAATCTGACATGGAGTGCACTGATGCACTGCCACTGCTAGATGATTCTGCTGATACATCGACCCAGAGCACTACATTGCCCTCGCAGTCTATTGAGCCAGAATCTGACCCTGATGAAACTCAGGTGCCCCTTCCCGCATACTATACCACCTTACACGGTGACAAAGAGGAAGGTGCAGATGACTTTGAAGAGGAGGTGATGGATGACCCAGTTCTTGACCTGGATTGGCATCCATTGGGGGAGGAGGGTGGTGCTGGCAATAGTTCAGATAAGGAGAAGGATCAGCAGCAGGCATTGACATTGCAGCAGCGGTTATCTGGCAGGCCCATAGCTGTCCAAAAATGTGGACCAAAAGCTAAAAGAGTTGCAGGACAGCTTGGCCAGACTGTCAACTTAGCACAGCATGCAAGGCCTGAAAATGTATACCGTAGTAGGAAGAGTGCAGTGTGGCACTTCTTTGTCCAAAATCCTACTAATGAGGCAAAGGTTACCTGTAAGAAGTACTGTAGGACCTTTAGCAGAGGTAAACAACTCAGAAATTTGAATACCAGTTGCATGCTTAGACATTTAATCAACATGCACTTGGACGGACTACAAAACATAAGGTAGCACATGTGCACCTGCTCCGACTGAAGGTAGCCAGCAATGCTCCATCGCTTCCCCAACTGTGAGACCACCGCCACCATTAAGCACACCTCCAGCACTAAATGTGGAGGTGTCGTCGCAAGGCCAAAGCACTCAGGGAATCACAATGGTTTTGCAACACAACACTGAATCTAGGCCATCACCACCAATACCATCACCAACCCCCTCTCACTCCATCCCGTCCACCGCTACTTCCCCCATATGCAGCTCTCCAGTCCAGCTCACCCTACCAGACACTCTGAATAGGACAAGAATGTACTCATCCTCACATCTGCGTACACTTTGTTTGAACGCTTACATTGCCAAACTAATCTCATTAGAGATGATGCCCTAACATTTGGTTGAAAGCGAAGCTTTCCACGACCTCATGGCCTACGCTGTCCCACGCTATGACCTACCCAGTCGACACTTCTCTTCTCGAAAAGCCATCCCTGCCCTCCACCGGCATGTGAAAGACCGCATTGTCCATGCACTAAAACAGTCAGTGAGTGGAAAGGTGCGCCTCACAACAGATGCATGGACTAGTAGGCATGGCCAGGGCCGTTAAGTGTCCATCACTGCGCACTGGGTTAATGTGGTGGATGCAGGCTCCACTGGGGACAGCGGCGGAGGAACAGTGCTGCCTAGCCCACGGTATTGGAAACAGTTGGCTCTAGGCTTTCGATCCTCTTGCTCCTCCTCCTCTATCAGCGAAAGCTCGTCCACAGAGCGCAGTTGCACGAGCACTCCATCCGCAGCTGGCAGTGTTGCACATGAGGTGTCCCACAATCGAACAGCTAGTGGTAAGCGTCAGCAGGCTGTGTTAAAGATGATATCTTTGGGTGACAACAGACACACCACAGAGGTACTGGTCGACTACTTGCAGCGACAAACTGAGTCATAGCTGGGCAGTCTACATCTTGAGGCAGGCAAGGTAGTCAGTGATAACGGCAGTAATTTTGTGGCAGCCATAGCCCATGCAAATCTCACACACATACCTTGCCTGGCTCACACTTTGAACCTTGTGGTGCAGTGCTTTCTTATCATCCCTGCTCCATAAGGTGTGAAGACTGTGTTTGCACATCTGTCGCTCAAACGTCCACTCCACTCGTATGCAGAAGCTGCAGTGATTGCTCCACCTCCCAAAGCACCGCCTAGTCATAGACGTTGCAACAAGGTGGAGCTCCACTTTGCTCGTGGTTGAGAGGCTGTGCGAACAGAGGCAGGCTTTAATGCATTTGTGGGAGGATACACGGGCAGGCAGTTTGAGGGAAGACATGGAATTGTCGGGTGTGCAGTGGTCAAAGCTGAAAGACCTCTGTAAAGTCCTTCAGTGTTTTGAGGAATGCACACGGCTGGTAAGCGCAGACGACGCCATCATACGCATGAGCATCCCACTTATGCATCTGCTCATGCAAAGTTTGATGCATATTAAGGATCAGGCATCTGTAGCAGAGGAGGTGGAGGAGGGAAGCCTTGATGACAGTCAGCCATTGTCTGGTCAAGGAACTGTCCTGGACGAGGTGGAGGAAGAGGAGGAGGATGAGGGGGATGATTATTTTGGGCAGGAGGATGCTTCTCAGGGGGCAAGAGAAAATGTTGGCGTTCCAAGGTAAGGTACAGTGTTTGTGCGTGACTGTAGGGATGTGGATTTGCCAGAAAGTGCTCCTCCACCCAGCACTCGCAGTGCATCATTGACACCTGGAACCTTGACCCACATGTGCGATTATGCCTTGCGGATCCTAAAAAGGGACCCCCGCATTGCCAAAATGATAAGGGATGATGACTACTGGCTGGCCAGCATCCTTGATCCACGCTACAAAGGCAAATTACAGAACATCATGCCAGAGGAGAACCTAGAGTTAATATTGCCTAACAAACAAGCAACTCTGGTAAACCGTTTGTTTGAGGCTTTCCCAGCACAAAGCAGCGGTGCTGGTTCTCCAATGAGCCGTAGTGGGCACAATGGAAGAGGTGTTCGTGGTGCACACAGCCGAAGTGACATTGGAGACAGGGGTTTAATGACCATGTTGTGGAATGATTTCTCAAGTACCGCTCACACGACTGCTAATACTGCATCGATTAAAAGTGACAGGAGACAGCAGTTGTCAACTATGGTTACAAACTACTTCTCCCATATCGATGTTCACCCTCACAGGTCAATCCCCTTTGACTATTGGGCCTCTAAACTGGATGCCTGGCCTGAATTGGCACAATATGCCTTACATGAGCTTGCTTGCCCTGCTGCTATTGTGTTATGTGAAAGAGTCTTCAGTGCTGCTGGATCAATCCTGACAAAAAAAAGGACCCGTCTGTCTATCCAAAATGTTGATGATCTAACCTTCATTAAAATGAACCATGCATGGGTTTCAAAGGATTTTGTCCCACCTTCCCCTGATGACACATAGGTTGCCAGAAAACTGCCTCGCTTTTGTCCTCCTCTTCCTCGGACTTGCCCAATTCCGCCCTTTGCAGCAGCTGAATGTCCAGCCAACACATCAACATATGCCATTTTTTTAAACCTCTCTATGTGGGTTGCCCACCCCCCCAATAGCTGAGGTCAACACCTGGCGCACCCGGGCAAGTGCCATTACTCTGAACAGGTGAATTGGCCCACAGATGGCCGACGGCACTGGCACAGGGCCCCTCATAGTACAATACAGTGTCTCTGATGGTGGGGGGGCCCACTCGCCGTCAGACACACCAGAATATTATGAAGGGCCCTGTGCCAGTACCGTCGACCACGAGTGTGCCCCCCTTATTGGTCATGGCCACAGCACTTGCAAGTTGCAATACTTACCTCTCCCTGCTCCACAGCTGTGTAGTCTGGGCAGTTAAATCCTTCATAGGGATGTCCACTAGAAATTTGGTGTATTGATCGATGATGGTTAAGATGTAGCTATGCCCTGTCCTGCTTGCCTCTACCTTCAGATGATCAATGGCTACCATTTGTAATGGATGTCAACTTACAAGCGGATGCAGTGGTGCTTTATGATCACCTTTCACAGTTGTGATAGTCACAGACGTGTGACATTCCCGCCACCATTTTTCAATGTCTCCTCTCATGCCAATCCAATAGAATCACCTACGGATTGTGGCTTCTGTCTTTTGCACTCTAAAGTGACCAGACAGATCATGATAGGCAGTGAGGACCATGTCTACATCTCTCCCTGTGATAACAACTTGATGGAGACGAGTAACGGTGATGTGATCCATGCTACTGCGATAAAGCAATCCTTTCTTCACAAAGAACTGTTTCACTGTCTCCACAGACACAGTAATTGAGGGTCTGCATCGCCTCTGCAACATCTACCGGGAGGTTTTCCCATGATGAGTAATTCCCAAATTTCTGCTAACATTCGACTTTCCATCTGTACTTGTATCCATGTAGTTTCCAGTAGCGGAGAGTCTGGACTGGCTTACAGAGATTGAAATATATACGAAGATTTAAAAGTACCACAACACTGTATACTGTTGTACGCTTCGACTACCTTTCCCTTTTTCTACTTGTTAAATTCTGGTGTAATATATACTGAGCCTGTGAGTGTCTGTGTCTGACTCCGGAAGTATAGATGGAAATTTACAATTACCCCTAGACTGGATACACCTGGTATGTGCTGATACAGTACCTTTGTTCAAAATTTTGTATTGCGGTATCATCCATAGTGAGTGAGCGTGTGTGGTTTCCGCCTTCTATATATACGGTGAATCGGAGATACCAATTTTTACCCTATACTCGATACAGCTTGTATCTTGTTATACAGTACCTTTGTTCGACATTTAGTATTACGGTCAAATCCATACTGAGTAAGCGTCTGAGACTGACTACGGGACTATGTATACGGAGATTTTAATTGTACCCTATTATATATACTTGGTATCTTGTTATCCAGTACCTTTTTTACAACATTTTTTATTATGGTCAAACCCAGACTGAGTGAGCGTCTGAGGGTGACTTCGGAAATATATACCGAGATTTCAAATTTGTCCAACACTATATACAGCTGTGCACTTGTGTTACATTACCCATTTACGGCTTTTCATATTCTTGTGTAATCCATACTGGGCCTGAGAGCGTTTGTGTCTGCCTCCTGAAATGTATACGGAGATTCAAAATGTTTACACTATACTATATATACCTTGTATCTGGTGATACTGTACCCTTTTTCATGTTTTTATTTTATTGGGTAATCCAAACTGAGCCTGTGAGCATCTGATATTTTGGGTCCATTTTCTAAAACATGAGGAAGTATGGTGGAACAGGACGCGGATGTGGGCGTGGGGGGCCACCTGGTACTGGTGGTGGTGGTGTATCTGCTGGTAGTGCCAAGAACACAATAGCAGCTAAGGCAGGAGGTGTTGAGCCTGCGTCGTGGTGTAGCTCTGGAAGGCCTGCAAGGCTCCGTTTTCTGGGAGTAGGTAGACTGCTTTTAAAGCCGGAGCATCTGGAACTGTTTTTGGCTTACATTGCTGAAACAGCCTCCAACTCAATCGCCTACTCTTCTGAAGTTTAAAAAAATGCAAGCACTGAGTCGTAAGTGCAGGCTTCTCGTCAGGAGCAATCATTTTCCTTGTGTCCTTCACCCACACCAAAAGTGAAGGATGCGGCAGCACACACTTCAGATTACTCCATGGAGCTCTTTTCACATACCATGCCTGGGTTAATTTAAAATGGGACCCATCATATACTGGAGCATTCACAATGGGGGACATCTGACACTGGAGCATCATCCATGAGGCCCATCATACACTGGAGCATCATCCATGAGGCCCATCATATACTGGAGCATTCCAAATGGGGCAGATCAGACACTGGAGCAGCATCTATGGGGCACATGATACACTGGTGCATTAGAAATGGGGCCCATTATATTTGGAGCATTATTAGGGCCCATAAGACACTGGAGCATCATCCATGAGGCCCATCATATACTGGAGCAATCCAAATGGGGGACATCAGACACTGGAGCAGCATTTACGGGGTCCTTTATACACTGGAGCATTACAAATGGAGCCCATTATATATTGAGCATTATTAGGGCCTATCATACACTGGAGCATCATCCATGAGGCCCATCATATACTGGACCATTCTAGATTGGGCCCATTATACACTGGAGCATTAGAAATGGACCCCATTATATGTGGAGCATTATTTGGGCCCATAACACACTGGAGCATCATCCATGGGGACCATCATATTCTGTAGCATTATGTGGAGCTCATCATATACTGTATGGAACATTATATGTGGCCAATTATTCTGTATGGAGAAATATGTGGGGTCATTATTCTGTATGGCGCACAATGTGATGGCCATAATACTGTATGGAGTAATATACTGTCCTTTTTTTGAGCTATTGTACAATTTAAAATAGATTAGTCATGTCATGTAAGCAGTGACGTATTTGTCATTGTACTATACCTATATTTCTGTGCCGTATCGGAGCATCATGAGTTGTCGTATGTGTTAAAGCGGCGCACTGACACTCTTTGGCCCAGGGCACACGAAAACCTGGAGCCAGCCCTACCCCCCTACAATTTTAGCCAAATAACCCCCTGTTTTCAATGCGTAACTATTATTATGAAGGAAATTAAGGTTGACAAGCTTTAGTAATAAGAATTGATGTTTTTGGCATTGAAATGGGCACTGTAGGTGTGTTTACTGTCCTCTACTCCCTGCCGACTTTGCTTCCCCATTGACTTGCATTGGGTTTCGTGTTTCAGTCAGCCTCCGACTTTTTCCTATAGTCGGCCGATTTCGTTCAACCCGACTTTTGAGAAAGTCGGGTTTCATGAAACCTGACTTGACCCTAAAAAGGCAAAGTCGCTCATCTCTAATGCCTTGTCCATTTGCTCAACTTATTGGTTCTGCAGTTTCTCAAAACATACCCAGATCTGACTGAGCTACTGCTGCAGCAGAATTTGCAACTTTCAGCTAGCTGAGTGGTGTGCGATGTCACCACGCATTGGAACTGAATGTTGCAAGGCTTTGTGAGCAGCATAGGGCAGTAGTTGAATACCATCTACACCATGCACGTCGGTGTTTTGGACAGCCTCCGCACTTAAGAGCTGATTAGTGGGCATGGATGTCTGACATTATGCAGTTCTCCAAAACTTTGAGGACTTGACCAAGATGGTAATCGGCCTTGACGCCATAATCAACATCACCATCTGTCTTCTCTCTCTCTACCGAAACGGTCACTGCTCACAATTAAAGAGGAGGCTTTGCAGGCAGAACAAGTTGAGATGTAGCAAGAAACTATACTGGGTGATGCTATATAGCTGAGCCTCATCTCATCTTCTCAATGCGGATTGGGTGATAGTATGGAGGAGGAGCAAGAGCTGGTTTCCTGCACTAAAGCTGGTAGTACCCACACCACCTTCATCCTGTTTGTTCAGCATAAATGGTCTGAAGATGAGGAGGAGAGGGAGGATAAGGAGGACAACATGGACAGTCGCCCTCTTGGTGAAGACAGGAATTCTTGGCTGTTGGCAGTCTGGCACACATGGCTGAATTTATGCTCAACTGCCTTTCCCGTGAGCCTCTCATTGTATGCATTTTGGCCAACCCTAATTACTACTTTGTCACTCTTAATAATAATAATAATCTTAATTTATATAGCGCTAACATATTCCGCAGCGCTTTACAGTTTAACAGTTTCAAAACACAAGTCATAAGTAACAACATTAACAATACAATAATTAAAGCAAAATAAGACGAACCTGCTTGTGAGAGCTTACAATCTACAATGAGGTGGGGGGGAAACAAAATACAGGTGTGTATTTACAATGATGGTCCAGTCATCTTGAGGGGGTGGGCAATAGATAGAGATAGTGAATGGGCTACTCATGCACACTTTTACATAAAATGACTTTGATTAGTGAACGTGATAGGCCGCTCTGAAGAAAACCCTTCTAGATCCATGTAACAAGGAGAACTTTACATCTCTCTTTCCCGTGGTGGAGAGGTCCAATAAAATGTTGCAGTATCAAAAGACCCCATTTGAAAATCTATTAAAAAAATTCCCATCTGACAATGCTGGTGGCAGAGCTCACAGTTCCTTGGACAACCAAAAGGTGCAGACTAGGATGACAAGCACCAAATGCATCAGAGGCAAGGGAACACTCTCAAAGTGCTGGGACAGTTTTTTCAGAACCTCCCATCTCCCAGACCCCGATGTGTGTAGTACTCTGACAAGGAGGGAAAACTTTTGGAAGATGCTCAAGAAGTATCTTGCCAACTGTACCAGTGTCCTCCGTGATTGAGCTGTGCCTTACAACTACTGGGTATCCAAGCTAGACACATGGCATGAACTGTCTCTATGTCTTGGAGGTCCTTGCTTGCTCTGCCTTAAGTTTTTTTCAGGGCTGGTTTTTAGTGCCGCCGGGGGTATTAAAACCGCATCCGCCTGTCAACTGGAAATGCTGACAGGCTGAAAGGGCTGGATTAGGTCAGACTTCTGTACACCACTGGATGACAGCAGATAAAGATAAACTCAAATCCAGTGGGTTTTTTTCTGGTCTATTCCCATGCACCCCATCCCATCCAAACATGTGTATATGCTTCAGGATTTCATCCTTTTGTGTCATCCTCATCCACCACCATATTAACAGGGTGATCATGCTACCCTTGCTATAATTTTTTTAGGGGTGTTTATGATGCCTGCATTGACAATTTGTAGAGACCTACCTAGAACATTCTTTTATATATATATTTATACCCCTCAGGGTAAATGTTTTTCAGCCCATGCACTTAGTACATGTGCATTACTTGTCTAGGATATCCACAAAATGTTTTATGATTCCCTCCACTCTATGTCTCTTCAAAGAGGTATTGGAGTGCCTCCTAATTTTTGGTATTCCTTGCACTTGCTGCACAACCTTTATCAGTGTAGAAGACTCACTCCTTAGTAATGGAAAAAAATCTTTTCTATAGATCTACCTTCTAGTTGAGGGGAAAAAAAATTTAAGCCAAAAGAGCCGATGCATTCTAATAGTATACAGTTGTGGCCAAAAGTATTGACACCCCTGCAATTCTGTCAGATAATACTCAGTTTCTTCCTGAAAATGATTGCAAACACAAATTCTTTGGTATTATTATCTTCATTTAATTTGTCTTAAATGAAAAAACACAAAAAGAATTGTCCTAAAGCCAAATTGGATATAATTCCACACCAAACATAAAAAAGTATTGTCACTGTTCGAAAAATCATGTAATGCTTCTCTAATTTGTATAATTAACAGCACCTGTAACTTACCTGTGGCACCTAACAGGTGTTGGCAATAACTAAATCACACTTGCAGCCATGTGACATGGATTAAAGTTGACTCAACCTCTGTCCTGTGTCCTTGTGTGTACCACATTGAGCATGGAGAAAAGAAAGAAGACCAAAGAACTGTTTGAGGACTTGAGAAACCAAATTCTGAGGAAGCATGAGCAATCTCAAGGCTACTGTCATGATCCCAGTGCAGGTTTTTGAGCTGCACACCAGGGGTTAATGTCTGGAGCTCGATGCAGGTTTTGACCTGCACACCTGGGGTTAATGATTGTGGCCTCTTTCTGGTTCTGGGAGAGCTTCTTAAACCCCTGGGAAGCTTCAATCCCTGCCAGTTATACTTTTGCCTTTGGCCTAGTGTGCTGACCCCTGTGTGCCTTCTTGTTGCTATAGCTTGTTTATATGGTTCTGACCCGGTTCTGTTTCCCGTTGTGAGTTTGCCTGTTGATTTTGTACTGCGTTATTATCTCTGTGTATGACTCATTGCCTGTGACCTGACTACTCTCTGCTTGCCCCTCTTGTACCTTTGCAGCTATCTCTGTGTGTGACTCATTGGCTACGTCTTGACTATTCTCCCTGTCTATGCCCCCTGGTAACTTTGTTTCGCAGTTACCCTGCTAGGAGTTATCTTGCAGCTCCTAGCTCTGTGGAGTTTAGGCACGCCCCTAGCAGTCACGTGCTTCAGGTCCTGCGGCTCTGAAGTACGCATCTACTCGGCTGCTGCCCGCTCCACAGGTATCTTTGAGCACTGTTCGCTTTACTCAGGACACGTGCACTGGCTCAGTGAGCAAGTTCAGTGCGGTGTTCCTGACATTATAACTGGCCTACAATTTTTTTTTTCTCTCCTCACTTCTGCAGCATGGACCCAATGTGTGCTTTATCTGAGCAGGTGAAATGCTTGACTCAGTCGCTGCAGATGCTTAGTTTGGAACACCAAGCTCTGGCCCAGTCCCAACAGCGGGTGGAGGACTCAGTTCAGGGGGTGCTTTCCGCAGGCTTCCAGCAGGTGGGGAATAGAGATGTCATTTTAGTCCCACCCGAATTCCCGGTTAAATTGCCAGATACATTTTCTGGTAACTAGGATGATTTCAGGGCATTTAAGGAGGGCTGTAAGCTCTTTTTCTCTTTGAGACCCCGCTCCTCTGGGGATGAGAGGTTCCCTGATGTTTTGGGGTTGCTTTTCTGCCTCTGGCACTGGACTGCTTGACCGTGTGCATGGCATTATGAAGTCTGAAGACTACCAACAAATTTTGCAGCATAATGTAAGGCCCAGTGTGAGAAAGCTGGGTCTCCCTCAGAGGTCATGGGTCTTCCAGCAGGACAATGACCCAGAACACACTTAAAAAAGCACTAGAAAATGGTTTGAGAGAAAGCACTAGAGACTTCTAAGGTGGCCAGCAATGAGTCCAGACCTGAATCCCATAGAACACCTGTGGAGAGATCTAAAAATGGCAGTTTGGAGAAGGCACCCTTCAAATATCAGGGACCTGGATCAGTTTGCCAAAGAAGAATGGTCTGAAATTCCAGCAGAGCATTGTAAGAAACTCATTGATGGTTACCGGAAGCGGTTGGTCACAGTTATTTTGGCTAAAGGTTGTGCAACCAAGTATTAGGCTGAGGGTGCCAATACTTTTGTCTGGCCCACTTTTGGAGTTTTGTGTGAAATGATCAATGTTTTGCTTTTTGCTTCATTCTCTTTTGTGTTTTTTCATTTAAGACAATTTTAATGAAGATAATAATACCAAAGAATTTGTGTTTGCAATCATTTTCAGGAAGAAACTGAGTATTATTTGACAGAATTTCAGGGGTGTCAATACTTTTGGCCACAACTGTATGATCCAATGACTTATTGTGTGTGGACTCTGAGGTGGTTGTCACATAGGGAGTTCTTAAACTGCATGCAGGATTTCATAGCCGGGACAGGAAAGTTTGTACAGTAAGTGCAGAAGATCCTGATATCCTCCACATCAGCCTGAATAGATGCAAATTGTTCCACGATATATTCCCCAGCAGCGTTGATAAAATCCTTGATGCTGCTACATTCAACTAATCACTTTGTTCAAGGCTAATTCAAAAAGACTCTATTCTATTACAATATTACTGCTCTTGTCTGCAATTTGTCTATGGTGAGGTGTTGCAGTAGACACTGCATATGACAGGCATATAGTCAGGGATTATTGTCTTATAAATGCCAAGCCTTGCTGCTGCTTTTCTTTCCATGTACTCATTGACTGATTAATATTTTTACAGTAATCTGTACTCAGAAATTCATCAAAGCTGCCAGTGCTACTTGTGTTCCTCTAGACTTTCTGGTTACCACATACAAGAAAATATATTTTCCAGGCCGGTTCAAATGCCTTCTACATTCTTCAATAATATCTCGCTTATCTGCAATTTGTCTACAGTAAGGTGTTGCAGTAAATATAGCATATGGCAGTCAGGGAATCTATTCAGGGATTATTATCTTATAAATTCTAAAGCAAAGAAGAAGAAAAAACGATCATACAGCCCAAAAGTGTGTAAAATTGTAAACACTTTATTATCATATTTATATCAAAACAGATGAAAGGGGGGAGAGAAGAAAAAGCATATGTGCAGTACAAAGTAAAGGATACACAGTGCAAACTGATGGTCTTCCAGACAATATATTACATTTTGGCCAAAGGCCATCACACTATTATGTAGAATGTACAGCCTAGCAACCCAGGATCAATACCAAGTGGTGTGATGCCAACTAACAGGTAGAATATACCAGTATTGTAGCTAGGCCATGAGAGTATACAGTGACACAATTAGCATACATATGTTAGGGTAGTTAGTGCATACTGTGGTGTGTCCATTAAGAGAAATGCTGACAGCAGCATTTAACAAGCACTTCGGTAACTGTTACGTGATCTTGGGTTACCAGATTGTTGGTATGACAACCAGAGGTCTCCTGGAGACCTCTATGGTTGTCAGTGCTAGCTTGCTGTGAGCACTACCTGGTGGTTGGCTTTCATAGCAAGTGAGTAATTCTGCTATATTGAGGCGATCTGATCATTGCCTCTATGTAGCAGAGCCGATCGGTTTGTGGCAGCTTCTAGTCTCCCATGGTGACTATTGAAGCATGCCAAAAGTAAAAAAAAAATAATTTTTAAAATATAAAAGTTCAAATCACCCCCCTTTTACCCCATTCAAAATAAAACATTTAAAAAAATCAGACATATACATTTGTTATCGCCGCCTTCAGAGTTGCTCGAACTATCAATAAAAAAACGATTAACCTGATCACTAAATGGCACAGTGAGAAAAAAGACAAAACACCAGAATTGCGTTTTTTGGGTCGCTGCGACATTGCATTAAAATGAGATAGTGGGCAATTAAAAGATCATATCTGCACCAAAATGTTACATTAAAAAACGTCAGCTCGGCATGCAAAAAATAAGCCCTCATCCAACCCGAGATCACAAAAAATGGAGACGCTACGGGTCTCGGAAAATGGTGCAATTTATTATTTTTTTTTAACAAAGTTTGGAATTTTTTTTCACCACTTAGATAAAAAAGAATCTAGATATTTTTAGTGTCTATGAACTCGCAATGACCTGCAGAATCATAATGGCAGGTCAGTTTTAGCATTTAGTCCATCTAGTAAAAAGCCAAACAAAAAACAAGTGTGAGATTGCACTTTTTTTTGCAATCTCACCGCACTTGGAATTTTGTTCCCATTTTCTAGTATATGAAATGGTAATACCAATGATGTCATTCAAAAGTATAACTTGTTCTGGAAAAAACAAGCCCTCACATGGCCATATTGATGGAAAAATGAAAAAAGTTATGGTTCTGAGAAGAAGGGTAGCAAAAAACAAAAACGCAAAACCGAAAAAAGCTCCGGTCATGAAGTGGTTAAAACTCGTATAAATCTTCACCGGTATACCATCAGGGAAAAATGACTAGATCTAATTATCTATCTAATTATCTATATATCTATTCATCCATCTACCTATCATCTGTTTGCCTGTGATACTAAAGCCCCCGTCACACACAGCGATCTCTCTAGCGAGATCGCTGCTGAGTCACAAGTTTTGTGACGCAACAGCGATCTCACCAGCGAGATCGCTGTGTGTGACAGCTATCAGCGACTGGTCCCCCTGCCGGGTATCGCTGATCGTTGTTGAAACGCCTGGACATTTTTGGGGTCGCTGGTCTCCCGCTGGCCAGCACGCATCGCTGCATGTGACAGGCGGGAGACCAGCGTCCAGGGAGCAGGAGCTGGTAACCAAGGTACACATCGGGTATCTAAAGGGCATGCAGCGCTTAGAAACCCGATGTGTACCTTAGTTACCAGCACGCTGCTGCAGGGAGCTGGTAACCAAGGTACACATCGGGTTTCCAAGCGCCGCGCGCCCCTTAGAAACCCAATGTGTACCTTGGTTACTAGCTCCCTGCACCAGTACGCTGGTAACTGATACACTGCGGGTCACTAAGTGACGTGCGTCGCTTGTTACCCATGTGTCGCTGGTCCTGATCACTGGTGAAGCTGTCTGTTTGACAGCTCACCAGAGATCATGTAGCGACACACCAGCGATCCTGACAAGTTGATATCGTTGTCGGGATCGCTGGTGAGTCGCTATGTGTGACGGGGCCCTTACTCTACATACATAAATGCATTTAAAAAAAAATCTCCATTTTGAAATAGTGGAAGAATAATTTGCAAGTGCAGATATTTAGGAAATGTTGATCAATGATATTTTAATACAAACACATCTGTTTCCAATTTATTCATATCCCTAAACACATACAGATTCTATTTTACGGGTGCTGTCAAAACAATAGGCAAGGCAGCAGCCTGCGTGAAGTCATCTAATGCAGACAAAATGTCTTTTTCTAGACAGGATTTATGACAAGTATGAAATATGGGAACAAAACAAGTGAGAAGATGATATTTCAGACTTTACAGCTATTTATAGATATTACACGACACAATGCCATCACCATCATAGCTTGATCTAAAAAGGAACTAGACACAGCTAAAGGTTTCAAGACTTCTTAAGTCATTTTCCAAGAAACAGTTATATAAAAACATAAAATTAACTAAAATGTTTTGGATAAGATTTTGTTTCATGATCCTGGATGCATTTATTAATGATACACAAAATAATAAATATCACAGTACTATACAGATCTCTTAGCATAACACATGCTAACAACTAGCAGGATGCATCCTGTTCCTGTTGTCATTTTCCATTTTTAGAACAAAATTGTGAAATATCTACAAGTCCATACAGAAGGATTTGAAGGATTTGTTTTTTTGCTCAAAATGTATAAAGGGATCACACATGGTCACACCAGTTTCTGTTCCACTGGGGCTTATAATCTTATTACCTTATCTCAAGTATATGCTTCATAGACAGTGAGCCTAAGGCTATATTGACACATGCCAATTTTCTGATGTTTTAATCCATGATTGTCTCAGTATCATGACTAAAAAAATCTAGTTATGCAAAACTACAACAGCAAAAAAACACAAACAAGCAAGGAAAGCTTTTAGTTTGGTGTGTTTTTTGTTAAAGAAAAATAAAACCTGAAAGAAACTAACCCTGGGGAGAAGAGATACATTTTATATAATCTACGTATGAAATGCATTTATAGAAAAAGCATTTTCTATCCACAGCCATACAGCTAAATATTAAAACCACATTGGTCTTTAGAAGCCCTTCCCATGATGGTAGGGGTACCTTTGACTGTTTTCTTTAAAAAGCCCAATAGGATATCACAATGATTAAAGCAAATGTTAAAGGGGTTGAACAGGGGGTGGATGTGCAGTATCTGGCTGTGGCCACATACAGTCAATGGAGCTGTGGTGCTCTGTAACTGAACAATTCCTACATTGGGAGCAGGGGTGTCAGGAGTGTCAGGTGTTGCACCCTCACTGATTAGACATTGATGCCCTATGGTAAGGATATGTCATCATTGTAATCATCCCGGACAACCCCTTTAAACCCACAATTGCAAATTGTTAACAATCCAGTACAGTTACATGCTAAACAAAGCATTGCAATACTGCCAAACTAGTTTTTGTAGGCTTCTCCTAAATCCAACAGGAATTTCTTAAAAAAAAACACGAAAACAAGAAACCCAACAGTAACTAGATACAGATGGCAATAGCATGGAGTAAAATAGGTTACATAGGGAACATTCTGAGGTAAGGTAGATGGAAATTAAAAAAAGGAGGTAACACCGCTACTGATCATGAAGTGAAGGCACATCCTAGCAATATTCATAAAGAGTAGAGACGTAAACTGATTCAGAAATGATCACCAACCATATAAAGATAGAAGAATTATGGAATATATTCAAAAAAGGTGTTTATTCACCAGTTGCCTAGGTGATGTTTTTGCCATTACAACTAGAGATGAGTGGATCAGACAAAATTTGAATTTGCCTGTTTCCCCAAATTTTCCCAAGAAATTTGATTCAGAGAGAAGTTATTCTCCACAAATTAAATGTCTCTCCAGACCCCAGAGCATAATAAACCTAATATGAAAAAATAGGAAAAATCCTTATATTCACCTTACCGTTCACCCTTGTGACCCCTCTGCCCCTCAATATCACCTGTCTGGTCCTCATCATATGCTCTGTTCACTGTCACAAGTGCTGAATCCCTTGGCTTCTTCACAAACTCCTGGCTCTGATGAGGCTTTGAATGTTTCTTTTCAAGCATGTGAAAGGTCTCAATGTCATGATCTCACAATGTTTTTTTAACCTTTTGATGGCTCTTGATAGTTTAGGAAAATGAAAAACATTTGCAAAATTGGACCAGAGTTCAATTTCCCTCAAACATATTCTCACATCTGTAATTACTACCATCATTTTGACCATTGCTTGTCTTTGTTTCGAAGTGCTGAGGATTGTTTTACTTTACATCCTACCGATATGCCATCATATGTTAAGATGCGGCAAAATGCCCTTTTCATTTCATTTTTTTATGTAAACTAAAAGGCCGTTTATGATTTTTTTTATTTTTACCCCTGACTTCTATTTAATTTTATACTCGCGCAAAACAGATTGTCCAACTAGTTACATATTCTGAACTTTGATCTTTTAAACTTTATATTGATTAGAAAACCAATGTAGGAATATTCCTCCTCAACAATTACATGGAACTTAGTGTCATTATGAATGTTAATTGATGCCAGTCATTATGAAATGTAAATTACCAAACTTATTTGCCCCATGGTTGCAAATGCAAATAATCTTAAACAAGTGGTTATGGCTAGGTAAATGTCATGCTTCCACTTCATGCTTTTTGATTAAATCATTTATTATATTTCTAATTGTCTTAGGCTCATTAAACAGAATGTCCACATTATTTTATATTGAAAATTTTGGAGTTACTAATGTATGATTAATAGTATGCTCACAATAATCTTTTATCTACCTCACATCAAGTGCAATTACAGCATTCATTTTTAAGTAGTGGAAATGCGAATGCACCACAAAAAATATTTTCTCCTACAGCACCATGGACAACAAAATATGTTGATAATTAAAACAAAGTTTTAGAAGTGGTATTATACCGGGTGAGTCATAAAGGACGGACGTTTTTAAACTAATCATAAAATCGTTAAATATTTATTAAATATAAATGTATTCACAGATTTGGTTACGTATACTAATAGCATTTGACAAATTCAAGTGTGGAAAACAACATCTGCCATGTGGTGGCCATTATCAGTGATGCATTTCCAAAGGCGTTCTTGGAAGTTGGCATCAACACGTTCCAACACAACTCTGTCGATTTGGGCAACTTCCACTCGAATAGCTTCCTTCAGTTCTTGTAATGATCGAGGCTTAAGCTTGTATACACGTGATTTGAGGTGACCCCATAAGTAATAATCGCACATGGACAGGTCTGGGGACCTAGGAGGCCAATTAATATCGCCAAACCTGGAAATGATGCGACCAGGGAAGAGAGGGCGAAGAACGTTCATTGTTGCTCCGGCTGTGTGGGCCGTTGCCCCATCTTGTTGAAACCACACACTAGAGATGGGGATATGTTGCCGTCGTAACTCAGGAACAAAGAAGTTATTTATCATGGCGATATAACGTTGTGAGTTCACGGTAACAGTATTGCCATTATCGCCTTCGAAAAAGTACGGACCGATCACGCCATATTTGCCCATAGCGCACCACACCGTTACCTTAGGGCTGTGCAGCGGTACGTGCCGTTCGTGGAGCCCCCGGTGGTCGTTTGTTCATTAGTGTACCTCGTGTACGGAGTGCTTCAACCCAACGTAGGATAGTGTTACGAGCGGGAACAGCTTGATTTCTGTGAATATTGAAATGACGCCGAAACTCACGCTGAACGGCTGTGATACACTCATTATTCTTGACAAAACTGTCGTACGCAAAAATGCGATGTTCTATCGTCCACGGCACCATAGCTTAAACTGAAACTAAAATAAAAACAATGCTTTCACCTCACAAACATAACCCCGCCTCCCGCACATCTCTACCTCCACCTGGTGGTGAGTTATAGCCACTTCAAATACATCCGTCCTTTATGACTCACCCGGTATGTATATTATATTATACTATATTGTATTATATGTCATATTGCATTTCTTTTGCTCATTATTTTTGTTCCAGGATATTTCAGAATACTATACAAAGATTTTGAGTTGTGCTGCTCACCATTGGTCCATACTGTCATTTGGGCAACATACAGTTATACTCAAAACTTTACATACCCCAGCAGAATTTTGCTTTCTTGGCCATTTTTCAGAGAATATGAATGATAACACCAAAGCTTTTTCTCCACTCATGGTTAGTGGTTGGGTGAAGCCATTTATTGTCAAACTATTGTATTTTCTCTTTTTAAATCATAATGACAACCCAAAACATCCAAATGACCCTGGTCAAAAGTTCACATACCCCATTTCTTAACACCATGTATTGCCCCGTCTAACATCAATGACAGCTTGAAATCTTTAATGGTAGTTGTGAATGAGGTTCTTTATTTTCTCAGATGGTAAAGCGGTCCACACTTCTTGGCAAAAAAACTCCAGTTCCTGTAAATTCCTGGGCTGTCTAGCATGAACTGCGCGCTTGAGATCTCCCCAGAATGGCTCAATGATATTGAGGCCAGGAAACTTAGATGGCCACTGCCACTAACCCTTTCTGAGGAAGCATTCTGTGAGAAATGCGTGAAAAAGGGCGTGTATAGGTAAATACAGTTAGGTCCATATATGTCATCTCATGAACATCATGTCATCTGTTTCTCTGCCTCAGTTCCTTGCTCCTGTAATTGAGCATTTGCCGTAACAGTTTCATACTTGGAGCAACCAATTGTGGTTGTAGATTCATATTGTTCTACATGCCGTGTGGATATGGGTCTATGAATGCACTGTCACTTTTCAGCACATGCACTTAATCTTGATGTGACATACTTTTGTAGTGATTTATTATTTATTATCCTTATGCCATATGCACTTTATAGGTAGTATGTAATGCACAGTCACTTTATAGAACATATTGCTTTGACCTATTGCATTCATGGTATAATCACTATTAAGGTAGATATTTGTGTTATCATGTATTCTTAAACTCTTTGTTTCGTAAAAGTCTTCTTAAGCTGTGATATAGTGATTTGTGGAAATTTTTTTTTTTTGGTATTCAATTGATTATGTTGTTTCTTTCTCTTTTCCACATGGGCAAATGAGATGTATTTAGCTACGCATATAAATTTGAGATTGATTATTTGACTATTTTGGGACTAATTATTGATATAGTTACCATTTGACTTTTTTTCTGTATGACCTCTCCTTTTTTACTTGATTTTATGTTTTGTTATTGTTTCAATAAAATATTTAGTTTTATAATGAGTTGTTGTTTGTGGGAGTAATTTTTGTAGGTTTTGCATTTGAGATCTCCCCAGAGTGGCTCAATTATATTGAGGTCAGGAGACTGAGATGGCCAATTCAGAAACATCACTTTGTTCTGCTGTAGCCAATGACAGGTTGACATGGCCTTGTGTTTTGCATCGTTGTCATGTTGGAACGTTCAAGTATGTCCCATGCGCAGCTTCTGGGCTGATGATTGCAAATTTGCCTCCAGTATTTGGTGAAAATGTACTGCATTCATCGTTCCTTCAACTTTTACCAAATTTCCTGCGCCTTTGTAGCTCACAAATCCTCAAAACATCAGTGATCTCCACCTCCATTCTTACAGTTGGAACAGTGTTCCTTTCATCATAGACCTTGTTGACCTCTCTCCAAATGTAACATTTATGGTTGAGGCCAAAAAGTTCAATTTTGATCTGATCACTCCAAAACACCTTGTTCCAGAGTTTTGAGGCTTGTCTCTGTATTGTTTTGTGTATTGTAGGTGAGATACTTTGTGGCATTTGCGCAGTAATGGCTTTTTTCTGGTGACTCAACCATGTAGCCCATTTTTCTTCAAGTGCCTCCTTATTGTGCATCTTGAAACAGCCACATCATTTGTTTTCAGAGAGTCCAGTATTTCACCCAATGTTATTTGTGGGCTTTTCTTGGCATTCTGAACAATTTTACTGGCAGTTGTGGACAAATTTTTTGTTGATCTACATGACTGTGGTTTTGTTTTTACAGAGCCTCTGATTTTCCATTTGTTAATCACAGTTTGAACTCTAATGACTGGCATTATAAATTCCTTGGATATCCTTTTGTTTCCCTTTCTTGTTTTATACAGTTCAACTACCTTTTCCCGTAGATCCATTAACAATTCTTTTGCTTTCCCCATGATTCACAATCCAGAAACGTCAGTGCCTGGATGAAAGATGCAAGAGTTTGCCTGGATCCCAGAAACTCACTCAGCTTTTATGCACACACGCTGATTACAAGCAAACAGGTCACAGGTGAGAATGTAACTTTTAGTAGCCATTCAAACCCATTCTGTGCATGTTATCAGGCCAAAATCACCAGGGTATGTGAACTTTTGATCAGGGTCATTTGGATGTTTTGGGTTGTCATTATGATTTAAAAAGAGAAAAGACAGTAGTTTCACGTTTTGGTGTCATCATTCATATTCTCTGAAAAAAGGCCAAGAAAGCAACAATTCTGCTGGGTTATTTAAATTTTTGAGCACAACTGTACAAACAAAAAGCAAATTCAACTACATTCTAAATGTGCTAATGTATATGAGAACACTGAATATCTTAATTTGAGTTGCATTACCTCCATATGGACTATACTAAGAAATTGGAAGCAACCGGCATAAGAGTTGACCAAATTGTGCGAGCCCATCAGGTTGTGACAAGTTGACAGCTTTGAATGGGAACTTACACTATCAGACTTACCTATTACATCTTCAAACATAAAAAGCTGGTAACATCCAAGTATAATTTTAAACTGGCTGTTTTTAATTAGGGCTGCAGCCTACCTTTGTATTAACATTGTAGTATTGGTCAACAGATTGGACACAACTGTTCTTACAATGGTTTTCCTTGCTCATATTAGAGTGTGCAGATTGTATATCCACACTGAAGACTGAAAATCAAGAAGAAACACATATGGAAACAAGGAAGCAAGGAGTAAACAAACACGAGTGAAACAAACCAAAACATGTGTTAAACCTTAGATTCCTTAAATTATCCTCCTTTCTTTTATAATAACTTTGCACGCCTTTGGCATTCTCACAAGCAGCTTCATCAGATGGTCATATATAGACTCGAATGGCCTTCCAACAGTCTTGAATTATTATATGTCATGATACCAGTGTAGGTTTTTGACCTGCACACCAGGGGTTAATGTCTTGATCCCAGTACAGGCTCTGACCTGCACGCCTGGAGTTAATTATTGTAGCCTCTCTTTGTTTCGGGGAGAGCTTCTTATAGCCCTGGGAAGCTCCAATCCCCGTCAGTTATAATTTTGCCCTTGGCTGAGTGTGGTGACCCCTGTGTGCCTGTGCCTTGTGCCTGTGCTCTAGCTTGCTTGTATGGTTTTGACCCGGTTCTGTCCCGCATTGTGAGTTTACCTTTTGATTCTGTGCTGTGTATCTGCTTCTCTGGTTTCTGACTCCTGCCACGTTCCTGACTATTCCTGATTAGCCTGCTTCTTATGTTCTGTGCTGCCTCTCTCTTTACTGACCTTGGCTTGTCTTGTATCTCATCTCCCTCTGGTGCTCATTTCCCTGGTGTCCAGTGGCCCCCTTTCCCCTTTCCTCTGCTCCAGGGTCCCTGTAGCATCCTGCACTCATCTCTAGCAGCAGGACACTAAGCCCTGCCCCCTGTGGTCACATGACTGCAGTCCCCCGGAAGAAACTGGCGGCGAAACGCACGTCAGGGTGAGGGGACACCCGGAGACCTCGATGCTACAGGTAGATATTTCATCTAGCTCCTTCCTTGTACTCTATACTTACTAACTGATATATTTACAGACCAACTTATATGTTCTATAGGGATGGGGCTCCTTTATTTGTAAGGCCTATTTGTGAAGCCTGTTAGCACTATCAGAGCTATGTTTACATATGCATGGTAAGCATAATTTATGCAGCACACCTTTGGGATCACTTTTATTATAGCCACTGTGCTAGGGGATTAGTCTACAATATTCAGGATCCCTGTATTGACTGTGATTTTTAATCAGGATCCTAGTATTGTTTATGAATAAACATATTGTACCATATTGAATGATTTTATAGCCTATTGTGATTATTTGGTCTGGTGTCCCCTGTCATGGCTATCTTGCTGTTTGTTCATTCTGTTTTTAGATTTGATTCTAATAAAATATATACCTTTTAAATTTAATACCATTGTGGGATCTCTTCTTGTGCCCTTCATATAATTATGGGGGACTAGTTGTATATAATATGGTTGAAGTGCCCTATTTATTCCTTGGACTTTTTTTGCTGATATATTTATATAGTGAAGGAAATAATTATTTGATTCCTTGCTGAATTTGTAAGTTTGCCCACTGACAAAAACATGAACAGTCTATAATTTTTAGAGTAGCTTAATTTTAACATTGAGAGATGGAATATCAAAAATAAAATCCAGATAATCACATTGTATAAATTATATAAATTTCTTTGCATTTTGCAGTGAGAAATAAGTATTTGATCAACTACCAACCATTAGGAGTTCTGGCCCCTACAGACCAGTTAGACACTCCTAATCAACTCGCTACCAGAATTAAAGACACCTGTCCCCAGACTCAATTAATCAGTCAGACTAACCTCTACAACATGGGCAAAACCAAAGAGCTTTATAAGGATGTTAGGGACAAGATCATAGACCTGCACAAAGCTGGAATGGGCTTACAAAACCATCAGTAAGTGAGAAGGAGACAACTGTTGGTGCAATAGTAAGAAAATGGAAGAAATGCAAAATGACTGTCAATCCACATCGATCTATGGCACCATGCAAAATCTCACCTTCTGGGGTATCCTTGATCATGAGGAAGGTGAGAGATCAGCCTAAAACTACATGGGGGAACCTATTAATGATCTCAAGGCAGCTGAGCCAACAGTCACCAAGAAAACCATTGGTAACACATTATGCCATAAAGGTTAAAATCCTGTAGTGCCCGCAAGGTCCCCCTGCTCAAGAAGGCACTTATTCAGGCCCATCTGAAGTTTGCCAATGAACACCTGATGTTTGTTGAAGTCACACCCACAACGGTCGCAGCAGCAAAAGTTCACAGTGTAACCGCTTGCTGGAATATGGGTGCCTGAGACCTCTTCAGCGAAGGCCCCCCACAATCCTGGGGTCCTGTGTTGCAGTCCTTCAGTCCTTTAGCCTGGGGCAACAGATCTCTCCCATTTGGGGGTCTGTCAGTGCCCTGTCTGCATGTCTGCTCTGGTCAAAGATCGCAGCAGCCCATCATATTAACTATTGCTGTCCCTAACTATATACAGCAATTTAAAGACTATATACATAATATGATATAGTACATGGCATGGTATAAAACACACATAAAACCTTACAGGTACATAAGTTATGTACATGGTAAGTGCACAGGGGGTCACATGGCAGAAGGAGGAGGTGCAACTGAGGTGACCTGCCATCTTCTTACAGTCAGATGAGACAAACATTGAGCTCTTTCACATTAACTCAAATTGACATGTTTGGAGGAAGAGAAATGCTGCCTATGACCAAACTAACACCATCCCCACTGTCAAGCATGGAGGTGGAAACTTATGTTTTGGTGGTGTTTCTCTGCTAAGGGTACAGGACTACTTCACCACATCAATGGGAGATTGGATGGAGCCATGTACTGTAAAATCCTGAGTGACAACCTCCTTCCCTCCGCCTTGACATTAACCCCTTCATGACCCAGCCTATTTTGACCTTAATGACCTGGCCATTTTTTTCAATTCTGACCAGTGTCCCTTTATGAGGTAATATGTTATGAATGGGTCACCGAGGAGAAAAAAGCAAAACTAGCTAAGTCACAGAAAACCAGAGAGGTTGGTAACTATGCAGATTGCAGATCCCTGATCTTACCAGACAACTAGCAGTAGCCGTGGAGCGTGCCTACGATGTTCCTAGACGCCTCGTCACGGCCGGAGGACTAAAATAAGCCTAAAGCAAGAAAAGTGAAAACTAACTGCTCCAGAGCAGACCCATAAGGAATAGATAGCCCCCACACATGTATTGATGGTGAAACAAGATGAAGGCACAAACACAGGCAGGAAAATAGGCTGAGCAAATAATGGGGCCCAAACTAACTTTACAGGAAAGGAAAGGAAAGACACTGTCTGCAACCTGCAAAAAACCCTACAAAAATCATGTCCAACACTTCTGATAGCAAAATTAACCCTGAAGTCACTAGACTTCTCCTACTATATGAGCACTCTGAAATATTCTGAGACAGAGCAAAAAGAGACCGAACTAGTAAGGGACAAAAAGCCAATTGGCAAAATACTGATAAATAAGAGTGGAAATTCAGCACAGCCCCCAGCAGGGGCTGGCTGAGCACACCAAAAAACTGAATAGACCAACAAAATCAAGTGTGAACATTAGCAGAAAAACTTAGCGTTAGATGACTGGAACAGAGCTAAAAACCAAGAGCTGACAAGCCAGAAGGAATCACCAGCAACTGAATAGGGCGTCGGCTGTCTTAAATCCAGTCTGAGACTCCTGAGATCCAATCGTCATCCTCATTCTCAGGTGGCAGATCTCCACCGATCAAATCAGCCTCTCTACCTCCTGTTACCACCAGAGGGAGTCTGGAAGGAGAACTCACAACGGGTGAACCAGAGAATGAACTCACAACAGTACCCCCCCTTGAGGAGGGGTCACCGAACCCTCATCCACGCCACATGGCCGATCAGGATGGGCCCGGTGAAAAGCACGAACCAATCTATTGGCATGAATATCGGAGGCAGAGACCCAAGAATTATCCTCCTGACCATAGCCCTTCCATTTGACCAAATACTAGAGTCTCCGTCTAACCAAGCGAGAATCCAATATTTTCTCTACCTCATATTCCACATTGCCTTCAACCAACACAGGGTCAGGAGGTGCTACCATAGGAGCCACTGGCTCAACAAACCTCTTCAACAGAGATTTGTGAAATACGTTATGGATCTTGAACGTAACTGGAAGAGCCAATCGAAACGAAACAGGATTAAGAATTTCCAAAATCTTATAAGGACCAATAAATCTTGGCTTAAATTTAGGAGATGCAACCTTCATAGGAATATTCTTAGACGACAACCAAACCATATCACCCACTTTATACCGGAGACCAATGGTCCTATGCCGGTTGGAAAATCGCTGGGCCTTTTCCTGAGATAGTGACAACTTATCCACCACTTGGTCCCATATCTGCTGCATTCTCTTAACCACAGTGTCCACACCAGGACAGGACGAAGATTCCACTTGCCCTGAAGAGAATCGAGGATGAAACCCAAAATTACAGAAAAAGGGTGACATCAAAGTGGCAGAACTAGCTCTATTGTTCAGTGCGAATTCGGCCAAGGGCAAACATGAGACCCAATCATCTTGATCGGCAGATATAAAACATCTCAAATAAGACTCCAAGGTCTGGTTTGTTCTCTCAGTCTGTCCATTGTTCTGGGGATGAAACGCGGAGGAGAAGGATAACTGAATTCCCAGATTGGAGCAAAAGGCTTTCCAGAATCTGGAAACAAACTGGACTCCTCTGTCGGACACAATATTCTCAGGAATCCCATGTAACCGAACCACTTGTTGTAAAAACAAGGGCATCCACTCAGCGGAAGATGGCAATCTTGGGAGTGGTACAAGATGGACCATCTTCGAAAATCTATCACAAATCACCCAGATAACAGTCATTCTCTGAGAGACAGGAAGATCAGAAATAAAATCCATTGAGATATGGGTCCATGGCCTCTTGGGCACCGGCAAGGGCATCAGCAACCCACTAGAACGAGAACAGGGTTTAGACCGAGAACAAGTCCCACAGGACTGTACAAAATTCCTGACGTCACGAGATAAGGCAGGCCACCAAAATGACCGACTCACCAAATCTCTGGTACCAAATATACCTGGATGACCAGCCAATGCGGAGCAATGAATTTCAGACCACTCTCTTTCTCCACTGGTCAGGAACATACAATTTTCCCCTAGGGCAATGCTCAGGTTTATCCTCCTGAAATTTTTCCAGGGCGCGTCTCAAATCGGGCGAAATGGCAGAGAGAACTTCCCTCTCACCTAGGATGGTAGTAGGCTTGATCTCACTAAGAGAATCGGCAAAGAAGCTCCTAGAAAGGGCGTCTGCCTTAACATTCTGAGTGCCCGGAAGAAAAGACACCACAAAATTAAAATGCGTGAAAAACAAGGCCCATCTAGCCTGTCTAGGATTCAAGCGTTTGGCCGACTCCAGATAAATCAAATTCTTGTGATCGGTGAGGACCACAACTTGATGTCTAGCTCCCTCCAACCAATGTCTCCACTCCTCAAATGCCCACTTCATGGCCAACAATTCCCGATTCCCCATGTCATAGTTGCGTTCAGAAGGGGAGAACTTTCGAGAAAAGAAGGCACAGGGATTCATCTTAGAAGTCACAGGGTCTTTTTGGGACAAAACAGCTCCTGCACCAATCTCAGAAGCATCTACCTCCACCTGAAATGGAAATGAGACATCAGGTTGCCATAAAACTGGAGCTGAAGTAAATCTCTGCTTAAGCTCCTGAAATGCTGAGATAGCCTCAGGAGACCAATTCAGCACATCAGCGCCCTTCTTGGTCAGATCAGTCAGTGGTTTGACAATACCAGAAAAATTACCTATAAATTTAAGATAGAAATTAGCAAAACCCAAAAATTTCTGGAGGGCCTTCAAAGAAGTAGGCTGAACCCAATCATAAATGGCCTGTACCTTGGCCGGGTCCATTTCAATAGTCGATGGAGATAAGATAAATCCCAAAAATGAAATCCTCTGTACACTAAAGAGGCATTTCGATCCCTTAACAAACAGGGCATTCTCCCTCTGTCATGATCCAGTGTTGGATCTGGCAGTATTAAAAGCACAAAGTGAACTTTTTTTACTTTGGTTAAGTTCCAAGGTGTCTTGACTGTCCCCGGTGGTGGTGAGGTGTATTGCACTTTAGGTTTTTGTGCACTTAATTATGGATCAGGTGGGACACCCTATAAAGGTGTGCTAGGGGTGTGCAATCACGGCCTGTGATATTGTGAGATTGTTCACTCTGGGTTGGAGAGCCTGGAGGAAGGATGGAGCTGGTGAGGAGTCCTGCGCAGCTTAGCCAGGGGGGACGTGTTGCAGCTATGGTGTCTGGACGAAGGGCTGGCATGGCATGGTGGGGTCGCAGTGATGGAGTCAGCGGGAAGTGTCTGCATGGTCTGGTGGAGTGGCTACTATGGAGAGTGGCACTCACCATGTGGGACTTGGCCGCTGAGCTGGACTCAAGCATGCTTGACTTCGTGGCAGAAGCTGAACACTTCCTTGGGACTCTGGTACTAAGCAGCTGCAACTGGTGTTGGACTCTGCTCCAAGGCTGCACTAAGGTGAAGGATCCTGTTATGGTGATGGATCCAGGTGGAGGAGAAGATGCACTCAGGTGGAGGGCTCTGTTGCTAGGAGCGCACGCAACAGAGCAAAGCTAAGTGGTGTTTCCCCTGTATTGTCTCTTTCCTCATGTGTGTTATTAGTGCAGTGGTGGGATTAGTCTCCGCACCGACCCATTCCCTAGTGAGGGTTTAGGGTCAGGGTGAGCAAGGGCGTTAAGGTACGCGTGCGGCGACAGGTGTGGAGCCTGTTTAGGGAATGTCAGGAGTGCAGGGACACTGGCTCAGGGGAGCTTAGGAGGTCTCCATGTCCCCATTCCCTATCGCAGGGCCCACCATTGTTAAAGTTTCCCAGGTTCCCCCTTTATTATTTGATTATTGTATGTATAACGTGTAATACCTAAATTCGCCAGGTGGAGGCGGCGTATCCACCTGCACGTTTTATTATTTAAATGCGCCCCACTGGAGGCGGTGTATCCAGGGTCACGTGTGTTATGGGTCCGCCTTGCGGTATCATCTGCGTCCTGACACACGTGACCATGACATTATCACAGGCCATACGGTTTTTTTTTTCTGGTGAGCTTTGGCCATGTGGAGACCGCTGAGTAATTGCTGCCGGGCCTCACTGATGTGAGTGGGGAGCGGCAAGGTGTGTTTAAGCCGCTGCAGCAGCAGTTATCAGGGTCTGGGGCCTCTGCTCAGGTAACCAGAGAAACAAAAATGGCGGCTGCGGTCTGGCAAAAGCCCCTAGAGTCGCTGCTGGGGAGCGGGACTTGCTCATGCACGGGGAGGTACCCAGGCAGGTGGGAGGAATGGTGCCCCACGGAGCTGCCTGGTATTCCCCGAGGTGAAGGGGTACATCCCTGTGGTGAGCAGACTAGGTGTGTAGTCGCTGCTGGGGAGCGGGACTTGCTCTTACAGGGGACGCACCCAGGCAGTTGGGAGGAATGGTGCCCCACGGAGCTGCCTGGTATTCCCCGAGGTGAAGGGGTATGTCCCTGTAGTGAGCAGATTGGTGAATAGTCAGCGGGGCTCATGCCAAATCTTCGATGCCGCTCCTCCTGGTCGTGTGGAGGCGACCAGCGAGTATATATATTTTCCTCCATATTCCTGCGGCTATGGTACTAAATCCCCTTAGAGTCGCTGCTGGGGAGCAGGACTGGTTCATGCAGGCGGGCGCACCCAGGCAGGTGGGAGGAATGGTGCCCCACGG
Organism: Dendrobates tinctorius; assembly: GCF_039654945.1. Lineage (NCBI taxonomy): Eukaryota > Metazoa > Chordata > Amphibia > Anura > Dendrobatidae > Dendrobates > Dendrobates tinctorius. Next base: position 15,405,125 of record NW_027361821.1, on the reverse strand, counting down.
AGCTGCCTGGTATTCCCCGAGGTGAAGGGGTACGCCCCTGTGGTGAACTGACTGGTGTGAGAGTCCGCGGGGTTTTACGCCAAATCTTCATACCATCGAAGAAGCCGCCCTCCTGGTCGTGTGGAGGCGACCAGCGAGAGTATATTTCCTCCATTTCCCGGTCCCCTTCTCTTCCTGGTGTGTGCAGCAGGTGTGCTGCGGGGAGTAGGGACAAATCTCTACCCTCGCCATTAACCAACCCTAGGAGGCGCAGTCCTCATGGTGAAAGGGTTGGAGGGTGGTGTCCCTTGGTGAATAGTGGGGGTGTGAGTGTGGTGACACAGGGGGACGCCTCTGTTGAGTCCGGAGTGAGTTCACCAAGTTATGACAAATGTATGTGTGCAATAAACGTGCAGGTCCGGACCTGTGTGTGAACGAGCGTGTATATGTGCCACCAAAAAACATCCTGTGGAAGTGTGTTGTGGAGCCTGATCAGCTCATAACAAACAAACATACACATACATAAACTCGTTCCCCAGGTCGGCGCTGTGGAGATGAGTGGTGCCTCCAAAATGAACTTTATTGCCAATACCAGCGGTGTGTTTGTCATAAACCTGAAGTGTCAGGGAATGGTGGGGTGAACTCAGGATCTGGGCGTCCCCGCTGTTGGTGTTTCCCTAATGAGGGGTGGTCTTGAGGGTCCAGAGGCCCCTCATTAAGGAGAGGGTACTGTCATGATCCAGTGTTGGATCTGGCAGTATTAAAAGCACAAAGTGAACTTTTTTTACTTTGGTTAAGTTCCAAGGTGTCTTGACTGTCCCCGGTGGTGGTGAGGTGTATTGCACTTTAGGTTTTTGTGCACTTAATTATGGATCAGGTGGGACACCCTATAAAGGTGTGCTAGGGGTGTGCAATCACGGCCTGTGATATTGTGAGATTGTTCACTCTGGGTTGGAGAGCCTGGAGGAAGGATGGAGCTGGTGAGGAGTCCTGCGCAGCTTAGCCAGGGGGGACGTGTTGCAGCTATGGTGTCTGGATGAAGGGCTGGCATGGCATGGTGGGGTCGCAGTGATGGAGTCAGCGGGAAGTGTCTGCATGGTCTGGTGGAGTGGCTACTATGGAGAGTGGCACTCACCATGTGGGACTTGGCCGCTGAGCTGGACTCAAGCATGCTTGACTTCGTGGCAGAAGCTGAACACTTCCTTGGGACTCTGGTACTAAGCAGCTGCAACTGGTGTTGGACTCTGCTCCAAGGCTGCACTAAGGTGAAGGATCCTGTTATGGTGATGGATCCAGGTGGAGGAGAAGATGCACTCAGGTGGAGGGCTCTGTTGCTAGGAGCGCACGCAACAGAGCAAAGCTAAGTGGTGTTTCCCCTGTATTGTCTCTTTCCTCATGTGTGTTATTAGTGCAGTGGTGGGATTAGTCTCCGCACCGACCCATTCCCTAGTGAGGGTTTAGGGTCAGGGTGAGCAAGGGCGTTAAGGTACGCGTGCGGCGACAGGTGTGGAGCCTGTTTAGGGAATGTCAGGAGTGCAGGGACACTGGCTCAGGGGAGCTTAGGAGGTCTCCATGTCCCCATTCCCTATCGCAGGGCCCACCATTGTTAAAGTTTCCCAGGTTCCCCCTTTATTATTTGATTATTGTATGTATAACGTGTAATACCTAAATTCGCCAGGTGGAGGCGGCGTATCCACCTGCACGTTTTATTATTTAAATGCGCCCCACTGGAGGCGGTGTATCCAGGGTCACGTGTGTCATGGGTCCGCCTTGCGGTATCATCTGCGTCCTGACACACGTGACCATGACACCCTCAAAATCGGGAACACAGTCCGGACGTGTTCCACATGAGAACCCCAATCACTAGAAAAGATCAAAATATCATCCAGATAGACGATCAAAAACTTATCCACAAGGTCACGGAAAATATCATTCATAAAGGACTGGAAGGCAGAAGGTGCATTAGTGAGCCCAAAAGGTATCACCAGGTACTCAAAATGTCCCTCCGGAGTATTAAACGCCGTCTTCCATTCATCCCCGTGCTTGATGAGAATAAGATTATACACCCCCCCTGAAGTCAAGCTTAGTAAACCAGCAGCCACTCTTAACTCTGGAGAATAAATCAGACATCAGAGGTAACGGGTACTGATATTTAACCATCATCTTGTTACGATAATCAATACACGGTCTTAATGAACCATCTTTTTTGGCCACAAAAAAAACCCCAGCACCTAAAGGTGACGAGGATGGTCTAATATGACCCTCCTCCAATGACTCCTTAATATAAGATCGCATAGCATCATGTTCGGGTACTGATAAGTTGAAAAGCCGACCCTTGGGAAATTTACACCCAGGCATCAACTCAATTGCACAGTCATAACTCCGATGAGGAGGCAAAGACGCAGACTTGCTCTCACTAAATAAATCAGAAAAATCGGCTAGATAATCAGGAATATCATGAGACTGAGGAGAGGTGGAGAAAACAGGAGCGTCCCTAAGAACACACTGACAACCCCAACTCACCACAGACCCAGATTTCCAATCCAAAACTGGATTATGAATTTGCAGCCAAAGAAAACCCAGAACAATAGAATCATGCAGATTATGCAGCACCAAAAATTTACAATTTTCTTGGTGGTCTGGGGCAACTCGCATTGTCACCTGGGTCCAAAACTGAGGTTTATTCTCCGCCAAAGGAGTAGCAGCAATACCCCGCAAAGGAATAGGCGTCCGCAGCGGCGTCATGGAAAAACCACAACGTTTAGCAAAGTCCAAATCCATCAGATTCAACGCTGCTCCTGAATCCACAAAAGCCTTCGTGGAAAACGTGGAAAAGGAGCAGATCAGAGTAATTGCCAAAAGGAACTTAGGTTGTACACTGCCCACAGCAGATGTGTGTGCAAAACGTTTCTCTTGTTTAGGGCAGACAGAAATCATATGAGGGGCGTCTCCACAGAAAAAACACAGCTTATTACACCTTCTAAACTCTTGACGTTGCGCCCAAGACAAAACCCCATCACATTGCATAGGTTCAGACATTTGTTCAAAAGGTGGCAGCGCCTCCCGTGTAGTTTTACGTTCACGTAAACGCCGATCAACTTGAATGGCTAATGACATAGAATCATCCAGACCAGAGGGAACAGGAAATCCCACCATAACATCTTTTACGGTCTCTGATAAACCCTTCCGAAAGAGAGCTGCCAATGCACTATCATTCCATGTAGTAAGGACCGACCACTTTCAGAATTTTTGACAGTATGACTCTGCAGAATCCTGACCCTGGTTTAATGCCAACAGGGTTCTCTCAGCTTGATCAACAGCATTAGGTTCATCATACAACAACCCCAAGGCTTGAAAAAATGCATCCACATTAGTCAGAATAGGATTTTCAGGTGTCAGAGAAAAAGCCCAATCCTGGGGATCGCCGCGCAGCAAGGAGATGACAATTTTATCCTGCTGCACAGAGCTCCGCAATGAGTTAGGCTTCAAGGTCAGAAATAATTTACAATTATTCTTAAAATTCAGAAATTTAGACCAATTCCCAGAAAACACATCAGGAGTAGGGATCTTAGGTTCAGCAGCATGTGACTGAATGAGATAGGTGGAAATTCTCTGCACTTCAGCAGCCAGCTACTCCACACGATCAGACAATTGCTTAATCTCCATTAGGAAAAAGAAAAAAAAATCCTCCTACGGCCCCAGAGAAAAAAGAGGAAAAAATATATAAAAAAAAAATTCTGACTTTTTTTAACAACTTTCTCCTGCTTTTGAGTACCCTAGAATCTGCGGTATGGCTGGTGATTCTGCTATGAATGGGTCACCGAGGAGAAAAAAGCAAAACTAGCTAAGTCACAGAAAACCAGAGAGGTTGGTAACTATGCAGATTGCAGATCCCTGATCTTACCACACAACTAGCAGTAGCCGTGGAGCGTGCCTACGATGTTCCTAGACGCCTCGTCACGGCCGGAGGACTAAATAAGCCTAAAGCAAGAAAAGGGAAAACTAACTGCCCCAGAGCAGACCCAAAAGGAATAGATAGCCCCCACACATGTATTGACAGTGAAACAAGATGAAGGCACAAACACAGGCAGGAAAATAGGCTGAGCAAATGATGGGGCCCAAACTAACTAGACAGGAAAGGATAGGAAAGACACTGTCTGCAACCTGCAAAAAACCCTACAAAAATCATGTCCAACACTTCTGATAGCAAAATTAACCCTGAAGTCACTAGACTTCTCCCACTATATGAGCACTCTGAAATATTCTGAGACAGAGCAAAAAGAGACCGAACTAGTAAGGGACAAAAAGCCAATTGGCAAAATACTGATAAATAAGAGTGGAAATTCAGCACAGCCCCCAGCAGGGGCTAGCTGACCACACCAAAAAACTGAATAGACCAACAAAATCAAGTGTGAACATTAGCAGAAAAACTTAGCTTTAGATGACTGGAACAGAGCTGAAAACCAAGAGCTGACAAGCCAGAAGGAATCACCAGCAACTGAATAGGGCGTCGGCTGTCTTAAATCCAATCTGAGACTCCTGAGATCCAATCGTCATCTTAATTCTCAGGTGGCAGATCTCCACCGATCAAATCAGCCTCTCTACCTCCTGTTACCACCAGAGGGAGTCTGGAAGGAGAACTCACAGCTGGTGAACCAGAGAATGAATTCACAACAGTAATAACTCAGGAACGCTTCAACGGATCCTAGCGATTCTGAGATTGTTTTTTCGTGACATATTGGGATTCATGTTAGTGGTAAATTTAGGTAGATAATTTCTGCGTTTATTTGTGAAAAAAATGGAAATTTGGTGAATATTTTGAAAATTTCGCAAATTTCGCATATTTTTTTACCCCACAAAAAATGATTTTTAGCCCACAATTTTTTATTTTCACAAGGGTAATAAGATAAATTGGACCCCAAAAGTTGTTGTCCAGTTTGTCCTGAGTACGCTGGTACCCCATAAGTGAGGGGACCACTGTTTGGGCACATGTTGTGGCTCGGAAGGGAAGTAGTGGTGTTTTGAAATGTCGACTTGATGGAATGGTCTGCGGGCATCATGTTACGTTTGTAGAGCCCCTGATGTAACTAAACAGTGGTAACCCCCCACAAGTGACCCCATTTTGGAAACTAGACCACCCTAGGAACTAATCTAGATGTGTGGTGAGCACATTGAACCCCCAAGTGCATCACAGAAGTGTATATGCAGAACCGTGAAAATAAAAAATATTTTTTTCCCTCAAAAAATGATTTTTAGCCCACTATTTTTTATTTTCCCAAGGGTAACAGGAGAAATTAGACCTCCAAAGTTCTTATGCAATTTTTCCTGAGTACACTGATACCCCATATGTGGGGGTAAACCACTGTTTGGGCACACGTCGGGGCTCGGAATGGAGGCAGCACTGCTCGAATTTTTGAACGCAAAATTGGCTGGAATAAATGGTGGCGCCATGTCATGTTTGGAGATGTGCCTAAACAGTGGAAACTCCTCAATTCTATCTCCAACCCTAACCCCAACACACCCCTAACCCTAATCCCAACCTTAATCATAACCCCAACACACCCCTAACCCTAATACCAACTCTAACCCTAATCACAAACCTAACCCTAATCCCAACCCCAACCCACCCCTAACCCTAGCCCTAACTCTAACCCTAGCCCTAACCCTAGCCCTAACCCTAGCCCTAACCCTAACCGCAGCCCTAACCCTAGACCTAGTCCTAACCCTAACCCTAGCCCTAACCCTAGCCCTAACCCTAACCCTAACCCTAGCCCTAGCCCTAACCCTAGCCCTTGCCCTAACCCTAGCCCTATTTCTAACCCTAACCCTATTTCTAACCCTAATTGAAAAATAAAAATATTTTATTTTTTGTCCCTATGGGGGGTGATAAGGGGTGAAGTGATTTACTTTTTTATTTTGATCACTGTGAGAGTTTATCACAGTGATCAAAATAAAAAAAAATAAATTTGCCGCTGGGAAATGCCGGCGGGCGCACTGCACATGCGCCCGCCATTCTCCAAGATGGCCGCGCCCATGGACCGGAACGGCCTGACGGCTGTACACCAGGACGGCCTGGGGGGTTAGTGAGTATCATGGGGGGGAGTGGAGGGAAGGGGGAGGGGGGCTGATTGTGACAGTGGCAGATGATCGGCCATGGCTGGATTGTAATATTTCATCAATTTTCATTGATGAAATATTACTATCGCTCTGATTGGCTGTTTCACTTTTAACAGCCAATCAGAGCGATCGTAGCCATGTGGGGGCGAAGCCATGCCCCCTGTGGTGAAAAACAAAGCCCCCTGTATCTGCGGGTTGGGTGACCTTTCAGTGACCCCGGTCACCCGACCCGCAGGGGGGTTTTAAAGTCATGACGCTACATAGGCGTTATCGGTCGTTTTGGCATGACTTTTCATGACACCTATGTGGTGTCAAAGGTCATGAAGGGGTTAAAAATGGGTTGTGGCTAGCTCTTCCAGCAAGACAATGACCCAAAACATACAGCCAAAGCAACAAAGGAGTGGCTCAAAAAAAAGTACATTAAGGTCATGGAGTTGCTTAGCTAGTCTCCAGACCATAATCTCATAGAAAACTTATGGAGGGTGTTGAAGCTCCGAGTTGCTAAGTGACAGCCTCAAAATTTTAATGATATAGAGATGATCTGCAAAGAGGAGTGGACCAAAATTCCACCTGACATGTGTGCAAAACTCATCATCAACAATAAAAACGTCTGACTACTGTGCTTGCCAACAAGGGTTTTGCCACGAATTTTTAAGTCTTGTTTGCCAGAGAGATCAAATACTTATTTCTCACTGCAAAATGCATGATGGCACCAGTGATGTAAAACCAGAATAGTTTCCTCCAGCACACTGCCTGTTGGGGTGGTTTATATAAAGTTATGTGAGGATCTGGTTTTAGTTGACCTCCAAAGAGCAGGTGGGAGGGGGTCTGCATATATTACTCCACCTGCAGTGTCACTACAGGACCTGTGTGATGTCAGGATCATGTCATCAGTCACATGATGGAGGAGTCGCAAGGTCTGGTCTTCACCATAGTGGAGTTTGGAGTGTGACTGTTTGAGGTTGTGGACAGGTGTCTTTTATACTGATAACAAGTACAAACAGGCGCCATTACTACAGGTAATGAGTGGAGGACAGATGAGCCTCTTAAAGAAGAAGTTACTGGTCTGTGAGAGCCAGAAATCATGTGTGTTTTTAGGTGACCAAATACTTATTTTCCAACATAATTTGCAAAATAAATCTTGCCAAATCAGACAAGGTGATTTTCTAGATTTGTTTCTCATTTTGACTCTCACAGATGTCGTCTACCTATGATGTCAATTACAGGCCTCTCTCATCTTTTCACATGGGGGAACTTGCACAATTGGTGGCTGACTAAATACTTTTTTCACCACTGTATATGTGTGTATATATATATATATATATATATATACATATATATATAGTTAAGTTTTAATCAATATCTCACTGAATACAAGATCAGTTTCCAAACCCATAACATAAAAATAAGGTTAAAATATAACTTTCATGACAAAATCTTCAGTTTTACTCAAACTAATTGATGCAAGAATGGATACACCCCAAATCAAAAACTACTACATCTAGCACTTTGTATGACCTCCATGCTTTGTAAGGACAACACCAAGTTTTCTAGTAATGGACACGTTTCCGACATATTAAACATCTATCTTTTCCATTTTTTCAAGAACGACCTCTTTTAGAGCCTGGATGCAGGATGGAGAGTGATGCTCAACTTGTCTCCTAAGAATTCTCCATGGGTGTTCAATTGGGTTCAGATCAGGAGACATACTTGACATTAAATCACTTTTACCCTGTTCTTCTTCAGAAATGCAACAGATGCGTGTTTTGTGTCATTGTCTTGTTGGAAAAGTGCACGTTTACCAAGGGCACAGAGTGAGGGTAGCATATTTTCTTTCAACATAGAGCAGAACATCTGTGAAATGTAGCTTTTCGATACCAGCAGCACTCATGCAGCAGCACATAAGGACATCTGCTGCAATGTGATACACTGGGGAAAATAAGTATTTGATACAATAGAAGCACAGAACTTAATTTTTGGTACAGAAACCTTTGTTTGCAAATACAGAGGTCAGACATTTCCTGTAGTTGTTAACCAAGTTTGCACAAACTGTAGCAAGGATTTTGGCCCACTCTTCCTTATTGATATTGTCCAGATCTTACTGAAGGAAAGAGGTTGATGACCAAAATCTCACATAATATGACCCCATCCATCCTCCCCTCAGTACAGTGCACTCATCATGTCACCTTAGCAGAAATGGCTATTATCCAAGTGTGATCCAATTGTTTTCCACAGACCCATACACCTGAATGGGTGAATGCCATCTGTTTGCCATCTGACATCGGAAACAAATTGTGCATGCTGCAGTACTTTTTTTACGGACATTTGTACAGCCCCATACAATAACGGGTGCAAGTGCTATCCGTAAAAACAAAGGATAACACTCATCAAGTAATATGGGTGTCTCCACAAGCCTTTACTATGTAAGTCAATGGAGCCTAGTTCTAGGGAATACATTTTGTGGGAGTGCGTCTTTAAACTCAAGGTAACTAGAGGTCTCAAACTGCATTCCTCAAGGGCCGCAAACAGGTCATGTTTTCAAGATTTCCTTAGCATTGCACAAGGTGCTGGAATCATTATCTGTGCAGGTGACTCAATTATCACCTGTGCAATGCAAGGAAATCCTGAAAACATGACCTGTTTGCGGCCCTTGAGGAATGCAGTTTGAGACCTCTGCTGTAGACCATAGGGTATCAAGCACACTTTTATACGAAATATTTTCTTATATGTTCTTAGGTGCGGCTACTTGCTCTAAATGTAAAAGATGTATTGTTTTCCAATATATTAATGTTGCATTGGTCTTAATGCAATATTTTGCCTCTTTGTGGTCCACTTGTAGATTTCTTTACTGCAAGTTCACGTGAGTCATGTCAGTTTAAATTTTATTGATATTTCTGGAATTTGGCTCCTGCACCATCTTTTTCTTCTTTGTGACGGATCATCACTGAGCAAGTGTTTGTCTTCTCCTTGTCAAAATATACCGTTCCTCCGTATAAAGCTTCATACTTCTGCTCAACGGCTTCTCTCCGAATTTCTACAGAACAGCAATCTTAAGTGAAAATAACTGTCTCATTTCATGTTAATTACTTCTCCTAAGTTAAATTTATTTTGAGAGTGTGTGTTCTTTGTAGGTATCACCCTGTGGTCTTACATCTTAATATGCCATCTGGATGAGTACCTTCCCATTAGTCAAAAGTAACTATGTGTTAGTATTTGCATTTATATTGCATTTAGGTGTAATGCATCTCATAGCAGTGGATAATATGCTCGCTGTTTCCCCCCGCATATTACACTTTTGAAGGAACTGCTTTATTCTTAATCAAAGGATTTGCCAGAAAAGCTGCCTCAGCCAGCAGAATTTTAGTGGAAAAAAATGTAAAGTTATATGAAGTATTATGTAATTACATGTTGAAAATTACATCTTCCAAACAAAGTGTATTATTAGCAACGGCCCATTGATCAGGACTCCTCTGTTCTCAGTGCTGTGATGATTCTAATCATTGGGTACCCACTATGTGTCCAAATGCTTTAAGATTCACATTTCTCAATTAATTTATTCCAAATGCTAAATTATTCGCTCCTAAGGAGGATCTGTGAACACAATTCAAGTTCTCTTTGTTTTTATTATGGGTGACACCCATGTAGATATAAAAATGAATATCAAATTCCATATTCCACAATGAAGCAGGAAGACATTATTTGCCAAATTAGAGTCATTGCCCTCTGTCATTGTGCTCTCTGCAAGCTCCATGCATGACCACGCTCTAGCCAATTTCCATAGCCGATTTTCTACGTAGACATGTAGCATGCACTACTTATGTCCCTGTTACAGGCTAGAGTAATGCATGCTATGTAAAGACTGCTCCTGCACCTGTACTCAATGTAGATAAGCACAAAGAGCTGCACACAAAGCCAGTCACGCCCACAATTTGCGCTTATTTCCAATATGGCTATCTGATCCGGTCTTAATGATAATACTAAATATCCTTAATATCCTTAAGGTGTATTTAAGGCATTTATTTACCTATATTTACTCCTCCTTGGTCAGGCCTCATCTGGAATACTGCGTCCAGTTCTGGGAACCACATTTTAAAAAAGATATTGGAAAACTGGAACAAGTTCAAAGAAGAGCTGTCAGGATAGTGAGCGGACTGCAAAGTATGTCCTATGAGGAATGGTTAAAGGATCTGGGAATGTTTAGCTTGTAAAAAAAGAAGGCTAAGAGGAGAATTAATAGCTGTCTGCAAATATCTGAATGGATGTCAGTGTAGAAGGATCATCCTTATTCTCATCTGCACATGGAAACAGAAGAAGCAATGAGATGAAACTGAAAACGGAGAAGATACAGATTAGATTCTAGAAAAATTTTTTGACAGTGAGGGTGGAGAGGCTGCCATGAGAGATGGGGGGCTATCCTTCAATGGAAGTCTTCAAACAGAGGCTGGACAGACAGGCGTGAGCAAGGAGTTGGACACCATGACCCTTCAGGTCCCTCCCAACTCTAACATTCCATGATTCTATGATATTTTGATTATGCTACATAATTGTTAATGAGAATTACATAAATTAAGCCATAGACACCTTTCAGCAGAAAATTCTGAATGACCAGTAAATGGAAACTTTATTCTCTAAGCCCATAGGATTGTGATGCAGAAATAATATTTTGGTACTAAATATCTCAGAACACTGTGAACCGTTAATTGTCCAGGTCAAGCACAAGGGATAGATAGGATTTCCAATCTTCCCTCTCTGCTAGTGTTTCTAAATTTGTGGATTTCTGCAGTATTTTACTGCCTTCTTCCTAGTTCTGCAAGAGGACACATGCATACAATAGATTTGATAAAGTTTCCACATTTTGCAAAAGTTGCATAGAAACAGAAAGCTATTTTAGAAAAGTAATTTTTCTCAAAGGTAATTCTTGTTTTTATATTCGTGGATGAGTCTTGGAGCCCTCCTCTATTAACTCAGGGTTTGTGCACACAGCCTTATTTTCAGGCAGAGTGCTATGCAACAAAACATTGGATCGCACTCGGACCAATGTTATTCTATGGGGTAGCGCACTTTAGATTTCTTCCTTGCACCGACTAAGTCCAAGGAAAAAAATGCTGCATGCCCCAGTTTGATCTGATATTCAGAAAGCACTCGGCCATGCAAGCCAATAACATAAGTCCATGGAAAACATCAGACTGCAATCAAAGTCTGAGTGCAGTCTGATTTTCATGGACCAGCAGAATAGAGAAGATGGAGATTTTTTTTCTCTATCATCTCCTCATCTGAGAGAATCTGATCACAATGTGATCAATTTCTGATCAGACTTTGATCAGCGTGTAATTTGCATAATCGACCCGATTCACTAGGTAAAGAGATTATACGGTCGTCTACACCTAGCCTACATATTACTTGCAATTTATTTGAATATATTGGTCAGTATTCCATTAGCAACTGGGATTCCACAAAAATCTTCTTCTTGATTATTTTTAAAAGCCATGCTTGTATAATATTTTTTTACTGGGTAGACCAATCATTACGTTTTAGTAAAAACAATTGTAAGACTAAACTGAATCTGCTGTGAATGAGATAAACAATGTGAAACATATAGAAGTAGACAATTATAACATATGGAAATCAGCACAGAGTTTCTGGTAGATGGTAACACATTGGAATTGATCGAAACAATCAAGAACTGGAGAGCTGAAATCCAACTTGATTTTTTAAAATTTATTTTAGACATCTTACAAAAAATATCACGGACAGCCAACACTATATATGGACACATTGTAAAACCACAATAAATCATTAAGATTATAAGTGACACATGTCTGCAGCGCACAATTCTGATATGAAGACATTTGCTTTGTTCACTGTAAACTATAAAATGATAAGTACAGTTATAATGATGTGCGTAAGTTTCTCCAGCTTCAAAAATTACAGACGCATCAATATTTTTATGGACAGGGTATTTTTTGCAGACTGCACAGGAATTTCTGGACAGTTTGCAACTCTGCTGAAAACTTTAAATTGGTTTTTTTTTTTTTTTTGCTCTCACTAACCAATATCGGGTTATTTTTCTTAAAAACTGACACCTCTGCACCACTATAGATACTATACAGTGTTGGCCAAAAGTATTGACACCCCTGCAATTCTGTCAGATAATACTCAGTTTCTTCCAAAATGTTTTAGGCTTTTTCAGGTAAGTTTTGGCAAACTCCAGCCTAGCTTTTTTATGTCTCGGGGTAACAAGTGGGGTCTTCCTGGGTCTCCTACCATACAGTCCCTTTTCATTCAGACGCTGACGGATAGTACGGGTTGACACTGTTGTACCCTCGGACTGCAGGGCAGCTTGAACTTGTTTGGATGTTAGTCGAGGTTCTTTATCCAACATCCGCACAATCTTGCGCTGAAATCTCTTGTCAATTTTTCTTTTCCGTCCACATCTAGGGAGGTTAGCCTCAGTGCCATGGGCTTTAAAATTCTTGATGACACTGCGCACGGTAGACACAGGAACATTCAGGTCTTTGGAGATGGACGTGTAGCCTTGAGATTGCTCATGCTTCCTCACAATTTGGTTTCTCAAGTCCTCAGACAGTTCTTTGGTCTTCTTTCTTTTCTCCATGCTCAAAGTGGTACACACCAGGACACAGGACAGAGGTTGAGTCAACTTTAATCCATGTCAACTGGCTGCAAGTGTGATTTAGTTATTGCCAACACCTGTTAGGTGCCACAGGTAAGTTACAGGTGCTGTTAATTACACAAATTAGAGAAGCATCACATGATTTTTCGAACAGTGCCAATACTTTTGTCCACCCTCTTTTTTATGTTTGGTGTGGAATTATATCCAATTTGGCTTTAGGACAATTCTTTTTGTGTTTTTTCATTTAAGACAAATTAAATGAAGATAATATTAACAAAGAATTTGTGTTTGCAATCATTTTCAGGAAGAAACTGAGTATTATCTGACAGAATTGCAGGGGTGTCAATACTTTTGGCCAACACTGTATATGCTGATTTTATAACATGCTGCTATGGGAATTCTCTAGAGTACCTATCGTATATCTTTCAGGGCTCCAGAAACGCAACCATTAAATACATGGCATATTGTATAGACTGTAAATCAAATTGTAGAATAATAGAGAAAGCTTGTGAGTTGCCTTCCACCTACAGGAATGACCACCTTGCCATTATGTCTCATCATTGTGGTCTATATCCTTTGTGTTTCTTATGCAGCCTCCAATTTTATCTACCAAGTTTACATTTAATTGACCTCTACAATTCTGCTTTCTAAATTAATTAGGCTGGTTTTCACATTAGCATTTTTTTGCACAGCACATCGTGCGCGTCCATGCGCATGTGTCCTGCGCCCCTATGTTTAATATGGCGTGCGCATGGTCTAGCGTTTGTACGCGTTCGTATGCGTTTTCGTGCTCATGCGGTTTTTTAAGGTATGCGCCTAGGCGCGCCAGATGCAACCTGTTGCATTTTTTGGGTCCGTCCAACAGCGTCAAAAAAACACATGCGCGCGGAATGCGACAAAATAACACATTACAGTCTATGGGAACACAGGCGTGCACATGGACATGCGCACGCCTGCGTTACAAAACACATGCATTTTAACATGGCTTGAAACTGGTTAAAACGCTTGCGTCTAAAAAACGCAAACGCATGATGCGCTTTTTGCATGCGTTCCTATTGCGCACGAAGTGCTGCGCTAAATAACGCTAATGTGAAAGTAGCCTTAGAAAGTGCTTTCAGGGAAATCTTGGATGCCAACCCCCTTTGTGCTGTTCTGATTCAGCCTCTTGAGCTGTAGAATATGTGGGAAACGTATTCATATTTCTCATAACTGAAAAAATGCAGTTTGCAATTGTCATGATCATTTGTTTCCCTTGTGTTTGCAATTAAAGATCCAGTCTTTGGGTTAGCTGCCTCCTCTATTTTAAATATTAGCAATGACCTGTCATTGACAGACTGGAGGGAGGAACAGGGGCAGGGGAATCCCAGACAGGGAGATGAAGACCCAGTGCACAGTTCATCCCCTGTGCACCAAAATCTGTTTAGCAGAAAACTTCAAATGGTGATATAGAAGAGTCACAAAGTGGATATCTTCACCAAAGATATCAATGTAATTTTTATTACAGCAACATTATAGTCATGTATTTAATTTACATTTCAAAATCATGTTCTCTTTAATTTGCAGGTAACTTCAAGCTTGAATGATCAGAGCTGGAATAAAAGATACTACATAACAGGTGTCATTTTTATTGTTATTCTGTTACCTACACAGCCATACAATAACTTACTGATATGATCCTAGTTGGCTATTTGAACTTCCAGCATCTCCTTTAAGAGGTGCGTAGATCATTTTTCCATTATCCAGAACAAATGACACAATGGAAACAGGGTTCTGTTTTTACTGCCAACCCCATATTGAATAAACTCTTTAATGTGGTAGAAAACATGTAGTTTACACATGATCTCTGTCATTTTCACAAACCTTGCATAAATGAATAGGTCAAGCTAAGAACTATGTAATATGTCTTATCAGAGAAATATGCTTCATTCTCTACTTAAGAGGCAGGGTGGAGTAGAAATGACCCAAAACTCCTCATTCAATCAGTATCTGACTACAGTTTCCTTTTGTAGCCAGTAGGTTAGCAAAGGTACACTGCAGGATGATTCAGAACAAGCGTTCATTTCCCGATAACCAAGAAGTGTAAGCAGGTTGCTGTTTACCTGATGAGCAAACTCACTTGTTGGACGCTCATTCCTTTTGTGAACCAATCTATTAGGGCAGTTTCACACGTCCAGATAATTCCGGTACCGGAAAAACTGGTACCGGAGCTATCCGTGTCCGTGTGCATATGTATGCCATCCGTGTGTCATCCGTGTGCTATCTGTATGTCCGTGTGCTATCTGTATGTCCGTGTGCTATCTGTATGTCCGTGTGCACATCCGTGTGCTGTCCGTGTGCTGTCCGTATGTCCATGTTTTTGAAAAATTATTTTCAATGTTAACCCTTTGACTTTTAAAAACGCACACGGATCCCACACGGACAGCACACGGACAGCATCCGTGTGCGGTACGTGCTTACACGGACCCATTGACTTGTATGGGTCCGTGTGATCCATGCTGTTGCACAAAAATGGACATGTCAGTGTGTTTTGCACACGGACACACGGTCCGTGAAAACACACTGACAACTGCATAGACACATTCATTCGAATGTGTCTACGTGTGTCAGTGTCTCCGGTACGTGAGAAAACTGTCACTACCCGTACCGGAGACACTGACATGTGAAACTGCCCTTATGCTGCACAATCATTGTTCTCAGTACCACATCATCCTGTGTAAACAGTAATTGCACCGTCAAGAATAATAGCATCCTATGCAAACTGAAGAATCTATTACAGTTTGCTAGGTGCTAGAGATGGGTGTGTCATGTCTGCCTTGTCTGTTTTGCCTCAAGAACCCCTGGAGCGGTGTGTATGCGCATCTCGTGTCTGCTATATTGCATGTTCCCTACAGCAGTGTGCACACTCACCTCATGTCTGTTGAGCTGCAGGCTGCCTGCGTTTCTGCTCTGCCTTCTGTGATCATCTCGTCATGTCTAGAATCCCTGATCATGTTTCCTTCCTATGTTCTAGCATAGGCTGGTTCTGCATTTGTCTCTGAATGTCTGAAACCCTGATCATGTGACCTTTCCTAGAATCCTGCACTGTCCAATTCTGCAATTGTATCTGCATGTCTGAAACCCTGATCATGTGACCTTTCCTAGGATCCTGCACTGTCCGGTTCTGCAATCGTCTCTGCATGTCTGAAACCCTGATCATGTGACCTTTCCTAGGATCCTGCACTGTCTGGTTCTGCAATCGTCTCTGCAGGTTTGAAGCCCTGATCATGTGACCGCGCTCTGTGATCCTAGAGGACCTGAACTGGAAGCTCTTCCCTGGTCCTGACCCGGAAGTGGAGGTGCTATGCCCTATATCAGACCGCCCCTTCCTATGCTCAGGGCCTGAGTATTGTGTTGCTTCTCTGCATGGCCACTTGGTCTGTGAGGTTGCTCCCTCTATTCTGTGCCCTTGCACTCTGCTCTGTAGTGCATCTCTGCACACGCTCCATGCTCGTATTTCATCTCTTGTCTCGTGCCTTGTCTAGTGTTTGTCCTTCGTGTTATGTTTTGTCTTTGCCCTGCTTTGCCTTGTAGTCCTTGTTTGCTCTGATTCTGTTCCTTGTTTCTTTCCATGTTTCCTGTCTCGCTTTGCTTTTTGGCTTCAGGTACCCCACTCTGTACCCTGTCCCTGACGTGTCTCCCTACACGTGCAAGCCTCTGTCTCTGTACCCTGTCCCTGATGTTTCTCTCTACACGTGCAGGCCTCGTCTCTGTACCCTGTCCCTGGCGTGCCTCTCTGCACGTGCAGGCCTCCGCTCTGTACCCTGTCTAGTCCCAAGGTTCTCCCTTGGCCCGGCTCAGGGCTTCGGCCTACGCTCCGCTGCTAGACTCTGTCCCTGTTCCTGGCGTGCCCCTTGGTATGCGCAGGCCTCACCTCGTACCTTGCCCTGGCATGTCCTTTGCATGCGCATGGTCCTGTCTACTACTCTATGCCTTGTCTCTGATACTTCGTGCACTCTTGCACTTTTCGTACAAGGCTTTGCCATGCTATCGCATGCGTCTCTGTCCTGTACCGTTGCCTAGCCCTGCCTTGTGGCTCCGTGCCTCCGTGCACGTGCCTGGTCGCCTGTGCCTGCCTGGTGTGCCTCAGCTATGCCGCCTCTAGCTGTGCTCGCCTGTGTGCCTCAGCCGTGCCCCCGTTCAGTGCTATAGTGGCTTCCGGCTGCATGGCCGCAGCGGTGCCGCCTCTAGTCGTGCCCGCCTGCTTATGCCATCGTCGGTACCACCTGCCGGTGCCCCCAGCTGTGGTCTCCGTGCTCCCTTGCACGCACGCTGGTTCTCGCACTGTGCCTTTTCGTGCTACTCTTGCACAAAGTCTTTTGCTCTCTTTGCTCTGCTCTGAACCCTAGTTTGCCTGCCGGATTCCGTAACCTGCCGACCGCTGCCAAAGGTCCAGACCTAGATGACTGCAGCCTGATGTCCGGAGCTAATGTCCGTAGCCTGATTCCTGGACCATGTCGGTCGATGCCAGCACCCCAGATTCCGATGCCATTGAACCCGTCCCTGGCGTGCCCTCGCACGCGCAGGTCTCCGTCCTTGTACCCATCCCTGGCATGCACCTTGGCATGCGCAGGCCTCCGTCCTGTGAACCTGAACCTGGCGTGTCCGTTGACACGCATCATGTCGTTAACCCTGTCTTGTTTCCTTGCATGGAACCCTGGCTGACTTTCGGATGTCCGGATCCTGAGGATCACCTACTGAGCTTCAGAACCTGATGTCCCGGTTGATCTTTGCTTGCTGTCCGGGGTCTGATGTCATCGTGCCTCCGCCTACCATCTGCACGTACCATGCTTGGACTTTGGCGTGCCCTTGCACGCACCTTGCTATGTTGTCCCTGTTCTGGTTAAGTTTGTACCTGATGTTATCCCTGAAGCCTTCCTTAAATGAAGTTTCTTTGAACTAACGTCTCGTCTCGCCTTGTCTTGTTTCCCTGAGCCGGCCGTCTGGTCCAGCTGTCGTGGTGGCTCACCCCCTTGGTCTTGCCCCTGACACTCCCTGTATAGGGGGTGGTTCTTACTAGGTTAGCTCGCCCTAGGTGGGTGGGTGCCACGGTCCAGAGGGTCAACTCATTCAAAGAAGAAACGACTCAGCGTAAGCTGACGCTCGTCACAGGGTGAATTTGTTAGAGTGGAATTAAATTCTATTCAACTTTAACAAAAATTCATGTTTTCCAGAATATGAATTTTTTGTAATTTGCTTAACGTGAATTAAGCAATATGGTGGGCCATGCAGCCTCTGATTTGCTTAACAGTATAGGGCCAGCAAAAAGATTAAAAGACTCAATATCCTAATACTCATTTCAAAGCTCACCTTTCTGACCTTCTCCACTGTGCGCTACCTGTCGGTTCTCTTCTTTCTACTGTTGCGCCCCACATCTGTAGCTTCATTCATCTAGATCAGGACTTTGGGGAGGGCATTTTACTTGTGAAGACACCGCACGCACTGTGGTGGACTGAACTGTAAAGAAGTGGAGAAACTGTCGACACACCGCCCTTGAAGATGTTTTGAGTGTTTTTTTATCTATGTTTTGGCTTGCAGTACTTAGCTAACCAGTGGATATTGTTAATTATTGTGGCCAATCCATGGTGGAAGAAGTTATGCTGTCAAAGGAATTCAGTTCCTGTTGTTAGGAGGATTGTGACAAGCACTAAACAGAGACGGGACTCTGATCCTAATGTTAGCAGACTTGCATTGAAAAGGGTGTTGAGTGCGAAGAAGGGACACCACCATACTCGAATAGCATGCTCTCAATCTAACAAGAATTAAGTAGCATAGAGATTCTTATGCAACTGGAATTACAGCAAACACTATCTATACTAGATAAGAAGCAACAATGTAGCTAGACCTGATGGTCACAGAGAAGATGGCCAGGCTGGGACACATGTCCTCTTACAGAAAGCCAAAGATGCAGTGCAACAACAAGAAGCATCTGGCCCTCATTAGAGATGAGCGAATATGTTCAGAAAATGATCGCAAAACATAAATTCTGCACGAATATGGTACATTCGGATTTGTGATCGGTAACATGAGCATTTCCCTGCTAGCATCGTGAGAAAGTCACACGGTGCAGAGGCGAGTTCACCGGGAGAATTTCACTGTGGTGAACTTGCCTCTGCACTGTGTGACTTTCTCACGATGCTAGCGGGGATCTCATTGAAGTCACCACAGTTCAGTCCAGCTGGGAACGCAGCTTCAGTGATGTCACAGCTAGTCACTGTGGCTGCGCTAGCAGCAGTTCAGTGACCAGTGGTTTTCAGCCTGGACGGTTGCATCTTGGCACCGTCCTGGTTGAAAACTATTTCTCCCCCAGACATGGATTGAGGCGTGGGACAGAACGATGGACAGGTATGGTATATTGTTGCATTTTTATTTTAATTCTCTTACAGGAGAACGAGGCGAGGGCATCAGTGGAATGGTCGATGCAGTAAGTATGGCTTAATTAAGACCTATTAAAGGTGTCTGCATCATATTTTCAATTAAAGGACTTTATTCTGGCTGTGTCATTATTTACCATGTACCTATAGGATTCGTAATGGATTTGTGTCTTTTAGACGCCTCTCCATTACTAGCCTTGGGGCTTGATGTCACCTAAGAAACAAAGTGACATTAACCCTACAAATATGAACCCCACTTGCCACCACTACAAGGCAGGTGGGAAGAGCTGGCAAAGCACCATAATTGTTGTATCTAATAGATGTGCCTTTTTTGGGCAGCTGCGAGCTGCTATTTTTAGGCTGGGGGGTCAACATCCATGGCCCCTTACCAGCCTGAGAATACAAGCCCCCAGCTGTCAGCTTTAGCAAAGCTGGTTGTCAAAGATGGAGGGGACCCCACTTTGTTTTTTTAAATTCTTTATTTACAGCGCAAGAGTGGCTGATGAATACCCCAATCATCCGCTCCTGCTGTCACTGTTATTAGCGGCAGCAGGTGTCGGATGATGGCAGCGGCTGTCCCATCAGCTGACACCAGTGACTGGAGATAAACTTTATACCTCCGATCACAGCTGAGCACTCACGCTGTCTTTTGACAGCATGGGAACCACGGCCCTCAGACCGGCAGAAGTGGTTTCACCGCAGATCAGAAGCAGTGTTTACCGCACTGTCATACATATGACAGCCTGTCAAACACTGAATTGTCAGGCCCCCAATTCAAGTGAATGAACTTCGGGTCCGCTTTGCTGGCTGACAGTCTGTATGTATGCCATCTAGGGTATGTGCACACAGTTAGGAATGGCTCAGTATTTGCTCAGGATTTGTTGCAGGTGAAATCTGCACCAAATCTGCATATGAGATCACTGGCAGGTCACCTTCGTTTTTGATGTTTTTTTTACATGCGTTATTTCCGCATGCATTTTTGATTTGTTTTTTTCATTGCTGTTAAGGGCTAGCGGAACGCACCAAATAATGAAGATGGTAAATGGTATATGGTGGAGTGGCTCATTCCAGAGCCCTGCCAAACTGGAGGGAGATAATGAATCCCACCTTAGCCCGTTCTGAGGGGAATCGCATAGCCAACAGCTCAAGCTGAATAGAGCAGTGGCTCACGAAACCCCTACAGGAGACGCTGTCACCCGAGAACTTATTGGGCAGCGGGAGAACGTCAGAACAGGAATGGACATGAATGCGCGGGAAACAACCTCTGCAGCTGCCTGTACAGTGACTGCAGTGACATCTGCAGCTAAGGCTGACCGCTCAAAGAGCTGAAAACCTGCCCTCCAGCTGCTGGACATATCTCTACAGACGCTGATCGTCCAACAAGCTAGCCAGACCCTGACGCTATGATAATATTAAGGGCATGTGGAATGCACAAAATAATGAAGATGGTATAGGGTGCATTCGCAGCCCGGGGTCCACTGTGCAGAGGTGTAAACTGCAGCTAGACAATGACGAATGGGATATGACAGGAGGTAGCCGGACACCGGCGGGTAACCTCTGACCCGGTGCGTGCAAGGACAGACTCTGCTACCTTACAGAGTCCATACTAGCTGGCGTATAAGCGTGACCTGTTAAGCGTCACAGGTCATGACTCAGTGTAAATTACCGCTCAGAGTGGGTACTATGTCTACCCTGGCGGCCGCCACTAACCAGCATTAGCACAGTGCTGGAAAGTGCACCTATCTGCGCATGGCGCCATTCTGGCAGACACTGGGGTATCAGCGGTATGTGATGCCTGTACAGACTGACGCCCACAGGCGCTACAGGAAGGAGAGCTGAGTACACTGCGGCGCTAAGCAGTGCTTGGTACTGACTCTAACTATAAGACCCTAACTCATGCGTGTCAAAGGGAGGGAGTCTTAATGAGTCAGTCACCAGTCTCATACATTCATCATCACTCATACCTCTAAACAATATAGAATCAATGTTTATCATAGCGCATGGCCGGGTCAGCCATGCAAACCTTTTATAGCAGCGTCCATCCAGGACCTTCCTGATGGTCCAATCCGAGCTGGAGAAGGACCTGAACATGTGACCTCCAATCTCCAATGAGAGATCATCCCATGGACATGCTCAGTGGACCAAAAGGATGACTTAGTCCCTGGAGTCGTTTGCTGCTGACCAGCATGCGTTGCTATAGCTGGACCAAAGGTGGCAGCAGCAACCAAACCCACAATGCTGGTGTGAGCAGAGCACTGGGATCAATGAGTCTACTGAGCAGACTCCACTGTGGCTGGAGAAGAATGGAAGACCGCTGAAGGCAAGGCTCGGGATTCCTGCTGTGCAGCAACAGGAGCCCGACGCCTAACATTTGCATGGGTTTTTTGTCACTTGAAATAAAGCCAATTTAAAGTTGCCTTCTGGGAAGGAAAAACTGTGATTTCCTGATTGCAGATCTATTGGGGTGTGTTCCCACGGTCACTAAACGCTCCAGGTTGGACACTGCATACATCCGCAATGTCCAACCACCAACATCCAGCTGTTACAGCATAGTGGATGGGAATTCAAAAATCCTTTGCCCACTATGCGTGCACTGGCACCCGCAGAGACAGATATGCGGTGCGTCTTTCCAGACCGCAGCATGTCAATTTATGTAGCTGCGTAAATTTCCCATTCACTATCATTAGATGCTGGAAAACTGCATTATCTTCCTAGTCACATGAGTATTAATTGCAGGAATGCTGCTTGCTATGCATGTGTACTAATTTAAATAATGGTGAATCTTGTGACTCAGCCAGAAGTACATGACACAGGAAGTGAAGGAAAGCACAGAGAGAGGTCCCCTCCTTTTTAATAAATAAATAATAATTAAAAAAATTATTGTGGGGTCTCCCTACATTTGTTAACCAGCCAGAGCAAAGCTGACTACTGGGACTAGCATTTCAGGCTGGTAAGGATCCAATATCCTTAAACCTAACCAGCCTGATCATAACAGGCTGCAGCTGTCTTCTTACCTTGGATGGTTTGCAAAAATAGTGGGATCCCCTCCAAAAAATAGAGTGGGGTCCCCCTATTTTTTGTTAACCAGCCAAGAAGAAAGCAGACAGCTGCAGCCTTGTATTCTCAGGCTGGCAAGGACCATGGATTTTGGCCCTCACCAGCCTAAAAATAGCAGCAGGCAACCACCCCACAATTGGCACATCCAAAGATGCGTCAATTGTGGCACTTTACCTGGCTTTTCCCACTTGCCCTGTAGCGGTGGCAAGTGAGGTAATATTTGTGCGGTTGATGTCACCTTTGTATTGTCAGGTGATATCAAGCTCACGGCTTAGTAATGGAGAAGCGTCTATAAGACACCTTTCCATTGCTGATCCTATAGATGTATGGTAAATAAAGACACAGCCAGAATAAAGTCCTTTAATTGAAATAATGACACAGACTTCTTTAATAGGTCTTAATTAAGCCATACTTACTGCATCGACCATTGCACTGATGCCCTCGCCTCGTTCACCTGTAAGAGAATTAAAATAAAAATGCAACAATATCCTTACCTGTCCTCCAAGAAGATATACACACAGTACCATAATGAGTCCAGCTCTGCCACATCTGGATGCCTTTGCTTGAATTGTGGCATTATGCCACCACTCGGCCTGACATCCAGAACACAGCCGAGCTTGAAGATGATGACCGCTGATGACCGGCGATAACTCAGTCCCTGGCTGTAATGTGCACTGCAGTTCTTACGGGTCAGCTTGGCTAGTGACCGGAGACAACCCCGTCCCCGGTGGTCACGTGCACAGTTCTCGCAATCACCTCAGCTCATCGCAGGAACTGCAGTGATCGTGTACTTCCGGCTGAAACAAGGTACGACATTATTTAAATTAGTACACATGCATAGCTACCTGGGTTCCTGCACTTAATACACACGTGACTAAGAAGATAATGTGGTTTTACTGCATCTAATGATAGTGAGTGGCTAATTTATGCAGCGGAGGCGGAGCATCTCCATTACATAATTTGACATGCTGTGGTCTGGAAAGATGCGCTGCATGTGCGTCTCCGCATGGAAGCCGGAGGCATCTCATTATGCATAGTGGAGATGGGATTTCATGAAATCCCATCCACTATGCTGTAACATCTGCCCACTGAGGATTGATGCTGCGGAGGTACGGGTGGTGAAAAAACACTGGAAAAATAAAGGTTGACTTTTTTGCAGTGTATATGCTGCAGAAAAGTCAAGGACAGCTGGATGTGACCTCACACTAGGCTCTGCTGCCTCTAGAAGGCAGAGCTGCATGATGTATCCATACAGCTTGTCATCCAGCAGAGCGGATCCGAACCCCATTCAGTTAAATGGGGGGCCCAACAATACAGTGTTTGACACGCTGTTATATGCATGACAGAGCAGCAAACACCGCTTCTAATCGATGGTGAAACCATCACCGCTGGTCAGAGAGACGCGATTCCCACACTGTCAAAAGACAGCAGGAGCGCTCAGCTGTGATCGGAGTTATAGAGGTTACCTCTGGTCACTGGTGTCAGCTGATGGGACAACTGCTCCTATCATCTGACACCTGCTGCCGCTAATAACAGCAAAAGCAGGAGCACATGATGGGAGTATTCATCAGCTGCTCCTGTGCGGTAAATAAATGATCTAAAAAAAAACTGCATGGTATCCCCCCTATCTTTCATAACAACAAAACTCACAGCTGGGGGCTTTAGCCATCAGATGTCAGCTTAAGAAAGGCTACTTATTAAGAATAGAGGGGTCCCCACGCTGTCCCCACACAAGTTCACCACAGTGAAATTTTCCCGGTGAACTTGCGTCTGTACCGTGCGATTTTCTCATGGTGCTAGTGGGGATCTCATCGAGGTCACCACGGTTCAGCCCGGCTGGGATCGCAGCCTTGTGACATCACTGCCAGTCACTGATGCTGCCCTCGCAGCATTTCATTCACCAGTGGTTCTCAGCCTAGACGGTTGCATCTTGGCACCGTCCAGGTTCAAAACTAATTCTCCCCTATACATGGATTACGGTGTGGGACAGAGTGAGGGATGCTGTTGTTTTATTATTTTTGGTTTATTATAGGAGATCGAGGGCTATGGTGGAATTAGGCAAGGTCGTAAGTATGGTTTAATTGAGATTATTAAAAGGAGTCTGTGTCATTCTTTCAATTAAAGGACTTTTTTTCTGGGTGTCTGTATTTTCTTACAATATGACTATAGGGTTAGTAATGGGATGCCTTATTGATGCCTCTCCATTACTAACCTCGGGGCTTGATGTCATTGGGCAATGCAAGGGTGACATCAATCCCCCCAACTATTACCCCACTTGCCACCGCTACTGGGCAAGTGGAAAGAGCAAGACTAAGTGTCAGAATTGGCGTATCTTAGAGATGTGCCTTTTCTGGGAGGCTGAGAGCTGAAGTTTTTAGCCTGGGGGGTCAGTATCCATGGCCTCTTCCTATGCAGCTATCTGCATAGTATTGGCTGGCTGTTAATTTTAGGGGAACCCTATGTCTTTTTTTACGGTTCCCCATTTTACTAGCCAGTAAAGGCTAAGTATAAAGCTGTGAGCTGATATTAATAGCCTGGGAAGCTCCATGGGTATTACCCCTTTCCCAGGATATAAACATCGGCCCCCAGCCATCAGCTTTCCCTCTGCTGGTTACAAAAATTACATGGGAGCCCATGCTATTTTTTTCAGAAAAATAATCTTTTATTAATTAAATACATGTACAGTAATATGCACACACACTGTACTAATTGTATTTGTCACAGACATCTATATATCTACCTATTTTATTTGTATTTACTGTATGTAATCCATCTCTTCTATCCTGTCGGCTCCTGCTGTGATTTTACACTATCGTGGCTGCTTAATTGCTGGCTTTTCTTCCATCTATGTAATATATACATATTTGTGTGTGTCACTGACATCTATATATCTATGTATTCTATGCGTATATATCTATTCCATTCTATTCTAAACTGTGACGCTGTGATTTTACTGAATGCAGCACATGAATTGTCGGCTTTTGGGGGGACCCTCTATTCTTGATGACAACATTGCTGAAGCTGACAGCTGAGGGTGGCAACTCCCAGCTGTTAGTTTTGCCTGGCTTGTTATCAAAAATACAGGGGAACACATGCAGGGCTTTTTTTAAATTATTTATTTACAGCGCAGGAGCATCTGATGAATACTCCCATCTGCCGCTCCTGCTCTCACTGTTATTAGCAGCAGTGTCAGCTGATGGGAGCTGTAGTCCCATCAGCTGACACTAGTGACCAGAGGTAAACTTTATATCTCCAATCACAGCTGAGCGCTCACGTTGTCTTCTGACAGCATGGGAACCACGACTCTCTGACCTGCGGGAATGATTTCACAGCCGATCAGAAGCACAACGCCTGTGTTTCCCATGCTGTCGCACAGCTTGGGAATCACCATCTTTTATGCTGTGTATGTTCGGCTATATTCGGCAATTTATTCAATGATTAAATCCGTGAATATTGCAAATTCAAATATCGTGAGCTGAACTGAACATTAAAATATTCTCTCACCTCTATTCCTCATCAAATGGACTTTGAGAATAATAGTTAGGGTATGTTTCCACGGAGTGTGTTCCTTCAGTATTTGCTGTGGATTGGACACTGCGTACAGCTGCAGCATCCAATCCACAGTGTCCAGATGTTACAGCACAGTGGAGGGGATTTTATGAAATCCCATCTCCACTATGTGTGCAAGCATGCAGGCTGCAGACCTGAGCAACTGGACATGCGGCTCGTCTTTATAGACAGTAGAATTTCTATTTATCTTGTGGAGACGCTCTGTCTCTGCAAGATAAATAACACAGTCTATGAATAGGATGCAGTGATTCTGCATGTGTTCAATGAACACATGCGTTATCACTGCACGTACAACAGGGGGTGGCGCTTTTGGAGGTGCAAGGTATCCGCTGTGTCCAAAGTGCAGGGATTCCGGACTGTGGACACATACCCTTAGGAGTTGTAGCAACGCACCTAAGCCAGCAAAGCCCTCATATGAAGGGAAGATGGATGTTCCTATAGTGGTTTGCTGGACTAATGTAGCAAGTAACAGAAGTCATGTACCACCATGTGTAATTTTGAAGTCCCTTTGGATTGTGCAGAAGATGTATTTTTAAATGTTGTGCCTGCTATCTTATTTACTATATATACTTCTCATCAGTTTGTTCAGTAAAGAATATTTTTGTACTCTGGTCTCCCTCATTCCTCTCTACCTCATCAAGTACTAGTTTGCCATGTCAAGTGGCTGTATGCAGTTTGCAGTGGCATATTTCTAAGGTAAAAGCACATGTACCCATCCAGTATACTCATTTTCCTGTAGCGTGGCAGGGTGAAGATGCAAATCTTGACCACAGCTGCCCTGACTGTAACATGATCCTAGGTGGATTATGTTGAGGGCAATCTAGGATACTGCCTGGGGCCAGAGGCTCCAGGGTGCCATGGCCCGATTTTCTTCATTATAGTGTTTTGTGCGCCACCACGGCTATCAACGTCACATATACAGTTGTGCTGAAAAGTTTACGTACCCAAGCAGATTTTTTGCTTTCTTGGCCTTTTTTTTTCAGAGAAAATGAATGATTACACCAAAGCTTTTTCTCCATGGTTAGTGTTTGGGTGAAGCCATTTATTGTCAAACTACTGTGTTTTCTCTTTTAAAATCATAATGACAACCCAAAACATCCAAATCACCCTGATCAAAAGTTTACATACCATGGTGAATTTGGCCTGATAACATGCACAGAAGTTGACACAAATGGCTTTGAATTGCTACTTAAGGTAGCCTCCTCACCTGTGACCTGTTTACTTGTAATCAGCATGTGTGCATAAAAACTGAGTGAGTTTCTCGGATCCAGACAAACTCTTGGATCTATCATCCAGCCACTGACATTTCTGTGAATCATGGGGAAAGCAAAAGAATTGTCACCGTATCTACGGGAAAAGGTAGTTGAACTGTGTAAAACAGGAAAGGGATACAAAAAGATATCCAAGGAATTGATAATGCCATTCAGCAGCATTCAAGCTGTGATTATTAAATGGAAAATCAGGGGCTCTGTAAAAACAAAACCATGGTCAGGTAGACCAACAAAAATTTCATCCACAACTGCCAGGAAAATTTTTCAGGATGCAAAGAAAAACCCAGAAATAACCCAGAAATAACATCAGCTGAAATACTGGACTCTCTGAAAACTAGCAATGTGGCTATTTCAAGATCCACAATAAGGAGGCACTTGAAGAAAAATCGGCTGCATGGCTGAGTCACCAGATGAAAGCCACAAATGCCACAAAGTATGTCACCTGCAATACACAAAACAGCACAGAGACAAGCCTCAAAACTTCTGGAACAAGGTAATTTGGAGTGATGAGACCAAAATTTAATTTTTTGGCCACATCCATAAATGTTACATTTTGAGAGATGTAGGAGGCTATATGGGGCTCATACTGAAAATAGGAAGCAATGTGCTGGCTCATACCATATTTAGGGAGCTATATGGGGATTACCCTGTGTCTAGGGGACTATGTGAGGGCTCAAACTTTATCTAGGGAGCTATACAAGAGCTCTTACTGTATATAGGGAACTATGTGTGGGCTCATGCTGTATACAGTGGGGGAAATAAGTATATGATCCCTTGCTGATTTTGTACGTTTTCCCACTGACAAAAACATGAGCAGTCTAGAATTTTAAGGGTTATTTTTTTAAGGTTATTTTTAACATTGAGAGATAGACACTCAAAACTAAAATACAGAAAATCACGCTGTATAAATTATGTACATTTATTTGCATTTTGCTGCGAGAAATAAGTATTTGATCCCCTACCAACCATTAAGAGTTCTTTCTCCTACAGACCAGTTAGATGCTCTTAATGAACTAGTTACCAGTATTAAAGACAGATGTCTCCTTTATAAAAGACTCCTGTCCACAGACAGTTAATCAGCCAGACTCTATAAGGATGTCAAGGAAAAGATCATAGAACTGAAATAAATAACAAAACAATTGGTGCTACGTTAAGTGAATGGCGCACATGAGCAGCAAGTTTTAAGGA
Organism: Dendrobates tinctorius; assembly: GCF_039654945.1. Taxonomy (NCBI): domain Eukaryota; kingdom Metazoa; phylum Chordata; class Amphibia; order Anura; family Dendrobatidae; genus Dendrobates; species Dendrobates tinctorius. Next base: position 15,376,902 of record NW_027361821.1, on the reverse strand, counting down.
CAGAACCACTCAATCTGCCTGGTAAAATCAAATAAAAAATAAAAACTCAAAAACTCACGCTAGGGTGTGCATCTAAAAGTTAAGTTCCACAGAAACAGTCTATATATAACAAAAAGGAGCTCTGTGAGCCACAAGTACAAGGTAGAGTACCTTGTATATAGAGTACCTTGTGTGTAGATCTTGACGCAGTGAACGCTGAAGTCCCAGAAACGATGTTGAGCAAACGCGCAGTCCAGAAGTTCTTCTATTGAAATTTCCAAAAATAAATCAGTCCTAGACTCTTAAGTCAAAAAGTGAGCAGGGTTCCTACAGAAGACGTTGTTACGGCCGATCACTAACGTCTATCTGTGGGTCTACAGCGGTCGCCTGTGTGGATTACAGACACCGCGTTATGGAAGCCTGCAAGGTGCAGAGACGCTGCAGGACCTTGCGTGACGTCACAGTCACGTGATGATTCACGTGACAGGCTAAGGAGCGCGGTAAAGCGCTCAGGGGGCTTGAAACATGTAGCCCTTGGGAACTACATTTACTAACCCTGTTCTATTTTGTGTAGCGTTATGTTATGTATAGTGCTGCACATAAGGGAAGAATTTGCCCAGTGCACTACGCACGACTCTATTTTTGTCATTTTCCGTCTACTGATATGCAAAAAAGCACCTGTGTATTACTCACATGTTCTATCATATAGTCTAACAAAGGGGGATGTCACGGTTCCTAGAGTGGACCCACTGGATCACGGGACAGACCAGTCCTGGGCGAGCTGACCAGGTGGGACCACCCCCTATACAGGGAGCATTAGGAGCAGGCCCAGAGGGTAGGCACACTGCAATAGCTAGTACCAGGGACTGGCTCATAGGAGACAGAGACCAAGGAGGTGCAGGTTGCGCACTGGGAAATGTGATGGAGACCAGGACAGAGCAGAGCACACACAGGGTAAAGTACAGGAGACCAGGGCAGAGCAGAGCACGCACTGGGTAATGTACAGGAGACAGGACATAGCAGAGCGCGCACAGGGTAAAGTACAGGAGATACAAGAATAAGCAAAGCATGCATCCTTGGGGAGAGCGCTGGAACCCGAGACACACCAGTACAGTGTATGCACCTGAGTGAATCAACAGACGCCAATGTGAGAGAGAGAGCACCAGAAATACTGATGCCAGACACAGAGGAGGAGGACACTTCCAGGTCAGGACACCTGGAAACCAAACAAAGGAACCGCGGACGCAAGCCCCGAAACACCCGATGTGACCCCACATCACCAACACAGAAGGCCTGGGGAGCGGCGGCAGGGCTACTTTTACTCTGCTGCTGATTATGATGGATAGGAAACAGCGATTGAATCTGAAAAGGTGAGCAGTGTGGTACTGCATGAGTTGGCAAATTTGAATCATGCCAGATATGCTAATCTTTACTCAATTTGCATCGTTAATAGTTGTCAGCATATATAATCAAGCAAGTAAAAGACTGATGATCAGAAAAAAAAGTTTAGTGTCACTGTTTGGTTAGTGTAAACAAACCTTTATTAAGAAAGAAAAGAGCACAGTCACATAAAAAGCAGAAATAGAAAACACAGGCATAGTATGCTGCATCTTTCTAGTAAGTATTTGTTTCACTGGAATGTTGGACTCACAGCTATACTTCTTTGTAGAACTAAGCGAACTTGTTCTCCAATCTCAAATTTGGCGCTAGCGTTGCACATTTGGATTCGTGTTCGGATTCCCAAGCTTTTTCCCTAAAAATCGGCAAAAGTTGGTCAAAAGGGCTCTTTCAGATGTCATTGTTTCCGGTAACAGCACGGGCCGCAAAATGTCCTGTACATGTGCATACTAGTGATGTGTCATTCCTGTCATTGCATGTGTCATCAGTGTGACACGTACCAGCACCTGGTAATCAGTGGTACTGTTCACCGATGCTGAAGTGAAGACAAATCACATCACTGTTGTGAGTTCATTTTCCCCTTCACCATTGAGGTCTGATGAACTCCCTCTTCTGGTGAAGGAAGGTAGTGAGGCTGATTACAAAGCACCTGAGCAGAATGATGATGACTGGGTGACTGGAATTGCTGACTCGATATAAGGCAGCCGACGCCCTTCTGCCTTGCGGGTGATTTCTCTGAGGGATTCTTGGAGACCAGTCTGATTCCTGCTCCTCAAAAGCTAAGTTTTCTGCTCTGCCTTTTGCATTTGTGTTTTGGTTTTGTTTTGCCTTGTTTTTCTGGATTTCTGCCTCTCCCTGCTGGGTGAGCTGAATTCTTTTTTGCTCTGTCTTCAGAAAATACCTGAGTACTGATATAGTCTTTTTGAAGCCTAGCGTTTTCAGGGCTTTTTTTCCCTATCAGTCTGTTGGCTCTTGTTTTTAGAGGGTTTTGGCGGATTGCAGACAGCAGCTTTTCTATCCTGTCCTATTTAGTTAGCTTGGGCCCAATCATTTGCTCAGCCTATCTTTCAATCTGTGTGAGTGTTTTTTCATCTTGCTTCACCGTCATTATATGTTGGGGGCTGCCTATTGCTTTGGGGTCTGCTCTGGGGCAGTTTAGATTTCCCTTTCTGTCTTTAGGCTATGTAGTTCTCCAGCTGTGATCAAGGGGTCTAGGGCACCGTAGGAACACCCCACGGCTACTGCTAGTTGTTGTTGTTAGGTTCAGGGGTCTGCAATCCGATAGCTGCCAACTTCTCTGGTTTTCTGGACTTAGCTATTATTTCTGTTTTTGCCTCCTACGGTGACTCATTCATAACACATCACTATCCCTTGCTCAAGCTGCAATAAAGCACTAGCAGAAGACAATGTTGAGGGTTGTATTCAACTGTTAACAGCGAGAGCAGTCTGTGCTATAAATAGATATATTAAGAAAAAATAACGTGGGGTTCCCCTGTATTTTTGATAACCAGCCAGGCAAAACTGACAACTGTGGGCCACGACCATCAGCTGTCAGCTTCTGCAAGGATGATTATCAAGAATAGAAGGGTCCCTAGACATATTTTTTATTTAAACAAATAATTAAAAATAAATATGTGGTGTCCCCACTAGTGATGAGTGAGTATACTTGTTGCTCTGGTTTTCCCGAGCATGCTCGGGTGTTCTCTAAGTATTTTGGCGTGCTCGGAGATTTAGTTTTCGTTGTCTCATTTGAATGATTTGCGACTCCTAGACAGCTTGAATACATGTGTGGAATGCCTGTGTGTTAGAGAATTCCCACATGTATTCAGCCTGTCTACAAGTCGCAAATCATGCAGATAAGACGAAAACTAAATCTCCGAGCACGCCAAAATACTCGGAGGACACCCATTTTGGAGAAGCAACCAAGCTAAAGCAGAAAACTGGTATTCTCAAGCTGGTAAGGAGTCATGGATATTGCCCCCCCAGCCTAAAAATAGCAGCCCACAGTCACCTCAGAAAAAAATGTTCCAATTCTGGCTCTTTGCTCAACTCTTCCCACATACCCTGTGGTGGTGGCAAGTGGGGCTCATTTTTGTTGGGTTGATGTCACCTTTGCAGTATCTGGTGAAACCTGTGGAGAGATCTTAAAATGGCTGTTGAGGTCAGGCACCCTTCAAATATGAGACACCAGGAGCAGTTTTCATAAGAAGAGTTGCCCAAAATTCCAGTTGAGCAGTGTAAGAAGCTTGTTGGTGGTTATAGGAATTGACTGATTGCAGTTATTTATTCCAAAGGGTGTGCAACCAAATATTAATTGAGTGTGCCAACAATTTTATTTGTTAAAATTTTTGGGTTTTGTGTAAAATTATGTCCAATTTTTCTTTTTTGCTCTGCTTTTTTGTGTTGTTCCAATGCACTCAAAGGAAATAAATGTGTATAGCAAAACATGTGTAATTGCAATAATTTTCTGTGAGATATACTTCATTTTCTTGAACAATTTCAAGAGTGAAAGTACTTTTGGCCATGACTTTAGATAAAAAAAAAAACTTTAATCAGAAATAAACTTGTTAAAAAAAGCATAAAAAATCTATCTTGCTTCAAAAAGGAAATGTAGGTTCAAAGGAAAAATCTAATAAAAAACAGCTTAACTTTGCACATTACTATTAATACCTGCATGTCTGCTCAACATAATGAATGCAATGTTGAAGAAACAGATTATAAATGTGATATTATATGCAGGTGTAATTACATTTTTTTTGTCAGTCTAAATACCCAAAATAATCCCTTTCCTGTATTTAATTAAAATCAACAATGCAGAAAAATAATAAAGCATCTGTATAGGAGATACATTGTTTATACACTACATCTCATCTCTCTACGTTACACAGTTGGATTTACATTCTCTGATTTCAATCTACTCCAGTAAAAACAAAGATAAATGAGGGATATAGAAATATGAAAAAACACAAAATATTTTACACATCCATGATAGTCTATGCATTTTCTATATGTAGATTAATCATGCTTCCTGGACTAGTAAAGTCCACGTAAACTTAATAAGCTTTTACAGTGTAAACACAATTTTCATCAAACAATGTTGAAACATCTACCGTAATTCATCTTCGTTAGGTCAAAAATGAAATAAGCCTATTTAGTCTCATATGCTTGTGCTGAGAGTAATAATTCTGTAACCTTTTCATCTTTATGTAGGAATGGTAATACTACTATATGTCACCATCTAGAATATATTGCATTTAAGGAAATATTGAACATACAGTAGGTTAGGACGTAGTAATGAAACATATAGTAACTTGACCACTTATATTTGTAAAATGTAATTCATTTGTCCATATTGGTGACTCAGAGATGCAGAGAAATGCATATTTCTTAATGTCAATATCTTGATATCTATTTAAACATAGCAATTTAACTAGTCATAGTAATATACAGGGGCTTCTCACAAAATTAGAATATCATCAAAATGTTAATTTATTTCAGTTCTTCAATACAAAAAGTGAAACTCACATTTTATATAGAGTCATTACAAACAGAGTTTTCTATTTCAAGTGTTTATTTCTGTTAATGTTGATTATTATGGCTTACAGCCAATGAAAATCCAAAAGTCATTTTATCAGTAAATTAGAATAGCTAACAAAAAACACCTGCAAAGGCTTCCTAAGCATTTAAAAAGATTCCTTAGTTTGTTTCAGTAGGTTCCACAATCATGGGGAAGACTGCTGACTTGACAGATGTCCAGAAGGCAGCCATTGACACACTCCACAAGGAGGGTAAGTAAAAAAAGGTCATTGCTAAAGAAGCTGACTGTTCAGAGTGCTGTAACTAAGCATATTAATGGAGAGTTGAGTGGAAGGAAAAAGTGTGGTAGAAAAAAGGAGCACAAGCAATTGGGATAACCGAAGCTTTGAAAGGATTGTTAAGAAAAGGCCATTCAAAAATTTGGGGGAGATTCACAAGCAGTGGACTGCTGCTGGAGTCATTTCTTCAAGAGCCACCACACACAGACGTATTCAGGACACGGACTACAAGTGTCGCATTCCTTGTGTCAAGCCACTCCTGACCAATAGACAACGACACCTCTTATCTGGGCCAAGGAGCAAAATAACTGGGCTGTTGCTCAGTGGTCCAAGGTGCTGTTTTCAGATTAAAGTAAATTTTGCATTGGAAATCAAGGCTCCAGAGTCTGGAGGAAGACAGGAGAGGCACACAATCCAAGTTGATTAAGGTCTAGTGTGAAGTTTCCTCAATCAGTGATGGTTTTGGGAGCCATGTCATCTGCTGGTATTGGTCTGCAGTGCACTTCAGCACTGTCATCTACCAGGAGATTTTTAGAGCACTTCATGCTTCCCTCTGCTGACAAGCTTTTTGGAGATGGGAATTTCATTCTCCAGGAGGATATGGCACCTGTTGACACTGTCAAAAGTACCAATACCTGGTTTAAAAACAACAGTATCTGTGTACTTGATTGGCCAGCAAACTTGCCTGACCTTAACCCCATAGAGAAACTATGGGGTATTGTAAAGAGGAAGATAAGACACACCAGATCCAACAATGTAGACCAGCTAAAGGCTCCTATCAAAACAACCTGGTCTTCTATATCATTGATGCAGTAATTGATGAAAAAGGAGCCCCGACCAAGGATTGAGTGCACTTACTGAACATACATTTCAGTAGGCCAACATTTCTGATTTTAAAATCGTTTTTCAAGCTTGTGTCATAAAGTATTCTAATTTTCTGAGATGATGACTTTTGGGATTTCATTGGCTATAAGCCATAATCATCAATCTAATATATAAAGCTCAAAGTGTGTATGTATGTATGTATGTATGTGTGTATGTGTGTATGTCCGGGAAAGGCATCCGCACCATCGCAGCTACAGCCACAAAATTTGGCACAGTCACACGTCTGGACCCCGAGAGCATCCTAAGCTATGTTGTGAGGTGAAATTTTAACTCCACATGTTCCACTTCACCAAACAATTTTGCCCCTATCTACATACTGGGGAAAAAGTGTGTGCGCATCAAGCCCTGCCCCTCATTATGATGTCATAATGCCCCTATCTACATACTGGGGAAACAGTGTGTGCGTATCAAGCCCCACCCCTCATTATGATGTCACAATGGTTGCCATGGCGATGCTGATGTCATCATAGGTTGCAAGCCCCGCCGCTCATTATGATGTCATAATGGTTGACTATGGGATGGAGGATGTGTGATGGGTATATGGGCACTGGACTATGGGATGGAGGATATGTATGAGGGGTATATGGGCACGGGACTATGGGATGGCGGATATGTTTGATGGGTATATGGGCACTGGACTATGGGATGGCGGATATGTATGATGGGTATATGGGCACGGGACTATGGGATGGAGGATATGTATGATGGGTATATAGGCACGGGACTATGGGATGGAGGATATGTATGATGGGTATATGGGCATGGGACTATGAGATGAAGGATGTATGATGGGTATATGGACACTTGACTATGGGATGGAGGATATGCATGATGGGTATATGGGCACGGGCCTATGGGATGGTGGATATGTGTGATGGGTATATGGGCATGGGACTATGGGATGGAGGATGTGTAATGGGTATATGGGCACGGGACTATGGGATGGAGGATGTGTGATGGGTATATGGGCACTGGACTATGGGATGGAGGATATGTATGATGGGTATATGGGCATGGGACTATGGGATGGAGGATGTGCGATGGGCATATGGGCACTCGACTATGGGATGGAGGATATGTATAATGGGTATATGGACACGGGCCTATGGGATGGTGGATATGTATGATGGGTATATGGGCATGGGACTATGGGATGGAGGATATGTATTATGGGTATATGGGCACGGGCCTATGGGATGGTGGATATGTATGATGGGTATATGGGCATGGGACTATGGGATGGAGGATGTGTGATGGGTATATGGGCACTCGACTATGGGATGAAGGATATGTATGATGGGTATATGGGCACGGGCCTATGGGATGGAAGATGTGTGATGGGTATATGGGCACGGGACTATGGGATGGAGGATAATTATAATTTGCTCTAACTAACCACAGTTAGTTACTATGCCCAGGCAGCGCCGGGCTCTTCAGCTAGTATTAACATAAATAAAGACTTGAAAAAGATCGCTCTGTTTGTAATGACTCTATATAATATATGAATTTCACTTTTTTGTATTGAAGAACTGAAATAAATTAACTTTTTGATGATTTTCTAATTTTGTGAGAAGCACCTGCATATACACTACTCACAAAAATTTAGGGATACTTACCTTTTGAAAAAAAAAATTTAGCTTAGCGTTCCTTAGAAATCTCAATCACCACAAATAACCACAAGATAAAGGTATATAGCCAAATGAGTGGTTTTTGTATAAAACTTAACTTTTACTGTTTTATCCTTGAAAAGAGAAAAATCTCTCTAAAAACATGTGTCCCAAAACACCAAAGAAATATATATATATATATATATATATATATATATATATATATATATATAAACACTAATGAATAAGAGCCCCCAGTCAGGGAAGCTTTGCTTATAAGCAACTTATCATATAAATAAATGAGAAAAGGAACAGTCTCACCATATGACGATGTTCAATCTTATGTGGTCCTTTTCTCCCATAGTAGATTGGAGTAAGGAGTCAGGTCTCTTATTTTTCCCTGTCAGTCCCTATTATTTGGCTGACCCTGATCCCCAATAACTCCTGCGATTACAAGGGCAGTCCACAGCTAGCCCTGGTTTACTAGCCAGCCCTGGACTAACCCTGAGTGCCTCCCGACGTGTTTCCTCAAAAAAGATTCATCAGGGGATATGGCACTTATCAGGAAAAACGGGCAGCATGTCCTTCCAATAGGACTGGTGGCAATGGCAGAGGGTGAAAGTGACTCTCCACTAGTGTTGAGCATTCCGATACTGCAAATATCGGGTATCGGCCGAAATTCGCGGTATCGGAATTCCGATACTGAGTTCCGATACTTTTAGCATATCGAATACCGGAATTGGAAGTTCCCATAATGCTATGAGCCAGTTTGATTTGATTCAGCCAATAAGGAATCCTAAGATGTGTGGGCACATCCTGTTAGGCAAATAGGCATGTTAACTAATGGCATGGATGTGATTGGCTGCTGAAATGATGTCATGATGCACTATAAAAGCCCCCGCCGCCATTTTGGGTTCACTCTGCTGTGAATTCAGTTAAGGACAGGACGCTGCTCTTCTGACTCTGAGGGACAGTTAGAGATAGCAATTTGCTATATAGTGCTTTACCCAGGCTACTGTAGCAACCCCTGTGTGAAGCTTTCTTTTGCCTTGCAGCGCTGTTCACAGCTGTCTGCAAGGTCTGTGTGTGTGAGTGCAGCTCACGGTGTAGTTCTGCAGCCACCTCTGGTTGTAGGCCGCTCAGCGTGCATAACTGCCTCATACATATATTTTTTTTTTATAGCTGCTCATTTTTAATGATTTCTCCTATTAGTGTGCACCCATCCGTATCCATCTACATTGGTTGCAAACACTATATAGGAGTAGATAGCGGAGCCTTTCTGCAGCCTTTCAGTGCTAGTGCACAGTTCTCTGCACTGTTCACGGCTGTCTGTAAGGTCTGTTTGTGTGAGTGCAGCTCACGCTGTAGTGTGTCCTGCAACCACCTCTGGTTGTAGTCCGCTCAGCGTGCGTCACTACCTCATACATTGTCCTTTTTTGCTGTAGTGCTGCTTAATTTTCCTGAATTTCTCCTGTTAGTGTGCTTCCATCCGTATCCAGCTAGACTGGTTGCAAACACTATATAGGAGTAGATAGAGGAGCCTTTTTGCTGGCTTGTGCCCTGCAGCCCCAGCCAGATTAGTATTAGCCTATTTTTTGGAGCCTCATCTATTGCATTGCAGGTTACCTTCCTGCATTGTAATAGCTCCAAAAGGTTTGTGATACTATCGCTTTTACATCTTTGGTCACATCCTTTTTGTTTTTTTGAAAAAAACACGTAAATAAAGTTCACCAAACACTCCACTTTACAGTTGTGTAGGCCACATTAGCTCATATTAAAGTGTAGTCCACACACTTTATAAAATTAGTGTTTCTTATACCTGTTAACAGCTGTTCAGGAATAAGCACACTAAGCCCTTAGTACCTTTCTGCCTATCTTTATCAGTCTACCAAGATGAAGAAGGCAGGGAGTAAGGCACGTGGTCGTGGGCGTGGAGTTTCAGCAGGGAGAGGACGTGGGGATTCTGTGCCTGCTGCAGGCACCAGTGACTCAGCATCCCCCAGTTTTAACAGGGAACAGTCCTTTATGCCCAGCTTTGTAGGATCTCGCCGTACCCCACTGCTGCGGGAGGAACAAATTGAAGCCGTTGTCGGATGGATGGCAGCTAACGCATCGACTTCAATTACTTCCACATCCTCTCAGGTCCAGAGCACTGAAGAGCAACTATCTGTCTCTTCACCACCTGCCAAATTGCCCAGGCAGTCAGAGAGCCCTGGACAGGAGCCATTTCATTCTCTACTTCTGTTCTCTGAATCTCTTGGCTTGGAAAGAGGGGGCCAGCCAAGCAGCATTCTAGAATGTGAAGAAGAGGGAGTATGCAGTGATGTGCAACAGCTTTGTCTCTCTGAATCTGAAGAGGCAGGTGGGCCAGTGCCTATGGTCAGCACACCTCAGTACGCATCTGATGATGAGACTCAGGTGCCACTTTCTGGTGCGTACTGTGCTGGTGATGTGGAATTTTTGGTTGGGTGAATTTACCCCTGTGCGTACTGTGGCCTGTCCTAAAATTAGACAGAGTCTTATTGAGCGCTCAACTGGAAGAAAAGAAACTGTACACAGAGACAGCAATCAATTCTTTCAAATCTCTGCAGCTTTATTAAGCATACCTATATTTATAGATACATGTAGGAAAGGGAGGTTATCTGATTAACATAAAGGCTGACCTTCTAGTTTAATTGGTCAGCTTGAATACATGAACATATATGGAAGAGTTTACCAAAAAAGCTGATTCTAGCAATATAATTTGCGGCCAATTTTCCTGCTGTCTAAGCACTGTTCTGATATCGGCTGGCACATCTGGCCTTGCTTCCTTATTCTCTATGTCTGCTAGATATTTCCCAAGACACAAGACAATGGGTGTCACGTTGGTTCTCCAGACGGGTTAGGTCATCCTTGGTAGAATGGTTACAAAGTTCAAGACAGCTATGATTATATCTCCAAGCGAGCATATATGAGTATGTGGGTATATAGCAGTATATAGCCTATAGCAGGCAAGTGAGATCTAGATGGAAATACATATATATTTCCATAACAATCCCCCCTTAGATATCACTTGCCCTAAAATCCTGCTCCTGGCCCAAAGCGCTGCAACTCTTTTGTGCTGCCAGTGGACTGACATATGCCTAGTGCATACATCCTCCTCTGTACAGACTTTTGCAAACGGGCGGTCAGGAGATCTGTCCCTAAAGGGGGAGTGGTGCAATGTAATCAAAGTCTCTTAGTTAGCAGTCTATGCAGTCAGTGCATGTGTATTCTCCGTCAGGTAGGTAATTTATTCTGTCAGGTAAATCATCCACAGCATCATTCCAGCTCAGGTGTGTCCTCTGGTATGAAGGCTTTTTCCTGCAATGCGGTGCGTGGATCCAGGTGGGGTTTCCCCTCCAGGTCGGTGGCGTCAGCACTTGGAGAAGGGCCATCGGATCTGGGATTGAGTGCTTCTCTTTACGGACTTTTTTCACCAACACTCAGCAGTCTCCTGACTTCAGGACGTGCATACCAGGCACCGAATTTGGACCTGGCAATGAAGGAGAAATTCAATTACACATGCAGACAAAGTATCATATTGCATAGTCAACTGCTAAGCGAAGAATACCCCTAAAATGGGTTTGGACCCAAATAAAGTTTCATATTGGTGACAGCTTTTTTCTGAGCCTACGGGAGTGTCTAATGCCAGGGTTTGTCTGTCTCTTGGGCAAAAATTTTTTAGCATGCTGCTCTTAAGTGTCCCACCTAGTCTATGGTGTGGGATGGTGAGTAGTGTGTAGGCCTAAGTCTGACCCTACTGCTGATCTGGTCTCTTTTGTTAGGTTTGCTGTGTATGCGGGTCCATGATCACTTGCTATTGCTTCTGGAAACCCCATATCTGCACACTATTTTTGAGAGTAGCTTCTTTGCAGTAGTCTTCGCCAACTGGTTCCTTACTGGGAAGTCTTCAGGCCAGATGATGTGGGGGAACTTTTCCCGCTTGTCCGATGTTAAATTTGTCGGTGGCCGAACAGCTGCTGGGAATCTTTGCTGTTGAGGTGTGAGTTGAGTCCAATCAGGTCATTCATCTGTGTCTTCAATTCTGTGTGGGGGCCATGTGCCCATTGAACCACCGTAGGGTACACACTTTGAGATAGACTGGGTCTGTCTTGAGGTAGACGTTTTGAGGTAGACGGTTTGAGGTAGACTAGGCCTGTCTTGAGGTAGACGTTTTGATGTAGACGGTTTCTTGGAGCCCAGTGCTTTTGGCCTTCAGCATCCAGCTTTCCCTCTCCTCCTTCCGAGTCTGATCCTGTTACTTCTTGTACAGGTTTCAGGAAGTCATTTTGTCAGGTTTAGTGACTGGGTTGTGGTAATTGACATTCTCTGAGCTGATGGTGGGATTTTAGCTGAGGTTTCGTCTCTGTCCGCGTCTCCCTCTGTATGAAGACTCGGGTTAGACTGTGTCAGAGGAGGACTTGGAACTCTTTGCATTGGTACAGATCCAGCAGGTATTCTCTGGGGATGAGGGGGGAAAGATCAAAACTGTTGTAGCCTTGGGATGCCTTTGGACTCATGCTGCTCGTCTCGGAGAGTGTTGCCGTGGACTGCCAATTGTAGGACTGTGCTGGAGAAGAAGCTTCCCCATGAGAGGGTGGTGGAGGACAATCTTCTGAAATGTTCTCCATCAAATACGTCCTTTCTGGTAAAGGTGGGCACCATTCTTCTGCCTCAGAATTCATATCCACGTCAGAGTCTTCATCCTGGAAGTGATTCAGCTTGTTGGCTGGTGGAGGAGGAGGCAGCACTTCTGTCCAATTCAGAGATGGCATCTTCAATGGTTTTCCCATTGACTTCTGTTAGCCAGGTTTTCTCGTCTTCAGTCGTCATGTAGTAGCCGTCCGGCTCTACGACCTCTCCCATTTTCCATATTGTCTTCCTCCGGCTGCTTTTTTGGCTGCCATGTCTGCCATGTTGATACCCCGTGTCTCTACTCTGTTCAGTTTTCCGTGTGCCTTGACCTTCAACACTGCCACCACTTTTAGTAGTTGAAGAGCGTCCAGCAGGTCTCTGATGGCTCCATGGTGCTTCACGGTCGATCCGCTTGCTGTGATGAAGTTTCTTGCAGCCCAGATGGGTCTGAAGTCGGGTGTCATGTCATGCGAGTACCTGGAAGTTTTTGTTCTTTGCAATCTGGCAGGTCTTTCGTCAGCTCTATCAGCTCCGCTTCTTGGGCTCTTGGGCTGACAACCTTCTGGACCATAGAATGTCTTGATTGCTGGTCGCTGCACATCCCGTGTGGAACCTTCCTTCATCATTTGCAAAACTGCAGCCATCTACGGTATCTTGCAGATTTTTCATCTGAGGGTCTGTATCCGCATCCCCCCTTGGGAGTGGGAGTAGAGACAGGTAACGGCTGGGAGCACTGAAGAGTGGTGGAGAGTATCCTTGTCAGGAGGGCGTGTGCTGCGGGTATTGTTTTCATGCAGGAGGGCCCCCCCTTGCAACTGGATCCAGACCGGCTGAGAGGTAGTCTAGAGGCCTCTGGTTTTCCTCCGTGGGTCTGTTTTAAGCCTGGCCAGTAGCATGACCTTCTCCATCTTGGTCCTTCTTTTTCCATTTGGTCAGGACGGGATGGCTTCTCGTACTCAGTTAGGCCTAGAGCCGGCGTAGAGACTATGAAGTCTTTCAGTTTCCTGTACGAGATGAAGGCTTCAATGCGTTGATGCAATTGTACAGAGGCTGCATTGAGCCTGGAGCACCAGGGATCCAAGTTCTGCAGTACGAGACTACTGTAGACTAAGGAAGGACTGCATCTTCGGAGTTGCTGAGGGAGCCATCTTCTCCTCCGCGGCGCTCCGGTCATCTGTCAAGTGTTTCGTCTAGTGGGCGATACGGTGTCTTCAGGAACTTGCTTTTGACACCACTGGACTCTGTTTTGCAGAACTTACGTTGCTGCTCCATCAGGTAGAGTAGAGGAGACATCGAAAGCGCTGTGCGGGTAGCGGTGTCGATGACTTCTGCATGCTCCGCAATACAGTTGATGGGGACGGAGGGCAATGCTCTGGCGAGCTGTGAAAGGCTGTTCCGGGCCCTCTTGGGCCTCACTGTCAATTTGTTCCGCACCCCCTTGTGCGTTTTCAGGAACTGGTCATCCAGGTGAGGGGGAACATTGAGGGGAGCTTTGGGCAGATCCATTGCCGTGAGCACCGTTGCTGTGGCTGGCACGTTTGTCAGCAGAGTGTGCAGATCTGGCACAACTGGGGTTTCAAACACGATTGCTTCGCTCACAGTCCTCAGGTTATGCACCATTCAATCTGGTCTGGTTCTCCTTTCACAGTCTTCCTCTTGATCGAGAGAAGCTGGGACCGCATGATGATTCCCATGGGTGAGGTGGCTCAATCTGGCCTTGCTCTTCACAGTGCCGTGAGGGACTTCCATCTTCTGATACAGGGCCAGCAGGGAAGCAAGCCGTTTGCTGGGGTCTTCCTCTTCAGAGATGACATCCAGCTGAGCTTTCTTGCTCTCACAGGGGGTCTTTTTGCTGGGGCGTCTTCTTTACCAGCCAGCAGCAGTTCCTTTCACCCAGCTTGATCTCAGGTCAGCATTTGTTAATCAGTTTGAGGAGCTGAGTGGCTGCTTTCTGGTCCAGGGCCTGGATTAACTTCAGGGAGCACCTTCAGAATCTTGTCCAAGATGATCCTCTGGCGTTGGAGCCGGAAGCAGTGCAGCCATTTCACGGAGCGGGTGTGGTCTCTCTGGGTTGAGAGTTTTCCTGGCCCATGCCAAAGTTCTTAGGCCGTTTCTTGAACAGCAGTCCCACTTAGACCTCCAGTTGGTCAGAGGCAGTTTAGCTCTGGGTGATGAGCTGCAGATGCTGGGCCTTCGGAGCGTCCGGGGTTGTAGACTTGAGTGACACCCGCACTGGCGCAACTTGAAGTCTCCCTTGGGCCATAGGCTTCTGGGTGCTATGTCCAGCACCTCCTTGGGTAGGCTTGCACCGGTTATTCGAGCGAGGCTCTTGTAGGACCTCCAGTATGGGCATGATTGATTCTTCTTGGGTCTGAGGTGGAGAAGAGGTCAAGGTCACATCTTCATGGGAAACTTTAGTCACCTTCAGTTCCTGCAGTAGGTCTGCGTTCATCAGGTGGGGTGGGCAGGTCTCCACCGTAAACTGGAACAGGATGGAGTGTCCTGGCTGTGTCCACATGCTCAGGGGCTTGCGAGCTGGGGAACGTCTGTCTTGACCTTTAATCCCCATACAAGACACAGAGTGTTCTGATAGACTGGTGGTGTCGGGGATTTTCACTTCAGACTGCACCAGTGTCCACAAGGAAAGATATGACAGCCCCCAGTGATTTGAGGTATTGGGTCCGCTGATGGGGTTTCACATGTCAGGGGCGTGACGTCTGGCGGACCTGGTTTGCCTCTGTCCTATGGACAGGGTTCTTCATTGTCTTCTGTGTTTCTTTCTTGGCCTATTCCTCTGCGGGATGACCTGGGTTGCTGGGGTGCTGTGCACTGGTTCCGGAAATGGCCAAAGTTGCCACAGTTGAAACACTTGCCAGCTCTCCTAACTCTGTGTCATAGTTGCTCCTCCATGTCAGTGGCCACCACAGGAAGGCCTGTCCTCCGCACTCCTGGGAGGGACTCAATTCTTCTGGCTACTGCAAGCAGGACATCCACTGCTATTGTCCTGTACTCAGGCCTGGCCACTATCAGTAGTTTCTTGATTGGTTCTCTTAGTCCATGCACAAAGGCCTGTGCCAACATCTGTCCGTGTACCTGATCATGAATAGTGAAGCCTAAAATTTGGAATACTTGCCTCACTCTGCCATGAAACTTGTCTACAGACTCTGTCTCGGCTTGGCTCATGTTATGCAGGCTGAGTGCTTGTCTGGCGTTGGCCCACTCCCTAAGTTGTTCAATTAGCTTTGATCCTGATTCCCAGGAATGCACATCTAATTCTGATGGAAGCTTGAAGTGTTCCTTCATGATTGGCCAGAGTGTTTCACCTGCTTTAATCTCCATTATGGACCAGAGATCACTCCAGGTTGCAGCATATGTCTGCTGGCTCTGCTGCATTCTTCAGTAAAATGGCATGGGGTCCATAACTGGGTCTGGCAGGTTTTTTAGAATACTGAACACCTGACTAGGGGTGAAGGGCACATAGTGTAAGAGTTCTGGCTCTATGTGCCCCTGCCTTCTTGGTGTCTGTGAGTTTCCCCTAGTACTATGCAGCATAATCTCCTCTTCATGTTCATCAGAGGAGGAACTGTGCCATTGTGTGATTGTCTTTCTATGTGTGTATAGCACTCCCCCCTTCTGAGACTGCAGCTCTGGGTGGCACATAGGATCTTCAGTCTCAGCAAGTGCAGTGTCTGATGGCCCACACCTCCCTTCTGCTATCTGTTGTATCGGGAGGTCACCTGTGTTGTCATGTGTGGGGAGTGATTCACTTTCTTCTCCCGGTGTTATAACTGTCTCTTTAGAGAGAGTGCCCTGTGGAACTAGGGACACTTCATTGTCTGGATCTGGCACTGGGCTAGCGGGTGACGATGAACTGAGAGATGGGTGAGAAAAATAAAGAGAGGGAAGGGTGGAGGAGAGATTTGGAATAGGAGGAGAAGTGAGAGATAGTGGAGGAGAGTGGGGAGGTGACAGAAGAGGAGGAGATGGTGAAGACAAAGAGGAGGAGGAGGGAAGAGGAGGGGGATGAGAGGTGGGCGTTGGTGTTGAAGATGGAGAGGGAGGAGAGATAGGAGAGAGAGAAGGAGGAGGAGGAGAAGGGATAGGAGGAGAGATAGGCGGAGGTGAAGAAGATAGAGGAGGGAGAGAGAGAGATGGTGAGGGAGGACGAGGTATAGGAGGAGAAATAGATGAGAGAGGGGAGGAGGTTGTGAAAATAGCAGAGACAGAGGGAAGAGTGGAGATGGAAGGGGGAGCGGATGGCTTCCCCTTTTTGTCCGTCACAGAAGGCATTCTTGGACCTGTGGTCCTTCTCAGACGGCACAGATTAGTATGCCGCTGAAAACACTTTTCCTACACGTAAAACAAAAAAAAACAAAAAAAAAACAATCCTGTCTTGTTCACACTATTTGCTAGCACCTACTGCGCTGTTAAATCCTCTGTCACTTTAACAAAATGCAAACAATAATTGAGCTCAACTAGCTACTTCCCTTTTCTTTTCAATACATCATGTCATGCTACAGCTTAAAGAAAAAAACTGTTCTTGCAAAAGAAAAAAACACGTACTATGTCTGTTTTAAAACTGAAAAAGGTGATTAAAACTTTAAACACTTTGCAACCCCTTTTAACCTGCTTAAAAGGGAACAAAACAAGAATATTTAGTGAATAACCCAACGCAGGTAAAAATTCTCTTTTTAACAAAACTGAAAGAAAGAAGTGAAAACTAAACCTAAAAAACTGATAAAATGTGACAAAAAGTGGAAGAAAACTAAAAAGAGATAAAAAGGGAAAAATTATTTTTCTTTCTTTTTTTCCTTAAAAAGATTTTTAAAGGATAAAACCCAAAAAATTGATAAAATCAAAAAGTATATAAACTTTAAAAAAAAAAACCACTTAGAAAAATAAAAAAAAACAAATACGAGTACAATTCCAATAATAAAAGGGTTAATGCAGAATGCAGGCACCCAACTTCCTCTTTTTATGCCTGCATCTCTGCAAAATCTGAGAACAATGGAAAACCAAAAAAAACACAGACTGTGGCTATGGTGGTATACTCAAAATGACCCAGCTTTCCCGAAAATTCTCATACTACAGTAACAAAAACCACTACCAAAAATGCAAAATAAAACATAAAATAGGGAAAAGCAGAGTACAAAATATAACAATATGACAAAATATATATATATATATATCAGGGGCACACCCTGCAGGCAAAAGAGGAAGTTTACAATAAAAAAGGCAAAACTCTTTCTGCTTCAGATCTTTGCGGAAACCTGCAATGAATTCACAAATAGACGTCCGGGGAGAGAGATCGAAAGCCCTTGTCTTGTGACGCATATGTGAAACAGCTGCTGGTAACCGATAACTGCCAACCACACTGGGTGCACTATGCTGGTGACCCGGGAATGTTAACACGCTGTACCGGACGCCCTGACTGGCTCGTCAGTATCAGTAATGTGATAACTCCCACTATGTTGCCACCACCTGATGCCTGGGCCGGCTTCTCCTGTCCTTCCAAGTGACCAGGTGTGTTGGTGGCAACCTGTCAAATGGTTTGGCTCGCAATATCTCCCCTAAGCTAACACCACCACGTGGCCTGGCGTGGGCGCTGTTGTCCCTTCCTGTGCACGGGTGTTTGTTGTGATAGCGTGATGTGAGATTTGCCTTGTGATAACTCCGTAAGGCCCCCACCACCTGTACCTGGGCAAGGCTTCACCACGTTGGGCGCCAATTGATGTGGAATTTTTAGTTGGGTGAATTTACCCCTGTGCGTACTGTGGCCTGTCCTAATTAGACAGAGTCTTATTGAGCGCTCAACTGGAAGAAAAGAAACTGTACACAGAGACAGCAATCGATTCTTTCAAATCTCTGCAGCTTTATTAAGCATACCTATATTTATAGATACATGTAGGAAAGGGAGGTTATCTGATTAACATAAAGGCTGACCTTCTAGTTTAATTGGCCAGCTTGAATACATGAACATATATGGAAGAGTTTACCAAAAAAGCTGATTCTAGCAATATAATTTACGGCCCATTTTCCTGCTGTCTAAGCAATGTTCTGATATCGACTGGCACATCTGGCCTTGCTTCCTTATTCTCTATGTCTGCTAGATATTTCCCAAGACACAAGACAATGGGTGTCACGTTGGTTCTCCAGACGGGTTAGGTCATCCTTGGTAGAATGGTTACAAAGTTCAAGTCAGCTATGATTATATCCCCAAGCGAGCGTATATGAGTATGTGGGTATATAGCAGTATATAGCCTATAGCAGGCAAGTGAGATCTAGATGGAAATACATATATATTTCCATAACACTGGCGAGACTACCCAGGAGAAGCAGGTGTTTGAAGAGGGTAGTGTAGATGATGAGGTCCTTGACTCATCATGGCGTGAGGAACAGGAAGGTGGCAAACCATCCCCGAGCACAGGTTATGAATGCTGGCATTGCAAAACTACTGGCACTTGAAATGCTCTCATTCAGGCTGGTGGAGACTGACACCTTCCGTAACTTCTTGTCATTGGCAGTCCCACAATACAATGTGCCCAGCCGCTTTTATTTCAGCAGGCAAGCCGTCCGTGCCCTGCAAAAGCATGTGGAGGGAAAAATTAAACATGCGCTACTAAACGCCGTCAGTAGCATTGTCCACCTGACCACCGATGCGTGGACCAGTAACCATGGACAGGGATGATACCTTTCCCTCACTGCCCATTGGGTAAATGTTGTGGAGCCGGGTACAAATCTTGAGAGTGGCGGTGTACGTGTTCTGCCAACTCCAAGGATTGCAGGAATCCATTGACTCCTCCTCATACTCCAGTTCCTCAGAATCAGCACTACAGGAGCCGTCATGGTCTACCTCCACAAGGACCCGTGAATCCTTACCTGTTACGACCGATACGAGCACAGCCGTGGCCAAACGTCAACAGGCCATACTGAAATTAATTTCTTTGGGGAATCGTAGCCACACAGCGCAGGAGCTATGGAATGCCATCAAGCAGGAGAGTGATGTGTGGATTGTGCCAGCGAATCTCCAGCCAGGCTTGGTAGTGTTTGACAATGGCCGTAATCTGGTGGCAGCTCTGGGCCTAGGCAACCTCAGTCACATCCCATGTCTGGCACATGTGCTTAACTTGGTCGTGCAGAGTTTTTTGAGGGACTATCCGGATCTTGATGCACTGCTGCACAAGGTCCGCATAGAGTGCGCTCACTTGCGGCGTTCCAGCATGGCAAGATTGCGCATTGCAGCTCTACAGCACCGATTACGCCTTCCGGAACATCGCATCATATGTGACCTACCCACCAGGTGGAATTCAACGTTACATATGTTGTAGCGGTTGTGTGAGTAGCAGACAGCACCATCACAGACGGCTCCAGTCAGCAGGAGGCAACGTTTCTGTCAAATGGTGACAGACTACATGTCTTGCCCTGTCAGTGTACTCCCAGACGCCTCTTCCCCCTTCAAGTTTTGGGTCTCTAAGCTGGATACATGGCCAGAGCTTAGCCAGTATGCATTGGAGGTGCTGGCTTGCCCTGCTGCTAGTGTATTATCGGAACGCGTCTTTAGTGCCGCAGGTGGTGTACTAACAGACCGTCGCATGCGACTATCCTTCGATAACGTTGACAAGCTTACTTTTCTGAAAATGAACAAGGCCTGGATCTCACCAGAATTTGCCAGTCCTCTTCCAGATTAAATAATTGGTTGGCAACAGTATCCAGGTCTCCTGTTATGTTCATGTTTCTACCACCTGAACTGTAATCCCTGTGCTCCAACACCGCCAGTTGCTGCTCAGAAGTGCTGTCTGCACAGAGAAAAACACTAGCTTCTGTGTTAGTGGGGTTCAGTAACGCCAGCTGCTCCCCTGCTGTGTGTCCAGCAACATCTCCTGCTCCCTCCTCATTCATCCCAACATCATATATTAAACTTGCTCCAATTAGGCCTCAGCCTACACCATGATTGACCCTGTGCACCAATACCGCCAGTTGCTGCTCAGAAGTGCCGTCTGCACAGAGAAAAAAACTAGCTCATGTGTTAGTGGGGTTCAGTAACACCAGTTGCTCCCCTGCTGTGTGTCCAGCAACATCACCTGCTCCCTCCTCATTCATCCCAACATCAGATTTTCAACTTGCTCCAATTAGGCCTCAGCCTACACCATGATTGACCCTGTGCACCAACACCACCAGTTGCTGCTCAGAAGTGCCGTCTGCACAGAGAAAAACACAAGCTCCTGTGTTAGTGGGGTTCAGTAACGCCAGCTGCTCCCCTGCTGTGTGTCCGGCAAAATCTCCTGCTCCCTCTACATTCACACAACAACTGATTTAAAATTTGCTCCAAATAGGCCTCAGCCTACACCATGATTGACCCTGGGCTCCAACACTGCCAGTTGCTGCTCAGAAGTGCCGTCTGCACAGAGAAAAACACTAGCTCCTGTGTTATTGGGATTCAGTAACGCCAGCTGCTCCCCTGCTGTGTGTCCGGCAACATCTCCTGCTCCCTCCACATTCACACAAGAACTGATTTAAAACTTGCTCCAATTAGGCCTCAGCCTACACCATGATTGACCCTGTGCACCAACACCGCCAGTTGCTGCTCAGAACTGCCATCTGCACAGAGAAAAACACAAGCTCCTGTGTTAGTGGGGTTCAGTAACGCCAGCTGCTCCCCTGCTGTGTGTCCAGCAATATCTCCTGCTCCCTCCACATTTATCCTAACATCAAATATTAAACTTGCTCCAAATAGGCCTCAGCCTACACCTTGATTGACCATGTGCACCAACACTGGCAGTTGCTGCTCAGAAGTGCCATCTGCACAGAGAAAAACACAAGCTCCTGTATTAGTGGGGTTCAGTAATGCCAGCTGCTCCCCTGCTGTGTGTCCGGCAATATCTCCTGCTCCCTCCACATTCATCCCAACATCACATAATAAACTTACTCCAAATAGGCCTCAGCCTACACCATGATTGACCCTGTGCGCCAACACCGCCAGTTGCTGCTCAGAAGTGCCGTCTGCACAGAGAAAAACACTAGCTCCTGTGTTAGTGGGGTTCAGTAACGCCAGCTGCTCCCCTGCTGTGTGTCCGGCAATATCTCCTGCTCCCTCCACATTTATCCTAACATCAAATATTAAACTTGCTCCAAATAGGCCTCAGCCTACACCTTGATTGACCCTGTGCACCAACACCGCCAGTTGCTGCTCAGAAGTGCCGTCTGCACAGAGAAAAACACAAGCTCCTGTGTTAGTGGGGTTCAGTAACGCCAGCTGCTCCCCTGCTGTGTGTCCGGCAGTATCTCCCGCTCCACATTCATCCCAACATCAGATAATAAACTTACTCCAAATAGGCCTCAGCCTACACCATGATTGACCCTGTGCACCAACACCGCCAGTTGCTGCTCAGAAGTGCCGTCTGCACAGAGAAAAACACTAGCTCCTGTGTTAGTGGGGTTCAGTAACGCCAGCTGCTCCCCTGCTGTGTGTCCGGCAATATCTCGTGCTCCTTCCACATTCATACAACAACTGATTTAAAACTTGATCCAAATAGGCCTCAGCCTACACCATGATAGACCCTGGGCTCCAACACCGCCAGTTACTGCTCAGAAGTGCCGTATGCACGGAGAAAAACACTAGCTCCTGTGTTAGTGGGGTTCAGTAACTCCAGCTGCTCCCCTGCTGTGTGTCCGGCAACATCTCCTGCTCCCTCCACATTCACACAAGAACTGATTTAAAACTTGCTCCAATTAGGCCTCAGCCTACACCATGATTGACCCTGTGCACCAACACCGCCAGTTGCTGCTCAGAAATGCCGTCTGCACAGAGAAAAACACTAGCTCCTGTGTTAGTGGGGTTCAGTAACGCCAGCTGCTCCCCTGCTGTGTGTCTGCTAATTTCTCCTTCTCCCTCCACATTTATCCCAACATCAAATATTAAACTTGCTCCAAGTAGGCCTCAGCCTACACCTTGATTGACCATGTGCACCAACACTGCCAGTTGCTGCTCAGAAGTGCCGTCTGCACAGAGAAAAACACAAGCTCCTGTGTTAGTGGGGTTCAGTAACGCCAGCTGCTCCCCTGCTGTGTGTCCGGCAATATCTCCTGCTCCCTCGAAATTCATCCCAACATCAGATAATAAACTTGCTCCAAATAGGCCTCAGCCTACACCATGATTGACCCTGTGCACCAACACCACCAGTTGCTGCTCAGAAGTGCCATCTGCACAGAGAAAAACACTAGCTCCTGTGTTAGTGGGGTTCAGTAATGCCAGCTGCTCCCCTGCTGTGTGTCCGGCAATATCTCGTGCTCCTTCCACATTCACACAACAACTGATTTAAAACTTGCTCCAAATAGGCCTCAGCCTACACCATGATTTACCCTGGGCTCCAACACTGCCAGTTGCTGCTCAGAAGTGCCGTCTGCACGGAGAAAAACACTAGCTCCTGTGTTAGTGGGGTTCAGTAATGCCAGCTGCTCCCCTGCTGTGTGTCCGGCAACATCTCCTGCTCCCTCCACATTCACACAACAACCGATTTAAAACTTGCTCCAATTAGGCCTCAGCCTACATCATGATTGACCCTGTGCACCAACACCGCCAATTGCTGCTCAGAAGTGCCGTCTACACAGAGAAAAACACAAGCTCCTGTGTTAGTGGGGTTCAGTAACGCCAGATGCTCCCCTGCTGTGTGTCCGGCAATATCTCCTGCTCCCTCCACATTCACACAACAACTGATTTAAAACTTGCTCCAAATAGGCCTCAGCCTACTCCATGATTGACCCTGTGCTCCAATATCGCCAGTTGCTGCTCAGAAGTGCCGTCTGCACAAAGAAAAACAATAGCTCCTGTGTTAGTGGGGTTCAGTACCGCCAGCTGCTCCCTTGCTGTTTGTCCGGTAACATCTCCTGCTCCCTCCACATTCGTCCCAACATCAGATATTAAACTTGCTCCAAATAGGCCTCAGCCTACACCATGATTGACCCTGGGCTCCAACACCACCAGTTGCTGCTCAGAAGTGCTGTCTGCACAGTCAACATATGCTCCAGTGTTATTGGGGTTCGGTAATGCCAGCTGCTCCCCTGCTGTGTGTCTGGCAATTTCGCCTGCTCTGTCCGCATTTACACTACTCCATATTTTAAACTTGCTCCAATTAGGCCTCTGGCTACACTCTGTTTCTACTGTAATACCTGGCCTCCAACACCGCCAGTTGCTGCTCAGAAGTGTCTTTGGCACAGGTACTCCCTCCTGCCCAGCCTGGTTTCAGCACGCCAGCTGTTTCCGGGTAGTGTCATCGTCACTTTGGCACCAATACGTTGTCCTGTCGTGTTGCGTTAGGATTAGCCGACTCTATGGTGCCTGTAGTTTAGGTGCTTCCTATGTGGGCTGCAGGATCTTGCAATAAAGGCTGTTCCCGTAGTGCCAATAGAGCAAGCACCCCCTGTAGGACTGTGGGCTTCAGTAACTGCGGCCGGCTCGCGGCCTTGCAACGTTGTTTTTCAGGGGTACCTTCTGCTGCCCCTCCGGGTTCCAGCACTGTCAGCTGGTTCTCTGCAGTGCCTTTGGCTTAGGTGCCTCCATCTCGGTATCCGAGTTCCAGCAACGTCTGCAGGTCCTTGGTAGTGCTTTCTAGCACAGGCACCTCCTGCTTAGTAACCAGGTTTCACTACCGTCAGCTGGTCCTCGGTAGTGCCATTGGCTCTTTGTCCTTCTGCTGCCCCTCAGGGTTCCAGCACCATCAGCTGGTCCTCAGTAGTGCCATTGGCTAGAGTTGAGCGAAACGGGTCGAAAAAATTCAAAAGTCGCCGACTTTTGGCAAAGTCGGGTTTCATGAAACGATACCCGACCCTAAGATGAGGTCGGCCACGAGGTCGGCGACTTAGGCACCAAAGTCGCGTTTCAAAAGTTTGTTTTGCGCTCTTTTTCAGCCAATCAGGATCCACGGACACTGTGGGCAATGTGATGACATAGGCACGGGTCACCACCATCTTTCAGAAGGGCATGCAAGTGATTGGCTTGCTTTGGTGGGCGTCACAGGGGGTATAAAAGGGCGTGCACGCCGACCGCCATCTTACTTGTGCCGATCTTAGTATAGGGAGAGGTTGCTGCTGATTTTGTAGGGAGAGCGTTAGGCAGGGAAGAAGACAAAAAAACTGCTTCTGCTGCTAGCGATTTGGCCTGCACAACACACAAGTCACTGTGTGTGCAGTGCAAGGGGAGGCTATATTGTGGTGTATCAGTGGTGTTGGTTGTTGGGCTGCCTTTTAAGGCTTCCTGACACGCTGGCATTGCTGTTTACAAACTGCTCCGCAAACTGCTTTTTTAAAAGCAATCCAATCTCCCTTATCCTCTAGTCACTTTTGTCACAGCTGTGCCATCGAGCCTGTCACATAGCGCTCAGATATCAGTGGGCCTCACACAATCCACAAGTGTCCAGTGTCCAAAAGTGTGCGCAGAGATTCAAAATCTCCATTATCCTCTCGTCACTTTGGTCACAGGCAGCTGTGCCATCGAGCGTGTCACATAGCGCTCAGATATCAGTGGGCCTCACACAATCCACAAGTGTCCAGTGTCCAAAAGTGTGCGCAGAGATTCAAAATCTCCATTATCCTCTCGTCACTTTGGTCACAGGCAGCTGTGCCATCGAGCGTGTCACATAGCGCTCAGATATCAGTGGGCCTCACACAATCCACAAGTGTCCAGTGTCCAAAAGTGTGCGCAGAGATTCAAAATCTCCATTATCCTCTCGTCACTTTGGTCACAGGCAGCTGTGCCATCGAGCGTGTCACATAGCGCTCAGATATCAGTGGGCCGCACACAATCCACAAGTGTCCAGTGTCCAAAAGTGTGCGCAGAGATTCAAAATCTCCATTATCCTCTCGTCACTTTGGTCACAGGCAGCTGTGCCATCGAGCCTGTCACATAGCGCTCAGATATCAGTGGGCCTCACACAATCCACAAGTGTCCAGTGTCCAAAAGTGTGCGCAGAGATTCAAAATCTCCATTATCCTCTCGTCACTTTGGTCACAGGCAGCTGTGCCATCGAGCGTGTCACATAGCGCTCAGATATCAGTGGGCCTCACACAATCCACAAGTGTCCAGTGTCCAAAAGTGTGCGCAGAGATTCAAAATCTCCATTATCCTCTCATCACTTTGGTCACAGCTGTGCCATCGAGCCTGTCACATAGCGCTCAGATATCAGTGGGCCTCACACAATCCACAAGTGTCCAGTGTCCAAAAGTGTGCGCAGAGATTCAAAATCTCCATTATCCTCTCGTCACTTTTGTCACAGGCAGCTGTGCCATCGAGCGTGTCACATAGCGCTCAGATATCAGTGGGCCTCACACAATCCACAAGTGTCCAGTGTCCAAAAGTGTGCGCAGAGATTCAAAATCTCCATTATCCTCTCGTCACTTTGGTCACAGGCAGCTGTGCCATCGAGCCTGTCACATAGCTCTCAGATATCAGTGGGCCTCACACAATCCACAAGTGTCCAGTGTCCAAAAGTGTGCACAGAGATTCAAAATCTCCATTATCCTCTCGTCACTTTTGTCACAGGCAGCTGTGCCATCGAGCCTGTCACATAGCGCTCAGATATCAGTGGGCCTCACACAATCCACAAGTGTCCAGTGTCCAAAAGTGTGCGCAGAGATTCAAAATCTCCATTATCCTCTCGTCACTTTGGTCACAGCTGTGCCATCGAGCCTGTCACATAGCGCTCAGATATCAGTGGGCCTCACACAATCCACAAGTGTCCAGTGTCCAAAAGTGTGCGCAGAGATTCAAAATCTCCATTATCCTCTCGTCACTTTGGTCACAGGCAGCTGTGCCATCAAGCGTGTCACATAGCGCTCAGATATCAGTGGGCCTCACACAATCCACAAGTGTCCAGTGTCCAAAAGTGTGCGCAGAGATTCAAAATCTACATTATCCTCTCGTCACTTTGGTCACAGGCAGCTGTGCCATCGAGCGTGTCACATAGCGCTCAGATATCAGTGGGCCTCACACAATCCACAAGTGTCCAGTGTCCAAAAGTGTGCGCAGAGATTCAAAATCTCCATTATCCTCTCGTCACTTTGGTCACAGGCAGCTGTGCCATCGAGCATGTCACATAGCGCTCAGATATCAGTGGGCCTCACACAATCCACAAGTGTCCAGTGTCCAAAAGTGTGTGCAGAGATTCAAAATCTCCATTATCCTCTCGTCACTTTGGTCACAGGCAGCTGTGCCATCGAGCGTGTCACATAGCGCTCAGATATCAGTGGGCCTCACACAATCCACAAGTGTCCAGTGTCCAAAAGTGTGCGCAGAGATTCAAAATCTCCATTATCCTCTCGTCACTTTGGTCACAGGCAGCTGTGCCATCGAGCCTGTCACATAGCGCTCAGATATCAGTGGGCCTCACACAATCCACAAGTGTCCAGTGTCCAAAAGTGTGCGCAGAGATTCAAAATCTCCATTATCCTCTCGTCACTTTGGTCACAGGCAGCTGTGCCATCGAGCCTGTCACATAGCGCTCAGATATCAGTGGGCCTCACACAATCCAAAAGTGTCCACTGTCCACAAGTGTGTGCAGAAATTCTAAATCTCCCCTGTCCTATAGACACCTTGTACCTTGTTTTACATTACTATATAGTTTGTTGGATTTTGTCTACATTTCTACCAAAAATGAGGAAGGCTGGTGGAAGAGGCCGTGGAATTGGGCGGGGGTTGGCAGCTGGTAATCATGGTGTTGGTGGTGGATCTGATGGTAGTGGCAAGAGCAAAATAGGACCGAATGCAGGAGGTGCTGACCCTGCGTCATCGTCTGGCTACATAAGGCCTCGAACGCTTAGTTTTCTAGGAGTTGGCAAACCGCTTTTAAAGGCAGAGCATCGGGAAAAAGTTTTGTCTTACATTGCTGACTCAGCCTCCAGCTCTATCGCCTCCTCTTCTTCAGTTGTAAAAAGTAAAAGCACTGAGTCGTCATTGGAGGCTCATGTTCATGAACCACACCTTTCCTTGTGTCCTTCACCCCAACCAAGATTGAAGGATGACGGAGGCCATACTACTGATTACTCCATGGAGCTGTTTTCACATACCATGCCTGGATTATCAAGTGAAATGGTGAATTACCCAGGCCAAGATGAATCTGACATGGAGTGCACTGATGCACAGCCGCTGATGGATGATTCTGCTGGTACATTCACTCAGAGCACTACATTGTCCTCGCAGTGTACAGAGCCAGATTTTGACCCTGATGAGACTCAGGTGCCCCTTCCCGCACACTATACCACCATACACGGTGACACAGAGAAAGGTGCACATGACATAGAAGAGGAGGTGATGGATGACCCAGTTGTTGACCCAGATTGGCATCCATTGGGGGAAGAGGGTGCTGCTTCCAATAGCTCAGATGACGAGCATCCACAGCAGACATCGACATCGCAACAGCTGTTATCTGGCAGGCCCGGAGCACTCCAAAGACAGGTTCCAAACATCAAAAGAGTTGCTGGACAGCTTGTCCAGAGGGTCAAAAGATCACAGCGTGCTAGGCCGCAAAATGTCTGCCAAAGTAGGAAGAGTGCAGTGTGGCACTTTTTTGAACAAAATTCTCATGATCAGGCCAAGGTTATCTGTAAGAAGTGCGCAAAGACCTTTAGCCGAGGGAAAAATCTGAAAAATTTGAATACCAGTTGCATGCTTAGACATTTAACCAGCATGCACTTGCAAGCGTGGACACAACACCAAACCTCAAGTGCCACATGTGCAACTGATCACAACGAAGGTAGTCAGCAACGCTACATTGTTTCCCCCACTGTAAGCCCACCGGTTAGCACAGCAGCAAATGTTGAGGAGTCGTTGCAAGGCCGCAGCAGTCAGGGAATCCCACTGTTATATCAACGAAAGACTGATTCTAGGCCATCAGAAAGAACACCAACTCCATCACCATCATCAACCCTCTCTCAGTCCGCCCTGTCCACCGCTACTTCCACCATATGCAGCTCTCAAGTCCAGCTCACCCTCCCAGACACTATGAGTAGGTCAAGAAAGTACTCAGTCTCTCATCCGCGTACACTGGGTTTGAACGCCCACATTGCCAAACTAATCTCGTTTGAGATGATGCCCTTTCGGTTGGTGGAAAGCACAGCTTTCCGCGAACTCATGGCCTATGCAGTACCACGCTATGACCTACCCAGTCGCCACTTCTTCTCTCGCAAAGCCATCCCAGCCCTCCACCATCATGTGAAAGACCGCATTGTCCATGCACTCAAGCAGTCAGTGAGCGGAAAGGTGCACCTCACAACTGATGCATGGTCCAGTCGGCATGGCCAGGGCCGTTACGTGTCCATCACTGCGCACTGGGTTAATGTGGTGGATGCAGGGTCCACAGGGGACAGCGGTGGTGGGACAGTGCTGCCTAGCCCACGGTATAGGAAACAGTTGGCTGTAGGCGTTCGACCCTCCTCCTCCTCCTCCTCCTCCAGAAGCGAAAGCTCGTCCACAGAGCGCAGTCGTACGAGCACTCCATCTGCAGCTGCCACTGTTGCACACGATGTGTCCCCCTATCGAGCAGCTAGTGGAAAGCGTCAGCAGGCTGTGTTGCAGATGATGTGTTTGGGCGACAGACACACCGCCGAGGTGCTGGCCGAGTACTTGAAGTGACAAACTGAGTCATGGCTGGGCAGTGTACATCTTGAGGCAGGCAAGGTAGTTAGTGATAACGGCCGTAATTTTGTGGCAGCCATAGCCCTTTCAAAACTCAGCCACATACCTTGCTTGGCTCACACCTTGAACCTGGTGGTGCAGTGCTTCCTCAAAAATTATCCGGAGTTAACAGCCCTGCTCCAGAAGGTGCGAAGACTGTGCGCGCACATCCGCCGGTCGCCTGTACACTCCGTTCGTATGCAGAAGCTGCAGCGATTGCTCCACCTTCCCAACCACCGCCTCATTATCGACATTGCAACAAGGTGGAACTCCACCCTGCACATGGTGGAGCGGTTGTGCGAGCAGAGGCAGGCCATAATGCATTTGTGGGAGGATACACGGCCAGGCACTTTGAGAGCAGACATGGAGTTGACAGGCGTGCAGTGGTCGAAGCTGAAAGACCTTTGTAAAGTCCTTCAGTGTTTTGAGGAATGCACACGGCTGGTAAGCGCAGACGACGCCATCCTAAGCATGAGCATCCCACTTATGCGTCTGCTCATGCAAACTTTGACGCACCTTAAGAAGCAGGCGTCTGCAGCCAATGTTGATGAGGAGGAAGAGGAGGAGGGAATCCTTGATGACATTCAGCCATTGTCTGCTCAGGGACCTCTCCTGGACGAGGTGGAGGAAGAAGAGGAGGAGGAGGAGGATGATGGGGATGATTACTTAGGGGAGGAGGATGCATCTCGTGGGGCAAGTGAAAATGTTGGCGTGGCAAGGTCTGGTACAGGGTTTGTGCGTGACTGGAGGGATGTGGATTTGCCAGAAAGTGCTCCTCCACCCAGCACTCGCAGTGCATCATTGACACCGGGAACATTGGCCCACATGTCAGATTATGCCTTGCGGATCCTAAAAAGGGACCCCCGCATTGCCAAAATGATGAACGATGACGACTACTGGTTGGCCAGCATCCTGGATCCACGCTATAAAGGCAAATTACAAAACATCATGCCACAGGAGAACCTTGACCTAATATTGGCTAATAAACAAGCAACTCTGGTAAATCGGTTGCTTGAGGCATTCCCAGCACACAGCAGCGGTGATGGTTCTCACACGAGCCGTACGGGCCGGGGGCAGCTTGGCAGAGGTGTTCGTGGTGCACACAGCAGAAGTGGCGTTGGAGACAGGGGTTTCATGACAATGTTGTGGACTGATTTTTCAAATACCGCTCACACAACTGGTAATACTGCATCGATGGAAAGTGACAGGAGACAGCAGTTGTCAACTATGGTTACAAACTACTTTTCCTCCCATATCGATGTTCTCCCACACAGGTCATTCCCCTTTGACTATTGGGCCGCTAAACTGGACACCTGGCCTGAATTGGCCCAATATGCCTTACAGGAGCTCGCTTGCCCAGCTGCAAGTGTGCTATCGGAAAGAGTCTTCAGTGCAGCTGGATCAATCCTGACAGAAAAAAGGACCCGTCTGTCAACCCAAAATGTGGATGATCTAACCTTCATTAAAATGAACCACGCATGGGTTTCCAAGGATTTTGTCCCACCTTCCCCTGATGACACATAGAGTGACAGAAAAATGGCTTGCTTTGGTCCACCTCTTCCTGGTACTTCACCTATTTCGCCTTTTGCATCAGCTGAATGTCCAACATCAACATATGCCACTTTCTAAAACTCCCTAACTGTGCTGCCTCCCCCCCATGGCCGGGGTCACCACCTAGCGCACGACACCGTGCGAGTGCCGTTGCCCTGGACAGGTGGGTAGGCCGACTCTTGGGAGCGGGCACTGGCACAGGGTCCCTCATAGTGCAATCAAGTGTCTCTGACGGTGGTGGTGCACACCCGCCGCCAGACACACCGCTGTACTATGAGGGGCCCAGTGCCAGTACCGACGCCCACGAGTGGGCCCCCCTTGCTTGGCCAGGGCCCCAGCATTTGCAATCTTTACCTCTCCCTGCTCCTCCGCTGTGTAATCTGGGCCGTCAAATCCATACTGTGCCTGACACCGTCTGAGCCTGCCTCCTGAGACATATATTTTGAATGTGTACGCTATCCATACATGTTATCCAGGGATACGGTACCCTTTCTAACCTTTGTGCAATCACGTGCAATCCATACTGGGCATAACACCGTCTGAGCCTGCCTCCTGAGACATATATTTTGAATGTGTACGCTATCCATACATGTTATCCGGGGATACGGTACCCTTTCTAACCTTTGTGCAATCACGTGCAATCCATACTGGGCCTAACACCGTCTGAGCCTGCCTCCTGAGACATATATTTTGAATGTGTACGCTATCCATACATGTTATCCGGGGATACGGTACCCTTTCTAACCTTTGTGCAATCACGTGCAATCCATACTGGGCCTAACACCGTCTGAGCCTGCCTCCTGAGACATATATTTTGAATGTGTACGCTATCCATACATGTTATCCGGGGATACGGTACCCTTTCTAACCTTAGTGCAATCACGTGCAATCCATACTGTGCCTGACACCGTCTGAGCCTGCCTCCTGAGACATATATTTTGAATGTGTACGCTATCCATACATGTTATCCAGGGATACGGTACCCTTTCTAACCTTTGTGCAATCACGTGCAATCCATACTGGGCCTGACACCGTCTGAGCCTGCCTCCTGAGACATATATTTTGAATGTGTACGCTATCCATACATGTTATCCGGGGATACGGTACCCTTTCTAACCTTTGTGCAATCACGTGCAATCCATACTGGGCCTAACACCGTCTGAGCCTGCCTCCTGAGACATATATTTTGAATGTGTACGCTATCCATACATGTTATCCAGGGATACGGTACCCTTTCTAACCTTTGTGCAATCACGTGCAATCCATACTGGGCCTAACACCGTCTGAGCCTGCCTCCTGATACATATATTTTGAATGTGTACGCTATCCATACATGTTATCCGGGGATACGGTACCCTTTCTAACCTTTGTGCAATCACGTGCAATCCATACTGGGCCTAACACCGTCTGAGCCGGCTCCTGAGACATATATTTTGAATGTGTACGCTATCCATACATGTTATCCGGGGATACGGTACCCTTTCTAACCTTTGTGCAATCACGTGCAATCCATACTGTGCCTGACACCGTCTGAGCCTGCCTCCTGAGACATATATTTTGAATGTGTACGCTATCCATACATGTTATCCAGGGATACGGTACCCTTTCTAACCTTTGTGCAGTCACGTGCAATCCATACTGGGCCTAACACCGTCTGAGCCTGCCTCCTGAGACATATATTTTGAATGTGTACGCTATCCATACATGTTATCCAGGGATACGGTACCCTTTCTAACCTTTGTGCAATCACGTGCAATCCATACTGGGCCTAACACCGTCTGAGCCTGCCTCCTGAGACATATATTTTGAATGTGTACGCTATCCATACATGTTATCCGGGGATACCGTACCCTTTCTAACCTTTGTGCAGTCACGTGCAATCCATACTGTGCCTGACACCGTCTGAGCCTGCCTCCTGAGACATATATTTTGAATGTGTACGCTATCCATACATGTTATCCAGGGATACGGTACCCTTTCTAACCTTTGTGCAATCACGTGCAATCCATACTGGGCCTGACACCGTCTGAGCCTGCCTCCTGAGACATATATTTTGAATGTGTACGCTATCCATACATGTTATCCAGGGATACGGTACCCTTTCTAACCTTTGTGCAATCACGTGCAATCCATACTGGGCGTGAGAACGGCTGGCGAGCTGTTAAGCAAGCTACAGCACCTGTCCAGACAAGTACAGGGATTCCCTAGCGAGGAGACTTATTTGATTGTTTTCAATGTTGGGACAGCAATTTTTGGGGAGCACTATACTCTGGAGAATGATAGATGGGGCCCACCATACACTGGAACATTCCAAAGGTGGACATCAGGCACTGGAGCAGCATTTACAGGGCCCATTATACACTAGAGCATTAGAAATGGGGCCCATTATGTTTGGAGCATTATTTGGGCCCATAAGACAGTGGAGCTTCATCCATGGGGGCCAACATATACTGTAGCATTATGTGGAGCTCATCATATACTGTTTCAAACATTATATGGGACCAATGATTCTGTATGGAGAAATAGATGGGCCTCGTCATGAGATGTAAAAAGTGAGGTATTTTTCATTGTACTATACAGCTATTTATCTGCCGTATCGGAGCATGATGAGATGTGGTATGTGTTAAAGGGGCGCTCTTTCGCCCAGGGCACATGAAAACCTGCAGCCAGCCCCCCCCCCCACAACTTTAGCCAAATAACCCCCATTTTTCAGTGCGTAACTTGTATTATGAAGTTAATTAAGGTTGACAAGCTTATGTAAGAAGAATTGATGCTTTTGGCATTCAAATGGGCACTGTAAGTGTGTTTCCTGTCCTCCTCTCACTGCCGACTTTTATTCCCCATTGACTTACATTGGGTTTCGTGTTTCGGGACGACCCCGACTTTTCCCTATAATCGGACGATCTTGCTCGACCCGACTTTTGGAAAAGTCGGGTTTCACGAAACGAAACGCGACCCTAAAAAATCAAAAGTCGCTCAACTCTACCATTGGCTCTTGTTCCTTCTGCTGCCCCTCCAGGTTCCAGCACCGTCATCTGGTTCTCGGCAGTGCCTTTGGCTTTGGTGCCTCCATCTCGGTATCCGAGTTCCAGCAATGTCTGCTGGTCCTTGGTAGTGCTTTTTAGCACAGGTACCTCCTGCTTAGTAACCACGTTCCAGTACCGTCAGCTGGTCTTCGGTAGTGTAATTGGC
This sequence comes from Dendrobates tinctorius, assembly GCF_039654945.1. Lineage (NCBI taxonomy): Eukaryota > Metazoa > Chordata > Amphibia > Anura > Dendrobatidae > Dendrobates > Dendrobates tinctorius. The sequence goes on along the minus strand of NW_027361821.1, from coordinate 15,343,156 downwards.
TCTTGTTCCTTCTGCTGCCCCTCTAGTTTCCAGCACCGTCAGCTGGTTCTCGGCAGTGTCTTTGGCACGGGTACTCCCTCCTGTCCAGCCTGGTTCCAGCATGCCAGCTGTTTCCGGGAAGTGTAAATGTTACTTTGGCACCAATACGTTGTGCTGTCGTGTTGCGGTCGGGTTAGCCGACTCTATGGTGCCTGCAGTTTAGGTACTTCCTATGTGGGCTGCGGGATCTGGCAACAAAGGCTGGTTCCGTAGTGCCAATAGGACAAGCACCCCCTGTAGGACTCTGGATTTCGGTAACTACGGCCGGCTCGCGGCCTTGCAACGTTGTTTTTCAGGGGTACCTTCTGCTGCCCCTCCGGGTTCCAGCACCATCAGCTGGCTCTCGGCAGTGCCTTTGGCTTAGGTACCTCCATCTCGGTATCTGAGTTCCAGCAATGTCTGCTGGTCCTTGGTAGTGCTTTCTAGCACAGGTACCTCCTGCTTAGTAACCGTGTTCCAGTACCCTCAGATGGTTCTCGGTAGTGCCATTGGCTCTTGTTCCTTCTGCTGCCCCTCCGGGTTCCAGCACTGTCAGCTGGTTCTCGGCAGTGCCTTTGGCTTAGGTGCCTCCATCTCGGTATCCGAGTTCCAGCAACGTCTGCTGGTCCTTGGTAATGCCTTCTAGCGCTGGTACCTCCTTCTTAGTAACCGGGTTCCAGTACCGTCAGCTGGACCTCGGTAGTGCCATTGGTTCTTGTTCCTTCTGCTGCCCCTCCGGGTTCCAGCACCGTCAGCTGGTCCTCGGTAGTTCCATTGGCTCTTGTAGCTTCTGCTACCCATCCGGGTTCCAGCACTGTCAGCTGGTTCTCGGCAGTTCCTTTGGCACGGGTACTCCCTCCTGCCCAGCCTGGTTCCAGCACTCCAGCTGTTTCCGGTAAGTGTCAATGTCACTTTGGCACCAATACGTTGTCCTGTCGTGTTGCGGTCGGGTTAGCCGACTCTATGGTGCCTGCAGTTTAGGTGCTTCCTATGTGGGCTGCAGGATCTGGCAATAAAGGCTGGTTCCGTAGTGCCAATTGGACAAGCACCCCCTGTAGGACTGTGGGTTTCGGTAACTGCAGCCGGCTCGCGGCCTTGCAATGTTGTTTTTCAGGGGTACATTCTGCTACCTATCTGGGTTCCAGCACCGTCAGCTGGTTCTCGGCAGTGCCATTGGCTCTTGTTCCTTCTGCTGCCCCTCCGGGTTCCAGCACCATCAGCTGATTCTCGGCAGTGCCTTTGGCTTAGGTGCCTCCATCTCGGTATCCGAGTTCCAGCAACGTCTGCTGGTCCTTGGTAGTGCCTTCTAGCACAGGTACCTCCTTCTTAGTAACCGGGTTCCAGTACCGTCAGCTGGACCTCGGTAGTGCCATTGTTTCTTGTTCCTTCTGCTGCCCCTCCATGTTCCAGCACCGTCAGCTGGTCCTCGGTAGTTTCATTGGCTCTTGCAGGTTCTGCTACCCATCCGGGTTCCAGCACTGTCAGCTGGTTCTCGGCAGTGCCTTTGGCACGGGTACTCCCTCCTGTCCAGCCTGGTTCCAGCACGCCAGCTGTTTCCGGGAAGTGTCAATGTCACTTTGGCAACAATACGTTGTCCTGTCGCGTTGCGGTCGGGTTAGCTGACTCTATGGTGCCTGCAGTTTAGGTGCTTCCTATGTGGGTTGCGGGATCTGGCAATAAAGGCTGGTTCCGTAGTGCCAATAGGACAAGCACCCCCTGTAGGACTGTGGGTTTTGGTAACTGCGGCCGGCTCACGGCCTTGCAATGTTGTTTTTCAGGGTTCCATGACAATTGTGTACAAGATAATTGTGTACGGACAATTGTGTACAGAAAATTGTGTACAGGCCAATTGTGTCCAAGGACAATTGTGTACAAGGACAATTGTGTACAGGGCAATCGCCTTGTACACAATTGCCTTGTACACAATTGTCATTGTACACAATTGGCCTGTACACAATTGTCTGTACACAATAGTCCGTACACAATTATCTTGTACACAATTGTCCTGTCACCGTTTTTCAGGGGTACTTTCTGCTACCCATCTGGGTTCTAGCCCCGTCAGCTGGTTCTCGGCAGTGCCATTGGCTCTTGTTCCTTCTGCTGCCCCTCCGGGTTCCAGCACCGTCAGCTGGTTCTCGGCAGTGCCTTTGGCTTAGGTGCCTCCATCTCGGTATCTGAGTTCCAGCAATGTCTGCTGGTCCTTGGTAGTGCTTTCTAGCACAGGTACCTCCTGCTTAGTAACCGGGTTCCAGTATCGTCAGCTGGTCCTCGGTAGTGCCATTGGCTCTTGTTCCTTCTGCTACATTTCCAAGTTTAAACTTTTTGAAATGGTTTTTGGTAATCTCTCGGGATCTCCCTGACGACGACCCAAAGAAGACCAAAGAGATGACCCTGAAGAAGATGACCAAGAGGTCAAAGAACATGAAGACAACCACCAAATTACAGAACAACAGGAGACAGAAGACCAAGAAGCAGAAGAGCAAAAAGCAGAAGAACATTAAGCATAAGACTAAAAATCATAGCAAAAGATATTATCTAAATTATAAGCAGAAGTCTAAGCAGTGTATGGGGGTGAGTCCGTTCCTCCTTGTGGTGCCCCCGGAAAATGCCTGCTGCTGCAGGCCAAACTGAAAATGGACAAATCCTGTTGTAAATCTTTTGTGACAGGCAGAACGGAAAGTGTAATCTTCAAACTTTTATAGATAACAACTACAGGAATGCCTGTCACAAATAAGAATATGATGAAGAAGAAGAATAGGAAGAAGATGAAGAAGTAGAATATGAAGAAGAATAATAGTTGAATAAGGCTACTTTCACACTTCAGGTTTTCGGCGTCAGGCGCGATCCGGCGTCATGCCGGAACGCCGGATCCGGCAAATGTTTAGTAAAACCGGATGTGACGGATCTGGTTTTCTGCCGGATCCGTCTTTTTCTTGACAGACAAAACCGGATCCGTCTCATCCGGTCCATCCGTTTTTCTATCCGTTTTTCGACGGATTACGCCGGATCCGGTTTTTAAAATTGACCCTTGTGGCCTTCCGAACGGGATTGGCTACTGGAAAACTATATATAGCATGTTCCTACAGCCCTTCTTTGACAGGTTGTAGAGGAGAAAGTGCAGGTTGGAGAGAAGAGCAAGTTACTGGTGAAGATGGATGTTGTCATTGGAAATATTTTGAAGAATTTGGCAGATTTTATAGGGGAGGCGAATCGTTTGAGGGTGATTGTTCTGGAGAAGGAGAGAGCGAGACAGCAGCGCATCAGGCATCGTAGACGACGTTTGTGGATCCACCCCATCACAGCCAAGAGAATGACGCGTGGGGTCTATTCTACACTCTGCATGGACCTTCGACGAAACCCGGATAAATTTTTTGGATATGTTAGGATGAAAATGGAGAATTTTGATTACTTGGTGGAGCGCATTGCACACCTCATAAGAAAAGCGGACACCTATTGCCGCTTCTCTGTTTCACCCACAGAGCGTCTGATGGTGACTTTAAGGTAAGCCACATTTATTGGATGTGATCGCATCAGAGCACACTTTCACTGCAATCTTGTTGGTGGTAGTTTGTATCTCCAAGTGTTATAGCTCAGTTTTGGTATGTAATGCTGTGATTTAAAACTAATTTATTGTTTTTTAATTCCCCACAGATTTCTTGCAACTGGAGAATCCCTTTCGTCACTGCATTTCCAGTACAGACTCGGGATTTCCACCATATCTGGAATAGTGAAGTACACATGCCGTGCACTGTGGGACTCCTTAGCTGAAGAGTTTTTACCAGAGCCCACAACAGAGAGGTGGATTGAAATTGCTGACAAGTTTCAACAGATATGTCAGTTTCCCAACTGCTTGGGCGCTGTGGACGGGAAACATATCCGCATTGTAAAGCCAGCTGGATCGGGATCGGAATATTTCAATTACAAGAAATATTTTTCAATTGTCCTCATGGCCATCGCTGACGCGGAATACAAATTTATTGCGGTTGATATTGGGGCCTATGGCCGCTCCAATGACTCTCAAGTTTTCAAACTGTCTGCCATGGGGCGTAAACTGTATGGAAACACCTTCCAGTTTCCACCACCTAGACCGCTGCCGCAAACATCTGGTCCACCTATGCCATTTGTCTGTGTAGGGGATGAAGCCTTCCAGCTGTCAGAACACCTTTTGAAACCGTACTCTAGCAGAGGATTGACAAGACCAAAACGCATTTTTAATTACCGCCTCACAAGAGCAAGAAGAATGGTTGAATGTACCTTTGGTATTCTGACAGCCAAATGGCGTGTCCTATTGACTGCGATCAACCTCAAGACAGAAACTGTGGACGAGGTGATCAAAGCGTGCGTGGTACTCCACAATTTTGTTATCTGCAAGGAACCCATTTCCATTGAGGACACCTCTGAAGAAACCACCTTGCAAGATTACCATGACATTACCACTAGAAGTTCTGTGACGGTTTCAGTAATGAGTGACAATTTTGCACTATACTTTATGTCACCTCAAGGCAGAGTACACTGGCAGGATGACAGAGTGTGAAAGATTTGTGCCCAACCAAACTTGTGTACCTTCTGTACCAACAGTATATACCTTTGCCAACCAAAGTTGGCTATCTTGTCATGGTCTCTATTTTTAGCTTTAGGCCACAGGTGTGTACCTGGTTGTGTTTTATGCAAAGTATTTCACCTTTTAACAAAAGTTGTGTACATTGTTATGAAATCACCAACAATAAACACAACTTTTTAGGTGAAATACTTTGCTTCAAACACAACCAGGAACACAACTGTGGCAAAAAGCTAAAATTTACCCACAGTTATATACCTAGTTTTGAATACCATTTCACCTTTTAAATACCCTGTATTTAACCTTTTTCGCCGCGGAAAGAAATGACAGACAACCAGTGTAAAATAATTTAACTTTTATTGAAAAATGTTTTTTTTAGTAAACTTTTTTAAAATTTTAATAAACTTGTTTAATAAAGCTTTGAAACCATAAAACTGGTCATTTTTATTTAAATACACACATTATAAATCTGTGTAGTGTGTGGTGGAAATACTGCTGTAGGGGCTGCGGGACACTTCGACACTGGGAGTGTGGAGAGAGGACTGGGATCGTGGTGGGGAAGGAACAGTTAGAGGTGAAGGTGTGGAAAAAACTACAGAATGGGTGGACATGTGGGAAGCAGAAGAGGTGGTGGGTGGTGGAGTGGAGGGTTGGGCAGGGACTGTAGGAGCAGATGATGTTGATGGCAAGTTGTATGGGGAAGGAGTTTGGTACGGGGCAGGTTGCTGGAAGTGGGGAGATGTCTGGTACGGGGCAGGTTGCTGGAAGTGGGGAGATGTCTGGTACGGGGCAGGTTGCTGGAAGTGGGGAGATGTCTGGTACGGGGCAGGTTGCTGGAAGTGGGGAGATGTCTGGTACTGGGGAGGTTGCTGGTACTGGGGAGTTTGCAGGTACTGGGGAGGTTGCTGGTACTGGGGAGGTTGCTGGTACTGGGGAGGTTGCTGGTACTGGGGAGGTTGCTGGTGCTGGGGAGGTTGCTGGTGCTGGGGAGGTGGATGGTGCTGGGGAGGTGGATGGTGCTGGGGAGGTGGATGGTGCTGGGGAGGTGGATGGTATGTAATAGGAGGGGGAGGATGGAAAGTGGCTGGAGGGGGTGTAGATGTAATAGGAGGGGGAGGATGGAAAGTGGCTGGAGGGGGTGTAGATGTAATAGGAGGGGGAGGATGGAAAGTGGCTGGAGGGGGTGCAGGTGGAGGAACTACTGTGGTGGGAGGAGGAGGTTGGGAGGTAACTTGCTGGAGAGCAGCGTGGCATGAATGCATTACATGCATCTGCTGGGCAGGAGAGAGCGTTTCCATGCGCTCCACAACAGACCTGAAAAAGGTGTGGTTTGGCGAAGATCTTGCTTCTGAATGCATGGTTTGCAGAAGTGTCTTCACCTCCAGAATGCTGGAGTTGATCTGCTGATAGCCTGCGGAGATTTGCTCTGACAAGACTTTTAGACAGTTCTGGAAAGATGCATTCAGATGCAAGAACTCTGGCGCATAAGTCTTTTCCTGACCCCTCTGCCGCTGCCGCCCAGTACCCGCAGGTGTACTAGAGGTGGCAGGGGCAGAAGGGTGGGGTAAAGGGAAAGCGATCTCCTCACCAGCAGCTTCATGTAATGTAGGCGGCCACGATGCTCCTGTGCTGGTGGATGGGACAGATGGGTCGAATGTGTGGGAAGGCTGGGAAGGTGCAGATGTACCGGGGCGGTCGAAGTGTCCCTCGGTGCCGGTCTCCTCAGGGATCGCCTCAGAAGGGTCCAATCGTGCAGGCTCCCGAGTGCTGCTCACCGTGCTGTGGAATAAAGAGAAAAAAAAACAATTAAAATAGTGACATGGTATGGCCCTGGCTGAAAAAAAAAAGTTACATCTAAACATTTTTTTGTCACATGTGGTGTGTAATATTTACCTTCTGGTGAGCATTGTCTCCCGGGGGAACGACAGGGCTCGTGCGTACTTGTACTTGCTCCTGCGTCCTCCAGATCCACTCGGGGCCCGCATCTCTTTATTGAACTCCTTCTTGAAACGATCCCTCACAGACCGCCACCGCTTCACAATTCTCTCCCCTGAAACGAGAAAGGACAAAGTGGTTAGTATACAACATCAGTGTTTCCCAAACTCCAGTCCTCATGGTCCCCAGGGGTCATGTTTTCAGGATTTCCAAAGTAAATAGAAATCCTGAACACATGATCCGTGGGGACCACGAGGACTGGAGTTCGGGAAACACTGGTTTAAATCAAGCAACAGGTACTGTATATACTTACGTTCTTTAATCTGGGCCCGAGCTTCGAGATCCTCCCAGCGGTCCACAAGGAGCGAACAGATTTCCTCCCAGAGTTGTCGGGTAACGATCAGGTCAGCGTGGCGTCGGTCAGCCATATTCCAGAGTGGCTCCCTTTCTCTGACGAGATCGATGAGGCGGTCCACATCAATCCCTCCATCCTCACCGTCAGAGTCGGGAGCACGCTGTGAAGGCTGTTAAAGAAAAAGACAAAAATAACATAATTAGCCTCCACAAAAGAAATGAAATAAAAAGTGCAAAAAAAACAAAGCAAAAATATTTATACTTACACGCTGGTGACCGCCGCGTTGCTGTCGCCGACGACCCTGGGAGGCACTGCGAGGACCTCTTGGCCGAGCACCAGATTGGGAAGACTAGAGAAGAAAACAAAAAATGTTATGTCTTTGGATGTAGGCATTTGTTTCCTGTGTGTGGTCTGCAGAACATTGTTTTCTATGTGTTGTGTGTAGTGTGATGTTGTGTTTCTGCGTTTGATGCAAAAAACTTACCAATTGTGAGCCCACTCCAAGTGTCTGTCCACCCCTTCCTTCTTCTTCTGGGAGCTCCTCTTCATCTTGTGATTCCTGTTTTGAAATAAAAGGCAATGAATACACATATATTACAGAGATGATGGATTTTGGAAATAAAAACTTACCGTCAAACGCTGACGATGCGAGGGAGGGCTCCCTGAAGATGTGCTGTCTTCCTCATGGCCAGACTCCATGGCTGTGGGTGGTGTTTCTGCTGCTGCCATTGCTGCTGCTGCTGCTGCTGCATCTATTGGGCGGCTGTTGAATAAAGAGAAACAAAGGGCCAATGAATATCTTGATATTCCATAGCCCTAGTTTGGAGGAATGGGGGATTTGATAATTACCGTCTCTCATCTGCTGCTGGACTCCCCTCCCGCTGTTCAGCATGCTGCTCCATTTGGGGTGGTGCTGATGGTGCTGCTGCTGCAGATGTCTGCTGCCTTCTCCTGCTCCTGGTTCTTGGCTTGGGTGGCATGTTGGGTGTGGCTGAGGGTCCCATTGTCTTGCTTTTATATATGTCCTGTGGGCAGAGCTACTGAGCATGCTCAGACCAAAGAAACCGGATCCGGCCGGCGGTTCCGGCTGTCGCCGGATCCGGCGCATTGTGGCGCTCATAGGCTTTCATTGTATGAAAAAGCCGGACACGCCGGATCCGGCGTGTCCGCCTTTTTCGACGGATACAAAAAACGTTACAGTCAGGCCTCTTTCACACATCAGGTTTTCTGCTTCAGGCGCGATCCGGCGCTTTTGACTAAAACCGGATCCGTCGAAATGCAATGCCGGATCCGTTTTCCCCCCCATTGACTTGCATTAGAGCCGGATCGAGCCGGATGGCCATGCGTTTCATCCGATTTTCGCCGGATCCGGCAATGTGACGCGATCCGGCGTCTGGAAAAAACGTTGACTGTAACGTTTTTTGTATCCGTCGAAAAAAGCGGACACGCCGGATTCGGCGTGTCCGGCTTTTTCATACAATGAAAGCCTATGAGCGCCGCAATGCGCCGGATCCGGCTACAGCCGGATCCGCCGGCCGGATCCGGTTTCTTTGGTCTGAGCATGCTCAGTAGCTCTGCCCACAGGACATATATAAAAGCAAGACAATGGGACCCTCAGCCACACCCAACATGCCACCCAAGCCAAGAACCAGGAGCAGGAGAAGGCAGCAGACATCTGCAGCAGCAGCACCATCAGCACCACCCCAAATGGAGCAGCATGCTGAACAGCGGGAGGGGAGTCCAGCAGCAGATGAGAGACGGTAATTATCAAATCCCCCATTCCTCCAAACTAGGGCTATGGAATATCAAGATATTCATTGGCCCTTTGTTTCTCTTTATTCAACAGCCGTCCAATAGATGCAGCAGCAGCAGCAGCAGCAGCAATGGCAGCAGCAGAAACACCACCCACAGCCATGGAGTCTGGCCATGAGGAAGACAGCACATCTTCAGGGAGCCCTCCCTCGCATCGTCAGCGTTTGACGGTAAGTTTTTATTTCCAAAATCCATCATCTCTGTAATATATGTGTATTCATTGCCTTTTATTTCAAAACAGGAATCACAAGATGAAGAGGAGCTCCCAGAAGAAGAAGGAAGGGGTGGACAGACACTTGGAGTGGGCTCACAATTGGTAAGTTTTTTGCATCAAACGCAGAAACACATCACACTACACACAACACATAGAAAACAATGTTCTGCAGACCACACACAGGAAACAAATGCCTACATCCAAAGACATAACATTTTTTGTTTTCTTCTCTAGTCTTCCCAATCTGGTGCTCGGCCAAGAGGTCCTCGCAGTGCCTCCCGGGGTCGTCGGCGACAGCAACGCGGCGGTCACCAGCGTGTAAGTATAAATATTTTTGCTTTGTTTTTTTTGCACTTTTTATTTCATTTCTTTTGTGGAGGCTAATTATGTTATTTTTGTCTTTTTCTTTAACAGCCTTCACAGCGTGCTCCCGACTCTGACGGTGAGGATGGAGGGATTGATGTGGACCGCCTCATCGATCTCGTCAGAGAAAGGGAGCCACTCTGGAATATGGCTGACCGACGCCACGCTGACCTGATCGTTACCCGACGACTCTGGGAGGAAATCTGTTCGCTCCTTGTGGACCGCTGGGAGGACCTCGATGCTCGGGCCCAGATTAAAGAGCGTAAGTATATACAGTACCGGTTGCTTGATTTAAACCAGTGTTTCCCGAACTCCAGTCCTCGTGGTCCCCACGGATCATGTTTTCATTATTTCTATTTACTTTGGAAATCCTGAAAACATGACCCCTGGGGACCATGAGGACTGGAGTTTGGGAAACACTGATGTTGTATACTAACCACTTTGTCCTTTCTCGTTTCAGGGGAGAGAATTGTGAAGCGGTGGCGGTCTGTGAGGGATCGTTTCAAGAAGGAGTTCAATAAAGAGATGCGGGCCCCGAGTGGATCTGGAGGACGCAGGAGCAAGTACAAGTACGCACGAGCCCTGTCGTTCCTCCGGGAGACAATGCTCACCAGAAGGTAAATATTACACACCACATGTGACAAAAAAATGTTTAGATGTAACTTTTTTTTTTCAGCCAGGGCCATACCATGTCACTATTTTAATTGTTTTTTTTTCTCTTTATTCCACAGCACGGTGAGCAGCACTCGAGAGCCTGCACGATTGGACCCTTCTGAGGCGATCCCTGAGGAGACCGGCACCGAGGGACACTTCGACCGCCCCGGTACATCTGCACCTTCCCAGCCTTCCCACACATTCGACCCATCTGTCCCATCCACCAGCACAGAAGCATCGTGGCCGCCTACATTACATGAAGCTGCTGGTGAGGAGATCGCTTTCCCTTTACCCCACCCTTCTGCCCCTGCCACCTCTAGTACACCTGCGGGTACTGGGCGGCAGCGGCAGAGGGGTCAGGAAAAGACTTATGCGCCAGAGTTCTTGCATCTGAATGTATCTTTCCAGAACTGTCTAAAAGTCTTGTCAGAGCAAATCTCCGCAGGCTATCAGCAGATCAACTCCAGCATTCTGGAGGTGAAGACACTTCTGCAAACCATGCATTCAGAAGCAAGATCTTCGCCAAACCACACCTTTTTCAGGTCTGTTGTGGAGCGCATGGAAACGCTCTCTCCTGCCCAGCAGATGCATGTAATGCATTCATGCCACGCTGCTCTCCAGCAAGTTACCTCCCAACCTCCTCCTCCCACCACAGTAGTTCCTTCACCTGCACCCCCTCCAGCCACTTTCCATCCTCCCCCTCCTATTACATCTACACCCCCTCCAGCCACTTTCCATCCTCCCCCTCCTATTACATCTACACCCCCTCCAGCCACTTTCCATCCTCCCCCTACTATTACATACCATCCACCTCCCCAGCACCATCCACCTCCCCAGCACCATCCACCTCCCCAGCACCAGCAACCTCCCCAGCACCAGCAACCTCCCCAGTACCAGCAACCTCCCCAGTACCAGCAACCTCCCCAGTACCAGCAACCTCCCCAGTACCTGCAAACTCCCCAGTACCAGCAACCTCCCCAGTACCAGACATCTCCCCACTTCCAGCAACCTGCCCCGTACCAGACATCTCCCCACTTCCAGCAACCTGCCCCGTACCAGACATCTCCCCACTTCCAGCAACCTGCCCCGTACCAGACATCTCCCCACTTCCAGCAACCTGCCCCGTACCAAACTCCTTCCCCATACAACTTGCCATCAACATCATCTGCTCCTACAGTCCCTGCCCAACCCTCCACTCCACCACCCACCACCTCTTCTGCTTCCCACATGTCCACCCATTCTGTAGTTTTTTCCACACCTTCACCTCTAACTGTTCCTTCCCCACCACGATCCCAGTCCTCTCTCCACACTCCCAGTGTCGAAGTGTCCCGCAGCCCCTACAGCAGTATTTCCACCACACACTACACAGATTTATAATGTGTGTATTTAAATAAAAATGACCAGTTTTATGGTTTCAAAGCTTTATTAAACAAGTTTATTAAAATTTTAAAAAAGTTTACTAAAAAAACATTTTTCAATAAAAGTTAAATTATTTTACACTGGTTGTCTGTCATTTCTTTCTGCGGCGAAAAAGGTTAAATTCAGGGTATTTAAAAGGTGAAATGGTATTCAAAACTAGGTATATAACTGTGGGTAAATTTTAGCTTTTTGCCACAGTTGTGTTCCTGGTTGTGTTTGAAGCAAAGTATTTCACCTAAAAAGTTGTGTTTATTGTTGGTGATTTCATAACAATGTACACAACTTTTGTTAAAAGGTGAAATACTTTGCATAAAACACAACCAGGTACACACCTGTGGCCTAAAGCTAAAAATAGAGACCATGACAAGGTAGCCAACTTTGGTTGGCAAAGGTATATACTGTTGGTACAGAAGGTACACAAGTTTGGTTGGGCACAAATCTTTCACACTCTGTCATCCTGCCAGTGTACTCTGCCTTGAGGTGACATAAAGTATAGTGCAAAATTGTCCCTCATTACTGAAACCGTCACAGAACTTCTAGTGGTAATGTCATGGTAATCTTGCAAGGTGGTTTCTTCAGAGGTGTCCTCAATGGAAATGGGTTCCTTGCAGATAACAAAATTGTGGAGTACCACGCACGCTTTGATCACCTCGTCCACAGTTTCTGTCTTGAGGTTGATCGCAGTCAATAGGACACGCCATTTGGCTGTCAGAATACCAAAGGTACATTCAACCATTCTTCTTGCTCTTGTGAGGCGGTAATTAAAAATGCGTTTTGGTCTTGTCAATCCTCTGCTATAGTACGGTTTCAAAAGGTGTTCTGACAGCTGGAAGGCTTCATCCCCTACACAGACAAATGGCATAGGTGGACCAGATGTTTGCGGCAGCGGTCTAGGTGGTGGGAACTGGAAGGTGTTTCCATACAGTTTACGCCCCATGGCAGACAGTTTGAAAACTTGAGAGTCATTGGAGCGGCCATAGGCCCCAATATCAACCGCAATAAATTTGTATTCCGCGTCAGCGATGGCCATGAGGACAATTGAAAAATATTTCTTGTAATTGAAATATTCCGATCCCGATCCAGCTGGCTTTACAATGCGGATATGTTTCCCGTCCACAGCGCCCAAGCAGTTGGGAAACTGACATATCTGTTGAAACTTGTCAGCAATTTCAATCCACCTCTCTGTTGTGGGCTCTGGTAAAAACTCTTCAGCTAAGGAGTCCCACAGTGCACGGCATGTGTACTTCACTATTCCAGATATGGTGGAAATCCCGAGTCTGTACTGGAAATGCAGTGACGAAAGGGATTCTCCAGTTGCAAGAAATCTGTGGGGAATTAAAAAACAATAAATTAGTTTTAAATCACAGCATTACATACCAAAACTGAGCTATAACACTTGGAGATACAAACTACCACCAACAAGATTGCAGTGAAAGTGTGCTCTGATGCGATCACATCCAATAAATGTGGCTTACCTTAAAGTCACCATCAGACGCTCTGTGGGTGAAACAGAGAAGCGGCAATAGGTGTCCGCTTTTCTTATGCGGTGTGCAATGCGCTCCACCAAGTAATCAAAATTCTCCATTTTCATCCTAACATATCCAAAAAATGTATCCGGGTTTCGTCGAAGGTCCATGCAGAGTGTAGAATAGACCCCACGCGTCATTCTCTTGGCTGTGATGGGGTGGATCCACAAACGTCGTCTACGATGCCTGATGAGCTGCTGTCTCGCTCTCTCCTTCTCCAGAACAATCACCCTCAAACGATTCGCCTCCGCTATAAAATCCGCCAAATTCTTCAAAATATTTCCAATGACAACATCCATCTTCACCAGCAACTTGCTCTTCTCTCCAACCTGCACTTTCTCCTCTACAACCTGTCAAAGAAGGGCTGTAGGAACATGCTATATATAGTTTTCCAGTAGCCAATCCCGTTCGGAAGGCCACAAGGGTCAATTTTAAATACCAGATCCGGCGTAATCCGTCGAAAAACGGATAGAAAAACGGATGGACCGGATGAGACGGATCCGGTTTTGTCTGTCAAGAAAAAGACGGATCCGGCAGAAAACCGGATCCATCACATCCGGTTTTACTAAACATTTGCCGGATCCGGCGTTCCGGCATGACGCCGGATCGTGCCTGACGCCGAAAACCTGAAGTGTGAAAGTAGCCTCAACGTTTTTTCCAGACGCCGGATCGCGTCACATTGCCGGATCCGGCGAAAATCGGATGAAACGCATGGCCATCCGGCTCGATTCGGCTCTAATGCAAGTCAATGGGGGGGAAACCGGATCCGGCATTGCATTTCGACGGATCCGGTTTTAGTCAAAAGCGCCGGATCGCGCCTGAAGCAGAAAACCTGATGTGTGAAAGAGGCCTAAGAAGAATATGAAGAATGTAAAAAAAAGAATAATTGGAAGAAGGTGAGGAAGAAGAAGATGAATAAGGTGAAGAAGTTGATGAAAACGATACTGCTGCTGAGGATCATGAAGGAAAAAGTGTGGGAGAGTAAAAAAGAAGGTAAAGAGCATGGAAGTAGTGAAACATACATATCTGACAAAATATAACAAAGGTTAACATAGTCAATATCTTTGTAATTCCGAACGTCTTAAAAAAAATTTATTCCTGCTATTCCATTTGGTTGGGCTAAACCTCTATGCCTTTAATTTCTCCTCCACCTCCTCCAATACATTCTACATTATTCTTAATTGTTTTCTTCATGTAGAATTAACCTACAAGGAAAGAAAGGGTTTATTTTAATTCCGATATTTCTGTCCCATTGACTTGCATTGGTTTCCTGTATCGGAATCGGTGATATCCGATACTTTTTGGGTATCGGTCCGATCCAATCCGATCTGATATTTCACGATATCGGAATGTGTCGCTCAACACTACTCTCCACTGAACAGGATGACTGTCATCTTATTCGAATGTCACTCAACAACTGCAGGATGACATCAAGTGACCTACTGTCACGCTTAGCGTGACAGTAGTCAGGAGTGGTGTGCCTGTCAGGTGGCAGAGATCCCTATTCAGACAGGTAGTGCACTGGAGGCGCGGTAGTCCCAGCAGCCGGGCAGAAGATCGGCGTCAGGTAAGAAATCCTGCTCCAGGACCTGTGGGAGGGGAGGAGCAGCAGAGAAGCTCTCAGTGCCCGCAGGACCTTCCTACCATGTGACCGCACGTCAGGGGAGTGGGCGGAGCTCACCTCCGAGATGCAGCAGCGCTGGTCAGAGGTATCAGTGCTGCAGAGATTACTCAAAAAACGTAGTCAGAAGAGCGAAAGGGGTCATGCACAGGTCAGGCAACGTAGTACAGGAGCAAAAAACAGCGGGTAGTCAGGAGAAGCAGAGGGTCAAAACACGAGATGACAGCGAAGGTACCAGAGGAGCAAATGTACTGAAGTCAAGACAAAGCCAGGGGTCATACACGGGTCGAGCAGACGGGTACCAAGTCAGGATCCAAGAGACGTAAACCAAGTCCAAAACAGGTCATACACCAGGCAAGTGTACAGGAACAGGCGAGAGGCACAAACGGAGCAGGGTTGGGCACACTCACATTAGGAGTATAAACGGCAGGGAGGGGTGCTCACCTGAAGCTATAAAAACCCTCCCTGGCTCCAAAGAGAGGCTCTCCCTATTAACCTCTGCACCACCTGTCCCGCATCCTGCATAAACCATGACACCTACAAAAGGAATGGCAAATGGTAGCTGGGGTGAAGTGCATGGCAAGAACAGTTCGTAACAGGCTCCTAAAGGCAGGGCTCAAGTCATATAAACTAAAATATCGATATTTGCAAATGATAAAAAACTATGTAAAGCAGTCAATACAAGAGAAAATAGTATTCTGCTACAGATGGATCTGGATAAGTTGGAAACTTGGGCCGAAAGGTGGCAGATGCGGTTTAACAATGATAAATGTAAGGTTATACACATGGAAAGAAGGAATCAATATCACCATTACACACTAAACAGGAAACCACTGGGTAAATCTGACATGGAGAATGACTTGTGGATCCTAGTTAATGATAAACTTACCTGGAACAACCAGTGTCAGGCAGCGGCTGCTAAGGCAAACAGGATCATGGGGTGCATTAAAAGAGGTCTGGGTACACATGATGAGAGCATTATACTGCCTCTGTACAAATCCCTAGTTAGACTGCACATGGAGTACTGTGTACAGTTTTGGGCACCGGGGTTCAGGAAGGCTATAATGGAACTAGAGCGAGTACTAAAGAGTGCAGCAAAATTAATAAAGGGGATGGGGGAACTACAATACCCAGAGAGATTAGCAAAATTGGGATTATTTACTGTAGATAAAAAACGACTGAGGGGCGATCTAATAACCATGTATAAGTATATAAGAGGACAATACAAATATATCTCTGGGGATCTGTTTATACTAAGGAAGGTGACGGTCACAAGGGCGCATTCTCTGCATCTGGAGGAGAGAAGGTTTTTTCCACCAACATAGAAGAGGATTCTTTACTGTTAGGACAGTGAAAATCTGGAATTCCTTGCCTGAGGAAGTGGTGATGGTGAACTCAGTCGAAGGGTTCAAGAGAGGCCTGAATGTCTTCCTGGAGCGTAACAATATTGTATCTTACAGTTAATAGGTTGTTAAAAAGGATGTAGATCTGGGGATTTATTTTTATGGCATATAGGCTGAACTGGATGGACAAATGTCTTTTTTCAGCCTTGCTAACTATGTAACTATGTTACAATATTACTATGTTAGAAAAAAGCCTTTCATCAATGAGAAGCAAAGGAGAGCCAGGCGGAAGTTTGCCAAAGGCCATAGGGATTGGACCATGGAGGACTGGACTAAGGTAATCTTCTCTGATGAGTCTAATTTTTAGCTTTGCCTAACACCTGGTCGTCTAATGGTTAAGGCCCCGTCACGCATAGCAATCTCGCTAGCGAGATCGCTGCTGAGTCGCAACTTTTGTGACACAACAGCGATCTCACCAGCGAGATCGCTGTGTGTGACAGCGATCAGCGACCGGCCCCCCTCCCGGTATGCTGATCGCTGTA
This sequence comes from Dendrobates tinctorius, assembly GCF_039654945.1. Lineage (NCBI taxonomy): Eukaryota > Metazoa > Chordata > Amphibia > Anura > Dendrobatidae > Dendrobates > Dendrobates tinctorius. Next base: position 15,326,796 of record NW_027361821.1, on the reverse strand, counting down.
AGAAACCTCTGGACATTTTTTTCGTCGCTGATCTCCCACTGGCCAGCACGCATTGCTGCGTGTGACAGGCGGGTGACAGGCGGGAGACCAGCGATCAGCTGTAAAATACTGAAAAAAAAAAAAAAATATTGCTTTATTCTCACCTTCCGACGTCCCGCGCAACATTCCCGCCTCTCTCCACGCTCCGGTCCCAGTAATCCTTTGAATGACCGCGAGACTTCACGATCCCGTGAGAACGGACGTCATCGCGGTCATTCTCGCAAAGGATTACTGGGACCGGAGCGTGGAGAGAGGCGGGAATGCTGCGCGGGACATCGGTGAGAATAACAATATTTTTTATTTTAATTCTATTTTTTACATGGATCCATGGCATCAGCGCTAACGAACACAGCGATGCCGCGCGCTCAGCATCACTGTGCTAATCGCTGGTGAAGCTGTCTGTTTGACAGCTCACCAGCGATCACATAGCAACTTACCAGCGATCCTGACACGTTGATATCATTGTCGGGATCGCTGGTAAGTCGCTATGTGTGACGGGGCCCTTAGACAGAGACCTGGAGAGGCGTATAAGCCACAGTGTCTTGCACCCACTGTGAAATTTGGTGGAGGATCGGTGATGATCTGTGGATGCTTCAGCAAGGCTAGAATTGGGCAGGTTGATCTTTATGAAGGATGTATGAATGAAGCCACATACATGGTTATCCTGGAAAAACAGTTGATTCCTTCTGCTCAGGCAATGTTCCCCAATTCTGAGGACTGGTTTTTCCAGCAGGACAATGCGCCATGCCACACAGCTAGGTCAATCAATGTGAGGATGAAGGACCACCACATCAAATCCCTGTCACAGCCAGCCCAATCTCCAGACCTGAACCTCATTGAAAACCTCTGGAATGTAATTAAGAGGAACATGGATAGTCACAAGCCATCAAACAAAGATGAAGAACTGTTTAAATTTTTGTACCAGGAGTGGCATAAGGTCACTCAAAAGCAGTGTGAAAGACTGATGGAAAACACGCCAAGATGCATGAATGCTGTGATTACAAATCATGGTTATTCCACAAAATATTGATTTCTGAACTCTTCCTGAGTTAAACATTAGTATTGTTGTTTCTTAATGATTATGAACTTGTTTTCTTAGTATTATTTGAGGTCTGCAAGCACTGCATTTTTTTGTTATTTTGACCATTTCTCATTTTCTGAAAATAATTACAAAATTTAGTGCTTGGAAATTTGAAGACATGTTGTCAGTAGTTTATAGAATAAAAGAGCAATTTACATTTTACCCAAAAATATACCTATCAAGAGAAAAATCAGACAAAATGAAAATTTTGCAGAGGTCTCTTAATTTATGCTTATATATACAGTATGCCTAATAAACTCACCATATAAAGGTAAAAAGTCATTTTGATGTCCTGTGATTTATGTAAAATGGAATTGCTTACTACTTTGGTGTGCATTAACATATATTAGGCTTATAATTCTGGGGCACATATCAGCATTAGGTTAGCCTATTGCTCCGTTGTTTTTATGGCAGCATGCTAGTTCACATTTTATTGGTAACGTGCTATTTTCTTAAAATGCAAGAAACAAGAATCATTGAGAGTCCAGCTCTGAACTTCAGACCATAATTAAGGTTTGTAACTTTCTGTTGACTTTTTATTAACCCATCCATGGGGAGTTTACACTCAACAGTTATTCATTACGAACAGTATGGGAGCTGTGAGACACATTCCCTTCAAACTCATGCATTTACAATCCTACCTAACATAAAAGCTATATCAAGGATGGTCAAAGAGTTCATTTATTGTCCCAGAAGAAAGCTACTGTGATATTTTTGCAATGTCCCCTTGTGCACATATATATTTGGAGCAATTGAAAAGCAGAGGAAACCTTTTAAATAAAAGTAGAATTCTTAAAGAGGTGAAAAGTAAAATGATTCAAATATAGAGCCTTTATTAATGCATCGTATACAGAACATAGATTAAGAAAAATAGCATTAAAATCATTATTTTTTTAACAATCCACTTAAGAACATACTTCTATTCTATCATGGAATATTGTAATAAGGATCTACGTTATAACTAATATTTTAAAAGCTTTGAACAAAGCCATCATTAATTTATATCTTGTATATGGTTGCAGATGAACTTAAGCCTAACATTAGAGTTGCTGTCAAGAATATACTATGATTTTGCATGTAAGATGGTTTAGCAATTGCATTTGTTCAGATGACAGAAAATAAAATCAAGAGATCTGTTACAAATAGGCTCACATATGAAAAAAATTAAAGTCGACTTGTTATAATTACAGACTAGGGTCCTATGAGTGTAAATTCTCTCAACTGAGAGAATAGGGTCAATTATGCACATCATGCTCTGATCAGAGTTTGATCAGATTGTGAGCAGAGTGAGATCTGATTCTGTCGGATGAGGAGAAGATGTAAAAAAAAGTCTCCATCTTATCCATTCTGTGAGTCCAAGGAAATTGGACTGCACTAAGATGACAGCCAAGTGCAGTCCAGTGATTTCCACAGACTCATTGGCTTGCATGGCGGAGTGAAATTTGATAAAACTCAGGCATGCTTCAATTTTTTTCTTGGACTAGCTCTGTCCTAGGAAAAAATCTGTCATGTACACGGCCCCATAAAATAATATAGGGTCGATAGCTATCTGTCAAAACGATGAATAGCAAAACTTTTGTGATTATCACGGTAATCTGCACCAGCCCTTAAAATAAATTTTGCCACAATAAACAAAAACTTATGACACAAAGATACTAAAAAGAGTGAGAATGATGTTGACAATGCTGAGTTTATACAGTATGTCTACTTGAAAGCCACAAGACACAAAAAGGAAGGTACAGTGTGGAAAATAAGTATTTGATACACTGACAATTTTGCAAGTTTTCCCACCTACAAAGAATGGAGAGGTCTGTAATTTTGCAAGTACACTTCAACTGTGAGAGACAGAATTTAAAAATAAAAACCGGAAAATCCAGTTGTATGATTTTTAAATTATTAATTAGCATTTTATTGCATGAAATAAATTTCATCACCTGCCAACCAGCAAGAATTCTGGCTTTCACAGACCTATTAGTTTTTCTTTAAGAAGCCCTACTACTCTACACTCATAACTAGAGTTGAGCGATACCAGCCGATACTTGAAAATATCGGATCGGAATGGATCGGCCGATCTTAAAAAAAAGTATCGGTATCGCCAATTCCGATACCGGGAACCAATGCAAGTCAATGGGGCCAAAATATCGGAATTAAAAAAAACCCTTTCTTTCCTTGTAGGTTAATTCTACATGAAGAAAAACAACTAAGAATAATGTAGAATGTATTGTGGGAGGTGGAGGAGACATTAAAGCCATAGAGGTTTAGCCCAATCAAATGGAATAGCAGGAATTAAACTTTTTTTTTAAAGACGTTAGGAGTTACAAAGATATTGACTATGTTAGCCTCATTTATATTTTGCCAGACATGTATGTCTTCTTCTTCTTTCTTCTTTCTTCTTCTTTCTTATTCTTCTTCCTTTTTTACCTTCTTCTTCTTCTTCTTCTTCTTATTCCTTTTTTTACATTCTTCTTCTTCTTCTTCTTCCTTTTTTTACATTCTTCTACTTCCTTTTTTTACATTCTTCTTCTAATTCCTTTTTTTACATTCTTCTTCTTCTTCCTTTTCTTACATTCTTCATATTCTTCTTATTCAACAATTATTATTCTACATATTCAACTTCTTCATCTTCTTCCTATTCTTCTTCATCATATTCTTGTTTGTGTCAGGCATTCCTGTAGTTGTTATCTAGAAAAGTTAGAAGTTTACACCTTCCGTTCTGCCTGTCACAAAAGATTTACAACAGGATTTGTCCGCGTTCAGTTTGGCCTGCAGCAGCAGGCCTTTTCCAGGGGCACCACGAGGAGGAACGGACTCACCCCCATACACTGCTTAGTCTTCTTCTGCTTATAAATAAGATAATATCATTTGCTCAGAGTATTAGTCTTATGCTTAATGTTCTTCTGCTTTGTTTTTTTATGCTTCTTTGTCTTCTCTCTCTTGTTGTTCTGCATCTTGGTGGTTGTCTTCCTGTTCTTTGTCCTCTTGAACCAGCTGATGGTACTGGCACCCGGAGGGGCAGCAGAAGGAACAAGAGCCAATGGCACTACCGAGGACCAGCTGACGGTGCTGGAACCCGGTTACTAAGCAGGAGGTACCTGTGCTACAAAGCACTACCAAGGACCAGCAGATGTTGCCGGAACTCGGATACCGAGATGGAGGCACCTAGGCCAAAGGCTCTGACGAGAACCAGCTGACGGTGCTGGAACCTGGAGGGGTAGCATAAGCTGCAAGAGCAAATGGAAATAGCGAGGACCAGCCGACAGTGCTGGCACCCGGAGGGGCAGCAGAAGGAATAAGAGCCAATGGCACAACCGAGGACCAGCTGATGGTGCTGGAACCCGGTTACTAAACAGGAGGTACCTGTGCTACAAAGCACTACCAAGGACCAGCAGACGTTGCCGGAACTCGGATACCGAGATGGAGGCACCTAGGCCAAAGGCTCTGACGAGAACCAGCTGACGGTGCTGGAACCCGGAGGGGTAGCATAAGCTGCAAGAGCAAATGGAAATAGCGAGGACCAGCTGACAGTGCTGGCACCCGGAGGGGCAGCAGAAGGAATAAGAGCCAATGGCACAACCGATGACCAGCTGATGGTGCTGGAACCCGGTTACTAAGCAGGAGGTACCTGTGCTACAAAGCACTACCAAGGACCAGCAGACGTTGCCGGAACTCGGATACCGAGATGGAGGCACCTAGGCCAAAGGCTTTGCCAAGAACCAGCTGACGGTGCTGGAACCCGGATGGGTAGCATAAGCTGCAAGAGCAAATGGAAATAGCGAGGACCAGCTGACAGTGCTGGCACCCGGAGGGGCAGCAGAAGGAATAAGAGCCAATGGCACAACCGAGGACCAGCTGATGGTGCTGGAACCCGGTTACTAAGCAGGAGGTACCTGTGCTACAAAGCACTACCAAGGACCAGCAGACGTTGCCGGAACTCGGATACCGAGATGGAGGCACCTAGGCCAAAGGCTTTGCCGAGAACCAGCTGACGGTGCTGTAACCCGGATGGGTAGCATAAGCTGCAAGAGCAAATGGAAATAGCGAGGACCAGCTGACAGTGCTGGCACCCGGAGGGGCAGCAGAAGGAATAAGAGCCAATGGCACAACCGAGGACCAGCTGACGTTGCTGGAACCCGGTTACTAAGCAGGAGGTACCTGTGCTACAAAGCACTACCAAGGACCAGCAGACGTTGCCGGAACTCGGATACCGAGATGGAGGCACCTAGGCCAAAGGCTCTGACGAGAACCAGCTGACGGTGCTGGAACCCGGAGGGGTAGCATAAGCTGCAAGAGCAAATGGAAATAGCGAGGACCAGCTGACAGTGCTGGCACCCGGAGGGGCAGCAGAAGGAATAAGAGCCAATGGCACAACCGAGGACCAGCTGATGGTGCTGGAACCCGGTTACTAAGCAGGAGGTACCTGTGCTACAAAGCACTACCAAGGACCAGCAGACGTTGCCGGAACTCGGATACCGAGATGGAGGCACCTAGGCCAAAGGCTCTGACGAGAACCAGCTGACGGTGCGGGAACCCGGAGGGGCAGCTGAAGTTACCCCTGAAAAGCAAAGTTGGCATGCCGCAAGCTGGCCGCAGTTACCGAATCACACAGTCCTACAGGGGGTGCTTGTCCTACTGGCACTACGGAACAAGCCTTTCTTACCAGAACCCGCAGTCCACATAGGAAGCACCTAAACTGCTGGCACCCTAGCCTCGGCTAACCCAACCGCAACACGACATGGCAACTTGGAGTGGCAAACTGACATTGACACTTCCCGGAAACAGTAGGCAGGGCTGGAACATAGCTGGGCAGGAGGGAGTACCCGTGCCAAAGTCAGTTATGAGCAGCAACTGGCGATGTTGGAGCCCAGGGACAAGCACTTAGCAGGCTGAGGCCTGATGTGCTGTCAATTGGGAGGCAGCAGGACAGATTGCCATCAAAACAGCAGGGGAACAGCTGACGTTACTGAACCCCACAAACACAGGAGCTAGTGTTTTACTCTGTGAAGACGGCACTTCCGAGCAACAACTGGCTGTGTTGAAGCCCAGGGACAAGCACGGAGCAGGCTGAGGCTGCATTGAAGAAATTTTAAGATCGGTTGTAGACTTCTACTAATTTTAACCAAGCTCCACTTAGGCCTGTGGCTTCACTGATATTCGTATTTCCCCTGTCCTCCAACCCCGCCAGTTACAGCTCCAAAGTGGCGTCTGCACAATCCACACTTGTTCCTGTTACAGGTGTTCAGTCCGGTCAGTTAATCCCCTGATGTGTGTCCGGCAATGTCACCTGCTCTGTCCACATTCCCATAACTAGTTATGGGAATGTGGACAGAGCAGGCGACATTGCCGGACACACATCAGGGGATTAACTGACCGGACTGAACACCTGTAACACAGGAACAAGTGTGGATTGTGCAGACGCCACTTCGGAGCTGTAACTGGCAGGGTTGGAGGACAGGGGAAATACGAGAGACAGTGGAGCCACAGGCCTAATTGGAGCACGGTTAAAAATCAGTAGTAGTAGGACTGTGTAGGCAGCAGGAGACTTTGCCATCCACACAGCAGGGGATCAGCTGACGTTACTGAACCCCACTGAGACACGGGAGCAAGTGTCTCTTTCCGTGTGGACGGCACTTCCGAGCTAAAACTGGCTGTGTTGAAGCCCAGGAAATAGGAGGGTGTAGGCAGAGGCCTACTGTATTTGGAATGTGGTGACAGCAGGAGAGACTGCCATCCACACAGCAGGGGATCAGCTGACGTTACTGAACCCCACTGAGACACGGGAGCAAGTGTCTCTTTCCGTGTGGACGGCACTTCCGAGCTACAACTGGCTGTGTTGAAGCCCAGGAAATAGGAGGGTGTAGGCAGAGGCCTACTATATTTGGAATGTGGAGACAGCAGGAGAGACTGCCATCCACACAGCAGGGGATCAGCTGACGTTACTGAACCCCACTGAGACACGGGAGCAAGTGTCTCTTTCCGTGTGGACGGCACTTCCGAGCTACAACTGGCTGTGTTGAAGCCCAGGAAATAGGAGGGTGTAGGCAGAGGCCTACTGTATTTGGAATGTGGAGACAGCAGGAGAGACTGCCATCCACACAGCAGGGGATCAGCTGACGTTACTGAACCCCACTGAGACACGGGAGCAAGTGTCTCTTTCCGTGTGGACGGCACTTCCGAGCTACAACTGGCTGTGTTGAAGCTCAGGAAATAGGAGGGTGTAGGCAGAGGCCTACTGTATTTGGAATGTGGAGACAGCAGGAGAGACTGCCATCCACACAGCAGGGGATCAGCTGACGTTACTGAACCCCACTGAGACACGGGAGCAAGTGTCTCTTTCCGTGTGGACGGCACTTCCGAGCTACAACTGGCTGTGTTGAAGCCCAGGAAATAGGAGGGTGTAGGCAGAGGCCTACTGTATTTGGAATGTGGAGACAGCAGGAGAGACTGCCATCCACACAGCAGGGGATCAGCTGACGTTACTGAACCCCACTGAGACACGGGAGCAAGTGTCTCTTTCCGTGTGGACGGCACTTCCGAGCTACAACTGGCTGTGTTGAAGCCCAGGAAATAGGAGGATGTAAGCAGAGGCCTACTGTATTTGGAATGTGGAGACAGCAGGAGAGACTGCCATCCACACAGCAGGGGATCAGCTGACGTTACTGAACCCCACTGAGACACGGGAGCAAGTGTCTCTTTCCATGTGGACGGCACTTCCGAGCTACAACTGGCTGTGTTGAAGCCCAGGAAATAGGAGGGTGTAGGCAGAGGCCTACTGTATTTGGAATGTGGTGACAGCAGGAGAGACTGCCATCCACACAGCAGGGGATCAGCTGACGTTACTGAACCCCACTGAGACACGGGAGCAAGTGTCTCTTTCCGTGTGGACGGCACTTCCGAGCTACAACTGGCTGTGTTGAAGCCCAGGAAATAGGAGGGTGTAGGCAGAGGCCTACTGTATTTGGAATGTGGTGACAGCAGGAGAGACTGCCATCCACACAGCAGGGGATCAGCTGACGTTACTGAACCCCACTGAGACACGGGAGCAAGTGTCTCTTTCCGTGTGGACGGCACTTCCGAGCTACAACTGGCTGTGTTGAAGCCCAGGAAATAGGAGGGTGTAGGCAGAGGCCTACTGTATTTGGAATGTGGAGACAGCAGGAGAGACTGCCATCCACACAGCAGGGGATCAGCTGACGTTACTGAACCCCACTGAGACACGGGAGCAAGTGTCTCTTTCCGTGTGGACGGCACTTCCGAGCTACAACTGGCTGTGTTGAAGCCCAGGAAATAGGAGGGTGTAGGCAGAGGCCTACTGTATTTGGAATGTGGAGACAGCAGGAGAGACTGCCATCCACACAGCAGGGGATCAGCTGACGTTACTGAACCCCACTGAGACACGGGAGCAAGTGTCTCTTTCCGTGTGGACGGCACTTCCGAGCTACAACTGGCTGTGTTGAAGCCCAGGAAATAGGAGGGTGTAGGCAGAGGCCTACTGTATTTGGAATGTGGAGACAGCAGGAGAGACTGCCATCCACACAGCAGGGGATCAGCTGACGTTACTGAACCCCACTGAGACACGGGAGCAAGTGTCTCTTTCCGTGTGGACGGCACTTCCGAGCTACAACTGGCTGTGTTGAAGCCCAGGAAATAGGAGGATGTAGGCAGAGGCCTACTGTATTTGGAATGTGGAGACAGCAGGAGAGACTGCCATCCACACAGCAGGGGATCAGCTGACGTTACTGAACCCCACTGAGACACGGGAGCAAGTGTCTCTTTCCGTGTGGACGGCACTTCCGAGCTACAACTGGCTGTGTTGAAGCCCAGGAAATAGGAGGGTGTAGGCAGAGGCCTACTGTATTTGGAATGTGGAGACAGCAGGAGAGACTGCCATCCACACAGCAGGGGATCAGCTGACGTTACTGAACCCCACTGAGACACGGGAGCAAGTGTCTCTTTCCGTGTGGACGGCACTTCCGAGCTACAACTGGCTGTGTTGAAGCCCAGGAAATAGGAGGGTGTAGGCAGAGGCTTACTGTATTTGGAATGTGGAGACAGCAGGAGAGACTGCCATCCACACAGCAGGGGATCAGCTGACGTTACTGAACCCCACTGAGACACGGGAGCAAGTGTCTCTTTCCGTGTGGACGGCACTTCCGAGCTACAACTGGCTGTGTTGAAGCCCAGGAAATAGGAGGGTGTAGGCAGAGGCCTACTGTATTTGGAATGTGGAGACAGCAGGAGAGACTGCCATCCACACAGCAGGGGATCAGCTGACGTTACTGAACCCCACTGAGACACGGGAGCAAGTGTCTCTTTCCGTGTGGACGGCACTTCCAAGCTACAACTGGCTGTGTTGAAGCCCAGGAAATAGGAGGGTGTAGGCAGAGGCCTACTGTATTCGGAATGTGGAGACAGCAGGAGAGACTGCCATCCACACAGCAGGGGATCAGCTGACGTTACTGAACCCCACTGAGACACGGGAGCAAGTGTCTCTTTCCGTGTGGACGGCACTTCCGAGCTACAACTGGCTGTGTTGAAGCCCAGGAAATAGGAGGGTGTAGGCAGAGGCCTACTGTATTTGGAATGTGGAGACAGCAGGAGAGACTGCCATCCACACAGCAGGGGATCAGCTGACGTTACTGAACCGCACTGAGACACGGGAGCAAGTGTCTCTTTCCGTGTGGACGGCACTTCCGAGCTACAACTGGCTGTGTTGAAGCCCAGGAAATAGGAGGGTGTAGGCAGAGGCCTACTGTATTTGGAATGTGGAGACAGCAGGAGAGACTGCCATCCACACAGCAGGGGATCAGCTGACGTTACTGAACCCCACTGAGACACGGGAGCAAGTGTCTCTTTCCGTGTGGACGGCACTTCCGAGCTACAACTGGCTGTGTTGAAGCCCAGGAAATAGGAGGGTGTAGGCAGAGGCCTACTGTCTTTGGAATGCGGAGACAGCAGGAGAGACTGCCATCTCCACAGCAGGGGAACAGCTGTCAGTGCTGAACCCCACTAACACTTGAACGAATGTGTTTGGCTCTGTGGAGACTACACTTCTGAACACCAACTGACTCTGTTGGAGCCCAGGATTAGGCGAGGAGCAGGCTGGGGTCTGTTGCTTTTGGTATGTGAAGGCAGCAGGAGACTTGCCATCTCCACAGCAGGGGAACAGCTGGCAGTGCTGAACCCCACTAACACTTGAACGAATGTGTTTGGCTCTGTGGAGATGACACTTCTGAACACCAACTGACGCTGTTGGAGCCCAGGATTAGGCGAGGAGCAGGCTGGGGTCTGTTGCTTTTGGCAGGTGAAGGCAGCAGGAGACTTGCCATCTCCACAGCAGGGGAACAGCTGGCAGTGCTGAACCCCACTAACACTTGAACGAATGTGTTTGGCTCTGTGGAGACGACACTTCTGAACACCAACTGACGCTGTTGGAGCCCAGGATTAGGCGAGGAGCAGGCTGGGGCCTGTTGCTTTTGGCAGGTGAAGGCAGCAGGAGACTTGCCATCTCCACAGCAGGGGAACAGCTGGCAGTGCTGAACCCCACTAACACTTGAACGAATGTGTTTGGCTCTGTGGAGATGACACTTCTGAACACCAACTGACGCTGTTGGAGCCCAGGATTAGGCGAGGAGCAGGCTGGGGCCTGTTGCTTTTGGCAGGTGAAGGCAGCAGGAGACTTGCCATCTCCACAGCAGGGGAACAGCTGGCAGTGCTGAACCCCACTAACACTTGAACGAATGTGTTTGGCTCTGTGGAGATGACACTTCTGAACACCAACTGACGCTGTTGGAGCCCAGGATCAGGCGTGGAGCAGGCTGGGGCCTACTGGATTTTGGCAGGTGTAGGCAGCAGGAGACTTGCCATCTCCACAGCAGGGGAACAGCTGGCAGTGCTGAACCCCACTAACACTTGAACGAATGTGTTTGGCTCTGTGGAGACGACACTTCTGAACACCAACTGACGCTGTTGGAGCCCAGGATTAGGCGAGGAGCAGGCTGGGGCCTGTTGCTTTTGGCAGGTGAAGGCAGCAGGAGACTTGCCATCTCCACAGCAGGGGAACAGCTGGCAGTGCTGAACCCCACTAACACTTGAACGAATGTGTTTGGCTCTGTGGAGATGACACTTCTGAACACCAACTGACGCTGTTGGAGCCCAGGATTAGGCGAGGAGCAGGCTGGGGTCTGTTGCTTTTGGCAGGTGAAGGCAGCAGGAGACTTGCCATCTCCACAGCAGGGGAACAGCTGGCAGTGCTGAACCCCACTAACACTTGAACGAATGTGTTTGGCTCTGTGGAGACGACACTTCTGAACACCAACTGACGCTGTTGGAGCCCAGGATTAGGCGAGGAGCAGGCTGGGGCCTGTTGTTTTTGGCAGGTGAAGGCAGCAGGAGACTTGCCATCTCCACAGCAGGGGAACAGCTGGCAGTGCTGAACCCCACTAACACTTGAACGAATGTGTTTGGCTCTGTGGAGATGACACTTCTGAACACCAACTGATGCTGTTGGAGCCCAGGATCAGGCGTGGAGCAGGCTGGGGCCTACTGGATTTTGGCAGGTGTAGGCAGCAGGAGACTTGCCATCTCCACAGCAGGGGAACAGTTGGCAGTGCTGAACCCCACTAACACTTGAACGAATGTGTTTGGCTCTGTGGAGACGACACTTCTGAACACCAACTGATGCTGTTGGAGCCCAGGATTAGGCGAGGAGCAGGCTGGGGCCTGTTGCTTTTGGCAGGTGAAGGCAGCAGGAGACTTGCCATCTCCACAGCAGGGGAACAGCTGGCAGTGCTGAACCCCACTAACACTTGAACGAATGTGTTTGGCTCTGTGGAGACGACACTTCTGAACACCAACTGACGCTGTTGGAGCCCAGTATTAGGCGAGGAGCAGGCTGGGGCCTGTTGCTTTTGGCAGGTGAAGGCAGCAGGAGACTTGCCATCTCCACAGCAGGGGAACAGCTGGCAGTGCTGAACCCCACTAACACTTGAACGAATGTGTTTGGCTCTGTGGAGACAACACTTCTGAACACCAACTGACACTGTTGGAGCCCAGGATTACGCATGCCGCATGCAGAGGCCAATGGGCAGCGGTTTTTATGGAGGTTGTTGACTACTACTGATTCTAACCATGCTCCACTTAGGCCTCTGGCTCCACTGTCTCTACTATTTACCCTGGCCTCCAACCCCGCCAGCTACATCTCTGAAGTGGCGTCAGCACAATCTACACTTGTTCCTGTGTTACTGGTGCTCAGTCCCGTCTGTTGATCCCCTGATGTTTGTCCGGCAAGTTCGCCAGCTCTGTCCTCATTCCCACTACTGGTTATGGGAATGTGGACAGAGCAGGAGACCTTGCCGGATACACATCAGGGGATAAACTGATGGGACTGAGCCACAGGAACACAGGAACAAGTGTAGATTGTGCTGATGCCACTTCAGAGATGTAGATGGCGGGGTTGGAGGCCAGGGGAAATAGTAGAGACAGTGGAGCCAGAGACCTAAGTTGGGCACAGTTAAAAATCAGTAGTGGTTTGAATGTTGATGGAGCTGGTGACTTTGCCGTCCACACAGCAGGGGATCAGCTGGCGTTACTGAACCCCACTAACACAGGAGCTAGTGTGTTTCTCTGTGCAGACGACACATCTGAGCGACAACTGGCTGTGTTGAAGCACAGGGATTATAGTTCAGGTGGTAGAAAAATGAACACACCAGCAGACCTGGATACAGTTGCCAACCACTAATTTAGTCTGTAAGAGGAATGGCAAAGTCTTTGGAGATCCAGGCCTTGTTCATTTTCAGAAAAGTCAGCCGGTCAACATTATCGGAAGATAGTCGCGTGAGACGGTCTGTTAGTACACCACCTGCGGCACTAAAGACACGTTCCGATAATACACTGGCAGCAGGGCAAGCCAGCACCTCCAATGCATACTGGCTAAGCTCTGGCCATGTATCCAGCTTAGAGACCCAAAACTTGAAGGGGGAAGAGCCATCTGGGAGTACAGTGACAGGGCAAGACATGTAGTCTGACACCATCTGACGGAAGCGTTGCCTCCTGCTGACTCGAGGCGTCGCTGATGGTGTAGACAATTGTGGTGGACACACAAAACTTTGCCACATTTGGGCCATAGTGGTCTTGCCTTGTGCTGTGGCGCTGCCTCTGCTCCCTCTTTGTGCAGAGTTTCCTCCACTGCCTCGACGCACAGAGCTGCTTTGTAAAGCACTAGCAACAATGCTGTCGGGTGGAATGGAAAACATTATGGACTGCACCAGTGACTCTTCGTACTCCCGCAGTTTACGCTCCCGGTTCAATGTTGGTATGAGCCTTTGTACGCTGTCCAGGTAGCGAGGATCTAGGAGGGTGTACACCCAATAATCAGCCGAGACGAGAATGTGGGCGATGCGGCGGTCGTTTCTCAGGCACTGCAGCATGAAATCAACCATGTGCTGCAGACTCCCAACTGTCAAAGAACTGCTGTCCCCTGTTTGAGGCGTGACCTCGGCCTGCTCTGCATCACCCCACCCTCGCTGTACATACTGACTAGAGGTTTGTGTACCTCCCTCCTCTGGAGAGATGTCTTCCTCCTCCATCGACTCCTCATCCTCCTCACAAAGTGTCCCCTGCCTAGGCCTTTGTGAGGAAACACGTAGCGCAGACTGTCCAGAAGCAGATGGCATCTGGGACTCCTCATCCTCCACCTCTTCCGAAACCTCATCCCTTAGTGCTTGCAGTGTTTGTTGAAGCAGGCAGATAAGGGGGACAGTCATGCTGACTAGTGCATCATCTGCACTCGCCATCCGCGTGGATTCATCGAAGGCACGCAAAACGAGGCAGATGTCCTTCATAGAGGTCCACTCAATGGTGCTGAAGTGTGAACGGCGCACACTGCGACTTGTTTGCGCCTGATGCAGCTGGTACTCCATGACTGCTGCCTGCTGCTCACACAACCGCTCCAACATATGTAACGTTGAATTCCACCGGGTGGGTAGGTCACATATGATGCGATTTTCCGGAAGGCCAAATCGTCGCTGCAGAGCAGCGAGGCGCGATCTTGCCGTGCTGGAACGCCGCAAGTGAGCGCACTCTATGCGGACCTTGTGCAACAGTGCATCAAGATCCGGATAGTCCCTCAGAAAGCTCTGCACGACCAAGTTAAGCACATGTGCCAGACATGGGATGTGTGTGAGGTTGCCTAGGCCAAGAGCTGCCACCAGATTTTGGCCATTGTCACACACTACCAAGCCCGGCTGGAGATTCGCTGGCCCAAACCACACATCGCTCTCCTGCTTGATAGCATTCCAGAGCTCCTGCGCTGTGTGGCTTCGATTCCCCAAAGAAATTAATTTGAGTACAGCCTGTTGACGTTTGGCCACGGCTGTGCTCATATCGGTCGTAACAGGCTCCTGCTCTGCTGTTTCTGAGGAACTTGAGGAGGAGGAGTCTATGTGTACAGACTGGAGTCCTGCAATCCGTGGCGTTGGAAGAACACGTACAGCGCCACTCTCCAGATCTGTACCCAGCTCCACAACATTGACCCAGTGGGCAGTGAGGGAAAGGTATCGTCCCTGTCCATGGTTACTGGTCCACGCATCGGTGGTCAGGTGGACCTTGCTACTAACGGCGTTTAGTAGCGCATGTTTTATTTTGCCATCAACATGTTTCTTCAGGGCAGGGACGGCTCGCCTGCTGAAATAAAAGTGGCTGGGCACGTTGTATTGGGGGACTGCCAATGCCATTAAGTCCCGGAAGGTGTCAGTGTCCACCAGCCTGAATGACAGCATTTCAACTGCCAGAAGTTTGGCAATGCCAGCATTCAGAGACTGTGCTCGGGGATGGTTTGCCGAGTAAGGGCGCCTTTTATCCCATGCCTGTGCTACCGATGGCTGTGATGGATGGGAACGTGCTGCTATGGGTGGAATCTGACAGGGTCTCCGGACAACAGTGGCAGAGGTTCTTCCTTGGCGATCCTGTGAGGAAGCCGAACCAGCAGTGTGTGAGCTGGAGGAAGAGGCCCCAACACGAACTGAAGAGGTGGTAGGTGGTGCTGTACGTTGGCCTACGTCTTCAGGGTGTCTCTGCAACTCCAACTCGTGCTTGGTGCGCACATGTTTCCACATATTTGTGGTATTGAGGTTGCTGACATTTCTCCCTCTTTTGACTTTCTGATGACACAGCTTGCATTTGACAAAGCAAATGTCATCTGCAACTGTGTCAAAAAAGGACCACGCACTGCAAGTCTTGGGAGCGCCCGTTTCGCCTTTGGAATGAGGAATGCTCCTAACGGGTGCCGAAGTGGAGGGTACAGGCAACCAAGTCTTCCCCCACCCTCTGCCTCCTGTTTTGGCCGGTAGGGGAATCTCTTCCTCCGAGCTGCTCCCACCACCTTCCTGTTCCTCACGCCATGATGGGTCAAGGACCTCATCATCTCCCCTCTTCGAACAGCTGCTTCTCAGGGGTTGTCTCGCCAGCACCGTACGCACCTGAAAGTGGCAACTGAGTCTCGTCATCATCTGATGCGTACTGAGGTGTGCTGACCATAGGCACTGGCCCACTCGCCTCTTCAGATTCAGAGGGACAAAGAAGTTGCGCATCACTGCATACTCCCTCTTCTTCACATTCAGGAATGCTGCTTGGCTGGTCCCCTCTTTCCAAGCCAACAGATTCCGAGAACAGAAGTAGAGACTGTGATGGCTCCTGTCCATGTCTCTCTGACTGCCTGGGCACTTTGGCAGGTGGTGAAGAGACAGATGGTTGCTCTTCGGTGCTCTGGTCCTGAGAGGCTGTGGAAGTAATTGAAGTCGATGCGTTAGCTGCCATCCATCCGACAACGGCTTCAATTTGTTCCTCCCGCAGCAGTGGGGTACGTTGAGGTCCTACAAAGCTGCGCATAAAGGACTGTTGCCTGCTAAAACTGGGGGATGCTGATCCACTGGTGCCCGCAGCAGGCCCAGAATCCCCACGTCCTCTACCTGCAGAATCCCCACGTCCTCTCCCTGCAGAATCCCCACGTCCTCTCCCTGCTGAAACTCCACGCCCACGCCCACGCCCATGCGCCTTGCTCCCTGCCTTCTTCATCTTGCCAGACTGCTTAAGATAGGCAGAAAAGTACAAAGGGGGGCCTTAGTGTGCTTATTCCTGAACAGCTGGTTACAGGTACAAGAAACACTAATTTTATGAAGTGTGTGTGTGTGGACTACACTTTAATAGGAGCTGATGTGGCCTACACAAGTTCCAAATGTAGTGTTTGGTGAACTTGTTTTGTGGTTTCTTTGTTGGAAACAAACTCAAAGTATGTGAACAAAGAATTGAAACTGATAGTATCACCAACTTTTTGGAGCTATTACAATGCAGGCAGGTAACCTACAATGCAAAAGATGAGGCTCCAAAAAAATTGGGTAATACTAATCTGGCTGCGCCGGCAGGGCACAAGCCAGAAAAAAAGGCTCCTCTATCTACTCCTATATAGTGTTTGCAACCAACCAATGTTGATGGATACGGATGGATGCACACTAGTAGGAGAAGAAAAAATGAGCTGCACTCAAAGACAAATATGTGTGAGGCAGTGACGCACGTTGAGCGTCCTACAACCAGACGTAGCTGCAGGACACTCTACTCTGCGTGAGCTGCACTCACACACAGTCAGAGACCTCTCAGACAGCCGTGAACAGTGCAGCTAAGTGGGCACTGGCACTGACAGGCTGCAGAAAGGCTCCGCTGTGTACTCCTATATAGTGTTTGCAACCACCGTAGATGGAGACGGATGGATGCACACTAATAGAAGAAAAAATGAGCTGCAATAAAAGAAAAATGTGTGAGGCAGTGACACGCTGAGCGTCCTACAACCAGACGTAGCTGCAGGACACACTACTCAGCGTGAGCTGCACTCACACACAGTCAGAGACCTCTCAGACAGCCGTGAACAGTGCAGCAAAGTGGACACTAGCACTGAAAGGCTGCAGAAAGGCTCCGCTGTCTACTACTAGTGTTTGCAACCAACGTATATGGATACGGATGGAAGCACACTAGATTGAAATTATGTAAAAAATGCAGCTCAAAAATTAAAAGATGTATGAGGCAGCAGTGAGGCACGCTGGGCAGCCTACAACCTGACGTGGCTGCAGGACCCACTCCACAGCGTGAGCTGCACTCACACAGCCCTTGCAGACAGCTGTGAACACTGCTGCTAGGGCAAAGAAGGCTACAGTGGTGGTTTATGTAGCCTGGGTAAAGCACTAGATGTTTGGTGGAATCGCTATTTCTAACTGTCCCTCACAGTCTTCTACAGCAGCCTGTCCCTAACTGAATTCACAGCAGAGTGAACCAGAAATGGCGGCTGCAGTGGCTTTTAGAGTGCATCATGACATCATTTCGGCAGCCAATCACAGCCATGCCAATAGTTAACATGCCTACATGCCTAACAGGATGTGCCCACACTTCGGAGGATTCCCATTGGCTTAATCAAAGCAAGCAGGCTCATAGCATGATGGGAACTTCCGATTCCGATTCCGGTATCCGATATGACAAAAGTATCGGAAGTCAGTATCGGAATTCCGATACCGCTAATATCGGCCGATACCCGATACTTGCGGTATCGGAATGCTCAACACTACTCATAACCTGTATTAATTGCACCTGTCTGAGCTTGTTACCTGTATAAAAGGCAACTGTCCATAGACTCAATTAATCACAATCCAGCCACTCCACCATGGTCAAGACCGCAGAGCTGTCTAAGGACATTAGGGACAAAATTGCAGACCTGCACAAGGCTGGGATGGGTTATAGGACAATAGACAAGCAACTTGGTGAGAAACACAAGTGGACGTCAATCTTCCCTGGTCTGGGGTTCTGTTATGATTGGGTCACAGAAGAGGATGGCAGGAACAGGCTAAGCCACCAGAAGACCAGAGAGGTTGGTAACTAAGCGGATTGAAGACCCCTGATCCTATCCACACAACTTTTAGTAGCCGTCGAGCATTCCTACGATGCCCTAGACGCTTCGCCACAGCCAGAGGACTAGCCAAGCCTAAAGACAGAAAGATGAAATCTAAACTTCCCCAGAGCAGAACCCCAAAGGAATAGACAGCCCCCAAACATATGTTGTCGGTGAGACAAGATGAGACACAAACACAGGCAGAGAACAGACTGAGCAAACGGTGGGGCCCAAGCTGCAACATATGAAGCAGGACCCAGCGCTGCCCCCAGCAGGGAGCACGCTGAACCCTAGCAGCAAAACAGAAAGCAAAAAAAAGACACAGCCAGATTAGATGCAAAGGATTAGCAAAAGAATCACTTAGCTGAACCATGCAGATCAGGCAGGGGACAAAAGAGCTCCAAATGCACACGGAGGAAATCACCAGCAACCTCCAAGAGCAGCCAGCTCAATTCTATGTTCCCAGCCAGTAATCCCAGGTTTCCAATTATCGTCGACAGGTGGGGAACTTCCATCCACCTGGCCAGCTCCACTACTCTCAGCAACCACCAGAGGGAGCAGAGGGAGCTTCGGCTCAGAACTCCGAGCAAGAGAGTTCACAACAGGGTTCCTTTTAATATCTCTCCTCTTGGGATAAGGATGATTCTGATAAAGGTCAGCAATCAGCCCAGAACTACACAGGAGTACCTGGTCAATGATCTGAAGAGAGCTGGGACCACAGTCTCAAACATTACCATTAGTAGCACACTATGCCATCATGGATTAAAATCCTGCAGGACACGCAATGTCCTCCAGCTTATGCCAGCTCATGTCCAGGCCTGTTTGAGGTTCGCCAATGACTGTCTGGATGATCCAGAGGAGGCATGGGAGAAGGTCATGCAGTCAGGTGACACCGTAGTAGATCTTTTTGGTATCAACTGCACTCATTGCGTTTGGAGGAAGAAAAATTATGAGTACAACTCCAAGAACACCATCCAAATGGTGAAGCATGGTGGCGGAAACATCATACTTGGGGGGTGCTTTTCTGCAAAAGAGACAGGATGACTGCACTATTTTGAAGGGAAAATGTCACGCACAATGTAGGACAGACTAAGTGCAATACAGAGGGATAAGGGAAGGGGAACCAAACACTTGGGAAGATGGAAGTGGACACCCCTAGGCTGATCTAACCTCGCCCTGTCTGCCATACTGTCCCTATATAGGTTCTGTACCTATCGCCAATCAGGATACCTAGTCTCTGTGTGACCCTGGCAATTAGTCGTGCGTCGGTAAGGACAGGATGAACACTAGTCAATCCCACTAAGACTAAAGACAGTAAGGATAAATGAAACAAGGGGTACACTTAGCTTGAGGAGACTCAGAGAAAAATGCTGATGCCCTCCAATAGAATGCTAGCAGACTGCAACAGCTCCAAGCTTCAACTGAGAATTGCAAATAGAAAATAACATCCACAACTCCTAACAGGAAGTTGGGAGTTATAAACACCCAGATCCAAGTGACACCATTGAGGCTGGAGGAGGTGGCCACTAGTCTGCAAGGACATCTGCTGAGACCTTCTGCAACCAGATGCAGTATGACTGTCTGCAACCTGTGACACACTCGTGACAGAAAATGGATGGGGTCAGGTATCGCAAGATTTTGACCAAAAACCTCATTCCCTCAGTAAGAGCATTGAAGATGGGTCATGGCTGGGTCATTCAGCATGACAATGACCTGAAACACACAGCCAGGGCAACTAAGGAGTTGCTCCTTAAGAAGTATTTCAAGTGGTCTAGCCAGTCTCCAGACATTAACCCAATAGAAAAATTTTTGGAGGGAGCTGAAACTCAATGTTGTCCAGCGACAGCCTTGAAACCTGAAAGATGTAGAGAAGATCTATGGAGACGTGGGCCAAATTTACTGTTTCAGTGATTACAAACTTGGTCAAGAAGCACAGGAAAAGTCTGACCTCTGTAATTGCATACAATGGTTTCTGTATCAAATACTAAGTTCTATTTTTCTATTGAGTGTGATAAAACACTCCGGGATCGCCTTTGCTGGGGTCAAAGGTCACGTGCATTCAGCATGAAACTCAGGCGCAGAGCGGGGATTCGTGTATAACTGACCCTGGGTCAGGTTTATTAACGGTGAAAGCAATACAAAAGGAAATAAAACATAAAACAAATCCTTGCCTGTCCGGCACTAACTAAACAATGGACAACCTAACTACCAACTGGCGGGCTTCTCCCGTCCAGCCAAACCACAGTTGCAGTGGGCACTGCTTCCACTCACGTGTGAGTCTCTCACACAGACAGGCTCTCTGTGTTCCCAGACTGAGACACCCACACAACCACCTGGCATCCTTATATATCCACCTCCCATTATCCATTAGTAAGTAGGTGCGATACTGACCAGACTAGGCCACATAGGAGAGGAATCTGGGCGAGATATACCTGCCCTCATCCACTATTCCCACATGATTCTCACATATCCCCCCCTTCTGCTCAGACCACTCTGGTTGAGCAATGACACCCGCCAAACAGTGCACTCGGGACAGGGCATCTGCATTCCCCATCTGTACCCCTGGGCGGTGTTCCACCGTAAAAGTGTAGGCCTGCAGGGCAAGGAACCACCGGGTCACCCGGCTATTCCGTTCCTTGTTCAAGTGCATCCACTTGAGAGGGGCATGGTCAGTGATCAGCCTGAACTTTCGGCCCACCAGGTAATATTTGAGGGCCTCTAGAGCCCACTTAATGGCTAGGCACTCTTTTTCCACGACTGCATACCTTTGCTCGTGTTTATTCAGCTTCCTGCTGAGATAGAGGACTGGGTGTTCCACTCCGTCCCTCACTTGTGAGAGTACGGCCCCGATACCGGTATCAGAGGCATCCGTTTGTACCACAAACTCGCTGCGGAAGTCTGGAGTCACCAGTACGGGCTGAGAGCAAAGTGCCCGTTTTAGGCTATGGAAGGCTTCTTCAGCCGCTAAACTCCATTTAATCATGACGGAGTCTTTCCCTTTTGTAAGATCCGTCAGGGGGGTAGCGATGGCTGCAAAATTGGGTATGAACCGGCGATAATAACCGGCGATCCCCAGGAAGGCTTGCACCTGCTTCTTGTTGACAGGTTGTGGCCAGTCCTGACCCGCCTGAATCTTATCAACCTGGGGGTTTAACAACACCCCTCCCAATTACATACCCCAAATACTGGGCTTCTTCTAGCCCGATGTGACATTTCTTGGGGTTCGCGGTTAGACCTGCCTCCCACAGGTCGTCAATCACAGCTTGTACTTTCTGGAGATGAGTCTCCCAGTCCAAGCTGTAAATGACAATGTCGTCCAAATAGGCCGAAGCGTACCGCCTATGTGGCCTCAGGACTCGATCCATCAGTCTCTGGAAGGTCGCTGGTGCTCCGTGCAGTCCAAACGGCATATACACATACTGAAATAGACCTTCTGGGGTAGCAAATGCCGTCTTTTCTCTGGCAGCCTCCGCCAGAGGGATCTGCCAATACCCCTTTGTTAGGTCTAGGGTCGTAATATACCGGGCTTTTCCCAACCGATCTATTAACTCATCGACCCGGGGCATAGGGTAGGCATCAAATTTTGAGACCGCATTCAGTTTCCTGAAGTCATTGCAGAACCGGATGGTGCCGTCCGGTTTAGGAATTAGCACAATCGGGCTGGACCACGCACTGTGCGATTCCTCAATGACTCCTAACTCTAACATTGCCTTCACTTCTCGGGAAACGGCTTCACGGCGCGCTTCCGGGATTCGGTAGGGCTTTACGTGAACTGTGACACCAGGTTCCGTTATGATGTCATGTTTCATTAGCATAGTCTGCCCGGGTTTTTCTGAGAAAAACTTTTGGTTGTGAAGTAGAAAATGCCTGACTTCCGTCTTTTGCCGCTCCGAGAGAGTCTCTGCAACCCGTACCTCCGGTACGGTATGCGAGCAGACAGGACGGGCCAGCTCCGCTGACAAGGCAGACCGATCCTTCCAGGGCTTTATCAGATTTACATGATAAATCTGCTCAGGTTTCCGTTTACCTGCCTGGTATACTTTGTAGTTTACTTCACCAACTCTTTCCTTGATCTCAAAGGGGCCCTGCCACTTTGCCAGAAACTTACTGTCCACCGTGGGGACCAGGATCAACACCCTATCTCCGGGTGCAAACGTACGGATCTTGGTGCCCCTATCATAGATTCTTTTTTGGGCTCCTTGAGCCTGTGTCATGTGTTCTTTGACGATAGGCATAACAACCGCAATACGGTCCTGCATTTGTGTGACGTGATCTATCACCGTTTTAAACGGAGTGACCTGACCCTCCCAGGTTTCTTTTGCAACGTCTAACAGTCCGCGAGGACGTCGGGCGTACAATAACTCGAAAGGCGAGAATCCCGTGGAAGACTGGGGTACTTCCCTGATGGCAAAAAGCAAATACGGAAGTAAATAGTCCCAGTTCTTCCCATCCTTGTCTATCGCCTTTCTCAGCATCTGCTTCAGAGTTTTATTGAACCGTTCGACCAACCCGTCTGTTTGAGGGTGATACACGGATGTGCGTAACGGTTCGATTTGTAACAATCGGCAGAGCTCCTTCATTATCCTGGACATAAAGGGGGTCCCCTGGTCGGTGAGTATCTGTTTTGGTATACCGACCCGACTAAACACATGCACCAGCTCCTTGGCAATCGTCTTGGTGGCCGTGTTACGCAAAGGGATGGCCTCCGGGTAACGAGTGGCATAATCCAAGATGACCAGGATATGTTGGTGTCCACATGCAGACCGTGGAAGGGGCCCAACTAAATCCATCCCAATCCTCTCAAACGGGACTTCAATAATAGGTAGGGGTACCAAAGGGCTACAGAACCGGGGCTTAGGTGCAGAGGCTTGGCAGTCAGGACAAGACTCGCAATATACACGAATATCGTGATGCATGCCTGGCCAAACAAAACAGTGTAATATCCTTTCGGTGGTTTTCTGGACTCCCAGGTGACCTCCCATCACATGTCCGTGGGCCAGGTCCAGGACCTGCCGCCGGTAGGGTTTTGGCACGACTAATAGTTGCACCGTATCTTCCCCCTTTTTCTTTATCTGATAGAGTAATTCATTCTCCAGAACCATGTAAGGATATGCCAGCCTAGAGCCAGGTTCTACGGGCACCCCATTTATCACTTTCACATTTGTCCTAGCCTGAGAAAGGGTAGGATCCTTTATTTGCTCACTTTGGAAGTCATCTTTCTGAACTTCTAAATCCAGCAAACGGGGAGGTGGACGGCTGTCAGCCTCCTCCTCTTCCCCGGTCTCCTCATTATCACCCGCCATGACTGAAAACGGGAACTGCAGGTCATTTCCCGCAGACTCTTCCCCCGAGTCTTCCAGGGAGACCTCTTCCAGGGGTTCGGGACCCACACGCTCCCTGGGAGAAGAATCATGTACACTATTACCCGAGGGCATCAACTGATTCTCCCACAATTGCCAGAAGTGGGGAAAATCCCGGCCCAGGATAACATCATGCAATAACGCCGGGACGAGTCCCACTTTATGTTGCACAGACCCATAGGAAGTTGTAATGCATATGACTGTGGTGAGGTACGAACAGGTGTCTCCATGCACACACGTTACAGAAAATTTGTCTGATGGTCCAGTCGGGGCTGACACCAGACTGGCCTTCACCAGAGTCACCACACTTCCCGAGTCTAACAATGCCACCACATTTTTGCCATCAACAGTTAAATCACACAAGTGTTTTTCCACATCCTTTTGACCGGCATTCACACTCACTACCCGTGCAACCATAGACATGCGGTTTTTAGAGTCTGTGACGTCGCACTGCATGGGTTCAGTAGTGACCGGACAGTTCGCAGCAATATGTCCCATATCTTGGCAGCGGAAACACCTAACGGGCCCCTTGCTTAGACCATAGTTCGTTACTCTCGGCCTCGCAGTGCGGGCAGTCCCGTTTTCCTCCCCCACTGTCTTAGGGATTTTTCCATCTCCCCTACTCCCTGGAACAGTCTTACCGGTTCCACGTGGAGACGATGAAGAACGAGGTGGGGTAGCGTCGTCTCGGAGTCCTTCCGCCACGGAGTAACGTTCAACCAGATCCACCAGTTGATCTGCCGTCGTAGGATTTCCATGGCTTACCCACTTCCTCAGGGCTGGCGGTAGAGCTCTCAGGTACTTGTCCAGGACGACTCTCTGGATTATCTCTGGGGTGGCAACACCTCGGGTTGTAGCCACTTCTTCGTCACGTGGATCAGGTCGAACATCTGGGATTGCGGTGGTTTATCCGGCTGATAAGTCCATTGATGCACTCTCTGTGCCCGGACAGCGGTCGTCACTCCCAGCCGGGCCAAGATCTCGGCTTTCAATTTGTCAAAGTCCTGCGCAGCTTCAGGTTCCAGGTCATAATACGCCTTTTGGGCCTCACCGGAAAGAAACGGGGCAATCAGGCCGGCCCATCGTGCCTTCGGCCATTTTTCTCGCACCGCCGTCCGTTCAAACGTGGTCAGGTATGCCTCGACGTCATCATCAGGCGTCATTTTCTGCCAGTACCGACTCACGTGAATCACTCTCGACTCGGCTTCCAGGTTAAGCTCAGGTAAGCTTGCCAAGCGCTGCGCCACCTGCTGGAGAAGCGAACGATCGGTAGCTGTCATGTCCACCAACTCCTTCAGCTGGGCCATCATCACCCGATTTGCTTCTTGCTGGACGGCGGTGGACTGTACCAGCGCTTTCACCACGTCCTCCATGCTCATGCTTGCAACGTGATGCCCGCGTTCTCCACCACAATGTGATAAAACACTCCGGGATCGCCTTTGCTGGGGTCAAAGGTCACGTGCATTCAGCATGAAACTCAGGCGCAGAGCGGGGATTCGTGTATAACTGACCCTGGGTCAGGTTTATTAACGGTGAAAGCAATGCAAAAGGAAATAAAACATAAAACAAATCCTTGCCTGTCCGGCACTAACTAAACAATGGACAACCTAACTACCAACTGGCGGGCTTCTCCCGTCCAGCCAAACCACAGTTGCAGTGGGCACTGCTTCCACTCACGTGTGAGTCTCTCACACAGACAGGCTCTCTGTGTTCCCAGACTGAGACACTCACACAACCACCTGGCATCCTTATATATCCACCTCCCATTATCCATTAGTAAGCAGGTGCGATACTGACCAGACTAGGCCACATAGGAGAGGAATCTGGGCGAGATATACCTGCCCTCATCCACTATTCCCACATGATTCTCACATGAGTTAAATACTTATTTCATGCAGTAAAATGTGCAAATTGACTCTTCAGAGAGCAAGAGGACTTGAACTCTTGTGCCACCTATTGAAAGTAGTAATCGTAAAAGTCAGCCCTTTAATGAGCCTTATCACATGACTTAAGATAAGAGCCAAACCAAAATCTCAATTCGCAGACACTGTGTTTTGGGGTACTTCCCCTTGACCGTGCAAAGTGTGAGATCTGGTTTGGCTGTTTGAGAGGCATCTGACCGGGATCCAAGAAGTACCGTTTCTCCTTGTGGAGAGTGACTCTTAACCCCTTCATGACATCCGCCATATATGCACGATGCAAGTCAGAAGCGGGTGTATGGAGCAGGCCCATGAGGTGAGCTCGTCCCATACCCACCAGACTATGGCTGTGTCCCACAGCCAGGACATGCCTCTAAAAATCGCCATTTAGAGTGGAGCTCTGCCCACGATTGTTAACCTGTTAAATCCCGCTGTCAAACTCTGACAGCAACATTTAACATTCGCTGGCATTGGGACCATTCATGCCATGCACTCATTTGTGTGCCTTTGACATAATCGCAGGTCACCAATGGGTTGTTATGACAGTTGGGGGTCTTTTGAAGACCCCTTTGCTTGTCATTATAGAGCTAATTTGAAATCCAGCCTGTGACTAGGCTTCAAAAAAGACTGTGATTTTTACTAAATGCATATAAATATATATATATTACAGACCAAAAGTTTGGACACACCTTCTCATTCAAAGAGTTTTCTTTATTTTCATGACTATGACAATTGTAGATTCACTCTGAAGGCATCAAACTATGAATTAACACATGTTGAATTATATATAATTAACAAAAAAGCGTAAAACAAATAAAAATATGTCTTATATTCTAGGTTCTTCAAAGTAGCCACCTTTTGCTTTGATTACTGCTTTGCACAATCTTGGCATTCTCTTGATGAGCTTCAAGAGGTAGTCACCAGAAATGGTCTTCCAACAGTCTTGAAGAAATTCCCAGAGATGCTTAGCACTTGTTGGCCCTTTTGCCTTCACTCCGCGGTCCAGCTCACCCTAAACCATCTCGATTGGGTTCAGGTCTAGTGACTGTGGAGGCCAGGTTATCTGGCGTAGCACCCCATCACTCTCCTTCTTGGTCAAATAGCCCTTACAGAGCCTGGGGGTGTGTTTGGGGTCATTGTCCTGTTGAAAAATGAATGATGGTCCAACTAAACGCAAACCGGATGGAATAGCATGCCACTGCAAGATGCTGTGGTAGCCATGCTGGTTCAGTATGCCTTCAATTTTGAATTAATCCCCAACAGTGTCACCAACAAAGCACCCCCACACCATCACACCTCCTCCTCCATGCTTCACGATGGGAACCAGGCATGTAGAGTCCATCCGTTCACCTTTTCTGCATCGCACAAAGACACGGTTGTTGGAACCAAAGATCTCAAATTTGGACTCATCAGACCAAAGCACAGATTTGCCCTGGTCTAATGTCCATTCCTTGTGTTCTTTAGCCCAAACAAGTCTCTTCTGCTTGTTGTCTGTCCTTAGCAGTGGTTTCCTAGCAGCTATTTTACCATGAAGGTCTGCTGCACAAAGTCTCCTATTAACAGTTGTTGTAGAAATGTGTCTGCTGCTAGAACTCTGTGTGGCATTGACCTGGTCTCTAATCTGAGCTGCTGTGAATTCTGAGGCTAGTGACTCGGATAAACTTATCCTCCACAGTAGAGGTGACTCTTGGTATTCCTTTCCTGGGCTGGTCCTCATGTGAGCCAGTTTCTTGGTAGCGCTTGATGGCTTTTGCCACTGCACTTGTAGACACTTTCAAAGTTTTCCCAATTTTTCGGACTGACTGACCTTCATTTCTTAAAATAATGATGGCCGTTTTTCTTTACTTAGCTGCTTTTTTCTTGCCATAATACAAATTCTAACAGTCTATTCAGTAGTACTATCAGCTGTGTATCCACCAGACTTCTGCACAACACAACTGATGGTCCCAACCTCATTTATAATGCAAGAAATCCCACTTATTAAACCTGACAGGGCACACCTGTGAAGTGAAAACCATTTCCAGAGACTATCTCTTGAAGCTCATCAAGAGAATGCCAATAGTGTGCAAAGCAGTAATCAAAGCAAAAGGTAGCTACTTTGAAGAACCTAGAATATAAGACATACAGTATTTTCAGTTGTTTCACACTTTTTTGTTGTTTTGTTCTTTGAATGGGGTGTGTCCAAACTTTTGGTCTGTATATATATATATATATATATATATAAATATATATATACACACCCAGCATTTTTCGGACTATAAGACACACTTTTTTCCAAAAAAATTTGTGGTGCATTTTATAATCAGAATATACTTACAAATTCTGTGGTGGCAACAGGAGTCAGGCGATTCTGGAGCGGTCCTTGTCCAATGCTGCCGGGCAACGATCACATTCCCTTCCCAGGCTGGTGCAGGACGAGATCTTGCTGCTGAGATCTCAATCTGAGCATGCGTTGCCCCCGGCAGCCATTTTCCTGGAGGCCACCGCATCAAAGCAATGGATATGGGAGCCTACAGTCTTTCACAAGATGCCAGCGGAGCCCCCCGCACTACAGAGTACCATTGCCGAACCAGCTGCACCAGACTGGGATGGAATTTCCCGGAGGTCATTACATCACAGCAATGAATATGCAGGGTCTCTGGGCTTTCACAAGATGCTGGTGGAGTCCCAAGCACCACCGCTGAACCTGCCACACCAGCCTGGGATGGGATTTCCTGGAGGCCTCCACACCTGCTGCACCACCATGGGATTCATATCGCCAGAACACCGAACACTCCCTGTGACCCCGCTCCACCAGCACTACTGATCCCCCCAAGATAAGTTGAATTCAGACTGTAAGACGGACCCCCATTTGACACATTAATTTTTTTTCCTATTTTCCTTCTGAAAATTTGGGGTGCGTCTTATGGTATGGTACTTAGCTGTTTTTTTTTTCTGTCAGTGCTTAAATATGAATATGAGCTGAGCATTATGTTCATATAGCTTTCCATGGCTAGGTGTTCATTGTTGGGCCCCAGTCCTTCTTCACCATTATTCACATTGAGGTCATTTTTGCCAGATGGTGAGGTTTTAATACTAGATATTAGGACTGTCCAGACGTGGTACATCTTGGCGCTGGTGGGTTGGCTTTTAAGCATTTTTTTTTAATAAAAAACAATGTTTCCTAAGTACCCTATGCTATTTTTATGCACTATTGCTTTTACTTATTTACAGCAGGGTATATGTTCATTTTTATTCTATGTTAGGTTTTGTCTATTTAACACCTTTATGACCTTGGACATATCTCTACATCCAGGTCGGCTGGAACTTACCAATAGAGATGAGAGAATAATTCAATATTCGTTTCGGATTATGATTGTCGTCCAATATTCGCCAAACAACGCCACTGAAGTACAGGTGAGCAAATATGTTCGAAAAGGAACATCAAACATAAATTTTACATGAAAATGGTACAGATATGGCATGAACATATTTTTTTTAAGAAGTTAAAAGGGTTAAAAGTTGACCAGCAATTTCTCATTTTTACAACAAAATTTACAAAATGTACATTTTTTTAGGGACCACCTCACATTTGAAATCACTTTGAGGAGTCTATATGGCAGAAAATACCCAAAAGTGACACCATTATAAAAACTGCACCTCTCAAGCTGTTCAAAACCACATTCAAGAAGTTTATTAACCTTTCAGGTGTTTCACAGGAGCAGAAGCAACATGGAAGGAAAAAATGAACATTTAACTTTTTAGTCACAAAAATGATCTTTTAGTAACATTTTTTTAATTTTCACAAGGGTAAAAGGAGAAAATGAACAGATAAAGTTGTTGTGAAATTTATCCTGAGTATGATCGTTTAGTCCCCAATGTTTTATTTTCCCAAGGGTAACAGGAAAAATTCCATCCCAAAAGTTGTTGTCCAATTTGTCCTGAGTATGCTGATACCCCATATGTGAGGGGTAACCACTGTTTCGGTGGACGGCAGGGATCGGAAGGGAAGGAGCGTTGCTTGACTTTTTCCAAACTAAAATTGGCTGGAATTGAGATGAGACGCATGTCGCGTTTGGCGAGCCCCTAATGTGCCTAAATAGTGGAAACCCTCACAAGTGACCCCATTTTGGAAACTAGACCCCTAAGGAACTTATCTAGATGTGTGATGAGCACTTTGAACCCCCAAGTGTTTCACTAAAGTTTATAATGCCTGGGCGTGAAAATAAAAAAATCATATTTTTTCCACAAACATGATCGTTTAGTCCACAATTTTTTATTTTCCCCAAGGGTAAAAGGAGAAATTGGACCCCAAAAGTTGTTGTCCACTTTGTCCTGGGTACGTTGATACCTTATATATGTGGGGGGGAACCACTGTTTGGGCGCATGGCAGGGCTAGTAAGGGAAGGAGTGCCATTTGACTTTTTCAAACTAAAATTGGCTGGAATTGAGATCGGATGCCATGTTGCATTTGACGAGCCCCTGATGTGCCTAAACAGTGGAAACCCTCCACAAATGACCTCATTTTGGAAACTAAACCCCCTAAGGAAATTATCTAGATTTGTGGTGAGCACTCTAAGCCTCCAAGTGTTCCCCTAAGGCTAGGATCACACTACCGTGTTTGATGCGAGAAACTCGCATGTATTTCTATGCAGCCGCAGCTCCGGTCCTGAGTGCCGGTGGTAGCGCTGGGTGTTGATGCGAGAGACTCATGCAAGTCTGAAGCAATGAGAAAGGCTGCGATTGGCTATTGAGTATTGAACAGCCAATCCCAGAGATTGGGAAGCCGGGTGGGTGGGGACTGCCCCTGGGATGCCGACACCTTCTTCCAAGAGATAAGATGGTGCCGGAATTTTAATGCGATCACCGCAACTTAAGTCACATTATCATATTAAAGGGTATGATGTACTATCCCATCCGTGTGAAGTAAGTTCCAGGTCACATGGACGGGTTAGTACGTCAGATGACAAAGAGGGGTTAAATTCCAATTATTCTCCCATGACAGTAACAACTATAAAAGAAAAAAACTCAGCACAGTTGCTTGTGATAAGCAAGCACAACATCTGACACTGATTTCAGGTATTTTTTCTGTTAAGATATCAAGCTGCCTGGCTTTTGCTTTCTAGTCCATTAAAAGAAGAAAATAATGTGCAATTATAATTCAAATGCAGCAGGACAGCTGCCAGCTACACCATATTACTGATCAATCACTCCGAGATGGTCACTGCTGCTTCTAGCACCTGCCATCTCTAGCTAATTCTATCAATTGAATCTCTGTATTTTTCCTACATTACTACTCTAATCTTGTTCAGTGCTGCAGTTGTACAACACATTACTGTCTGTACTATTTGTCCAATGTTTTATGGCCTTTCTCTTCTTATCCCTATTGCTCAACTCTGAGTTTTTTACATAGTCTCAGTATCTTAAAATAATCCTAAAATGGCTACTGTATTTTTTGCCTAGACTTTCATATTGGCTATGATAGTCTCTTCTGATTAGCTGTACTACATCATGTTATGTGATAGCTACAAAGAATTAAGGAGAGCCTACGTGGTTGTGCCTAAGATCAGGTGTGCAAACTTCTGAAAAAAAGAGGCTTGACTTTTTTTTTTGTGACTTTTGTAAATTGATTAGCAAATTGTTTGTATTCGCCTACATATTTAATATAATTTGACTCTTATTTGGTTTGCCTAGAATCAATTTGATCATTTTTAGAGGTGTATGTATGTTGAGGGATATAGGACAGTCATTATTAAAACTATAATACTCTTAGAAAATATCCTTATAATACTTAGATAATACCCTTAGAAAAAAAGAAAAAGATTCTGACACATGATTAGTGTTGGAATGAGTTTTCCATTCATGCTGCTTTTGATTTTTCTCGGAATTTTTAGATTGCTCTTTAAATTGGTTTCATCACTGACAATGAACCTGAGACTCACAGGCTTACACTTGGGGGTTCCCTTACACATTTCTCTTGGATGTCACATTATATTGTCTCACTCTTTGAGATTTTTTTGCACATAGAAACCTTTTTTTTTCGCACTTTATATCTCTTTGTATCCCAGGAATCATATTGTTCACTTTTGATCATAATCTTTGCACCTTGATACTTTGTAATACCGCTTTGCTTGTTGAGTCTCTATTGTTAGGCTTTCCTGAGCATTGATGGGGGGTATTTTACAGGAGATTCCATATTACAGAAGTATGTTATTATCCATCTACACTATCACTGTAGTTGTTAATGTTTGTGTTTTTTTTTAGCAGTTTTAATCTATTGTGAGGTGCAGACTCTGTGTCTTATATATGCTACTATTCTGATTCTGTTCTTTGCTTATTTACTGTGCTTTATATTTTATCATTCATTAGTTTTAATTGTGAGACATTTTCATGTTCAGCTAAACATTGGCATTTGGTCCCCTGCTCTCGACCTTGCTTGTGTTTTGTCATAGTCAGCATGTGACATACTGTAGATTGTAGAAATCGCTGCCCACCAGTTAATGAGTTACTATCCTTTTAAAATATAAAACATAAAAAAGAGTAAACTTTATTCAAGGAGCAGCGTATGCATTTTATAAGCTTGCATATTTTAATTGATATAAGATTATTTTAAAAACTTCCCATGTATTCTACTAAAGCTAGCTATGAAAGCCATTTATAAAAAAAAATAAAATAAGAAAAAGAAGCAAAAAAAACTTTGCAATTAAAAATAATGACTCCTTTAGTACATATAAATTTGACTAAGAAGATTTGTATATGACAAACACGTCTCATGTATACTAGAAGAGTATGTGGCAGGTACTTTGATTAATGCAAATGTCCGATAATGCAACTTGTCACAAACGGTTATAGCTTTTTGCATATTATATTAGGCTGTCTGCACTTTGTGCAGAACATGTTTTGTTATTTTAAGTTAACCAAATGAAATATGCAGAAAGCCCTAATGAATACCAAAACCTGTCCGCATCTTGTAGCAAGACAAATAAATATAGCAAAAAGCTCTATCGTAGGTGCATAGTCATAAATACTGCATCAGCATAGCAAATGGGGAAAGATTTTATGAGTGATCATTTCTTTCCTCTGCAACATCAGATCTACTGTCACTGAATTCCAAATGCTAAGCAGCCAAATGCTCAGCCAGGCATTGTCTGCACTTATATCGTATTACTGTAGAGTTTATTATTTATCTATAAAGTGTCACAAAACCATTTTATATTGTCTGAGATGAATTTCTTTGTGATGTCATATTATTTTATTGTATATTAAAATACACAAAATTAGATTTACTTTTAATCCACCTTATTCCACTGCAGAACTATTATGGCACATTAAGCTAACCTTGACTATTTATCACCATAGATCCCAGGGTCAATAGTTACAGAGGCACCTACACTGTGTTCCAAATTATTATGCAAAAAATATTTCCTCGTATTTTCTCTAAATTACCTATATGAATTGCAGTCATTGTTATTTTCCAGTCATCTAATATTCTAATATAATTACAATGTTTTTGAACAAACTGCCTATGAAAACAATATATTTTTAAAAATAAGAAACCCTCAAAATGCATGTTCCAAATTATTATGCACAGCAGAGTTTTCAACCTTTTTATTTT
Source organism: Dendrobates tinctorius (assembly GCF_039654945.1). Classification (NCBI taxonomy): domain Eukaryota; kingdom Metazoa; phylum Chordata; class Amphibia; order Anura; family Dendrobatidae; genus Dendrobates; species Dendrobates tinctorius. The sequence goes on along the minus strand of NW_027361821.1, from coordinate 15,293,879 downwards.
TATTTTGAACAAAAAAATGGTCAATTGTGAAATTATAAGCATTATCAGCTTATTACAAAATGAAATCAAACAGTTTTCAAGTCAAAACTTTATTCTAGGTGAGGTTACATTTGCACATAGGACCCCTTGTTCGAAAGAAGCTTCTGAACTCTCTCGCCTATTGAATTTGTCAGTTTTTGGATGGTTTGCGCTTCAATTGTTTTGCATGTGGACAGAATACCCTTCCAGAGCTGTTGCTTAGATGTGAACTGCCTCCCGCCATCATAGACACTCCTTGTGATGATGCTCCAGAGGTTCTCAATGGGGTTGAGGTCAGGGGAAGATGGTGGCCACACCATAAGTTTGTCCTCTTTTATGCCCATAGCAGCCAGAGAGGCAGATGTGTTATTTGCAGAATGAGACGGTGCATTATCATGCATGAAAATGATCTTGCTGCGGAAAGCACGGTTCTTCCTCTTGAACCATGGCAGGAAGTGCTGTTTTAGAAACTCCACATAGATTATGGAGTTCATCTTTACCCCTTCAGAGATCCTAAAGGGGCCGACAATCTCTCTCCCCATGATTCCAGCTCATGGCAATGCTGATTGTAGTCATGCCTTGACCTAAATACTCCACAATTTGTTGCTTCTCAGCAGCCAACACTTCCTTTTTCTTTCCCATTTTGGCAAAAAATGTAGGCTGCTTAATAATGTGGAACAGCCTTCTTAAGTAGTCTTGCCTTTATTTGGACACACCTGCCAAACTAATTTGCACGGGTATCTGCAATTGATTTCAGTGATATAAAGAGCCCTGACACACATCACCATCAATGAGTTTAAATGACAAACAAAAAAATTCTAACCTTATCACTCCTCATCTCTTTTTGCATAATAATTTGGAACACAGTTTAGAGAGTTTTGACAGATGGAAAGCATGTTAATGTAAAAATGATAAAATATAAAAAGTGTACCACCAATGATAATAATGCAATGAGGTGCTAAAGTGATGAACCCAGCTTTTAAATAAAAAAATATTTTAGTTTTTAAAATAGTACAGTATAAAATATGCACAAATTCATTTTATTAAGGGCACAGTCAGAATGCTGTATAAATCGGGCCAAGATAGAAATGCAATGATCAGAATGGCCAGCAGCTCTCCCGAAATGAATGTGACAGCTTCATGTATTTCTATGCAGCTGTGACGCTGCGGTCGGGAGATCCGCCGGCCAGTCCATGCACTGGTTTCCAATATTGGTCTGATTTATACAGTCGTCTGACTGCGCCCTTATACTGAATAGTCAATGAAAAAAAATTATATATTTTTCTGTTGCAGTTTCTATGGATAGGAAAGCATGTTTGCTAAACTTCAGCATGCTTTATCGGCTTTAAATGATAGATATTTTTAAATGTAATAGGAAAAATAAGCAATAAATGGTGTTCACATGTGGAAGATTTGTTGCAAAAGTTTATCCAACAGTTTCAAAAATCTTAGAAATCCATGAACGTGCTATAGTAACAAACAAGCCCGATTCAGAAGTATATAATGAACATATCATGTACATATACACACTTAAAGGGAACCTATTATCCTGCAAACACGGGGTTAATCTGCTGGTTAATAGACTTCTAAAACCATGCGTCCACTGCACTGAAAGCCCAGCTGTCAGGGAGAAATTAACTTTATTCCTCCCGGCAGTCTCCAGCTTTCAGTCATAGAGGCTTCAGTACATAGTGGGCTGTAAGCACGCTCCGACACTGACTGACAGCTGACTCAGCAGTTCAACAGTACAGGCTGTGTGTGCAGTTTTAGTGCAGGTCTTCTTGAGAATCACAGTCATATCCTTATAAATTAAACTTTATGATGAGGACTTTAGCACTGCAGATTCTTGCTGGGATATGTCCTGTATTGGGATGAATGAATCTCTGTAAGTTTGGGTTCTGGTATCCGACCTGAACTTTATTACAAAGTTCGGTTCAGGTCCCAGAACTGCACCTGAACTTGAACCAGAACCTGAACTCTAGAGACTGAAACTTTTGATCTGGAAAATATTTAGTCTCTGTACTTCCCCCTGTACTTTCAAAATTGCAACGGACTTCCAGAAAACGTCTGTGTTCGGCAATTAGCATCGGGCACTAACTGTCCAGTACGAACTTTTACATTCGGATTCACTCATCTCTAGTCCTGTATGGTCATACCTGAATATAGCTGGTGTTTGGAGGTTTACACAATGGCTGACCACATATAATTGTACTAAACCAAACTTAGATCATCATAAGGTTCTTGCGAAAAACATTTTGTTCAATAAAGCCTCACAGGGCCATGAGTGGAGACCCAGGAAAATGGCCACAAGTGGAAAGAGGCCCCACAGGTATCGCCGTAGCCATACCTGCTATGGCAATACACGTGGGGCCACATTCCTGGGTCTCCACTCATGGCCCTGCCTATTGGGATTTTCTTGTACAAAAGACCTCACTTGGGTAATATCGCTATCATACCTTATTTATTATTGGGCTGTTTTCATTTGGACATTGGTCCATCTTATTAAGGGCATGGCTTTATTAACTTTATTTATCATGCACTGGTCTCATGCACTTTTGTTCCAGTGTGCATTTTCTATTGATCTTTAGTAGAGTAGAGCGACTTTGGTCCAATCGGGTTTCAAGAAACAAAATTTGTTTCAGATGAAACTGGTCCGACTACGGCAAAAAAAAGTCGGAGTTTCGTCCGAAATCCGACCCCAATGCAAGTCACTGGGGAATAAAAGTCGTCAATGAGTGGATGAATGTCATCCGCTCAATGCCGACTTTTATTTCCCATTGACTTGCATTGGGGTCTGGTTTCGGACGAAACTCCGACTTTTTTTGCCCTCGTCGGACCAGTTTCATCTGAAACAAATTTTGCTTCATGAAACCCGATCCGACCAAAGTCGCTCAACTTTAATCTTTAGGTATACAAGTGCCCTGTGCCACATTTTATGGCATTTTATTCTCAGCCATCAAGGTTTGCGATCCTCATCTAGGGTTACTACATGTGTTTTTGGTTCTGTTCTATCTTTGCATACTATTGCAAACCTTTAACCCTTACACATCCCTGGGTCTTGGATTTGTTTTCCCTCATGAGCCATATTTCTGCAAGGTTCTTTGATCTGTATACTTGATATTATATCCCATGTATGCCTTGTTTCAATTGTGCTTTGGCAGGCAACGCAACCCTGAGTGGGTTCAACCTTATGTTTTTATTTATGTTTTAATATCACTGTTTTTGCTATTTGTGTCAATAAAGTTTTTCATATGTTTTTTATTCATTTTGGTGCAGTGTGAATACTTACAGTAGTGCTTTCCTCCTTTTTTCTCTTGCATCCTCATTACTACTGGTTTTGCACCACCTTTGATTGATCATTTTATCTAGTGCGCCCAACTCCATTTCATTATAAGGCAAGAGGCTCTGATTCCAGCAATATGTCACTTATTAGGCTGTGTGCTGTAGTTTCAATACAATCAGTGTTTTATCAGCAGGAGGTTTTCACTGCCTGATCCATGTGCAGATCAGTAAGGCTAATCTGTGTATCCCCGCCCCCACTAATGATTGGCAGCTTACCATTTTGTGGGCGTGGTTACACACAGTTCAGCATTCTGACCACTGCTACACCTACAGCAGAGAAAACAGAGATTCTATCAAAACTCCATCAAGCAATCCAGAAAGTAACAACGCTGTAATCAGGGTCTCTGCCCAAACATCATACAGCCCTCAGATCACATAACAGGAACCTGCCGACGGATTTCATTTAACCCTGATATAAATATTGTCTAGCAGCTAATTAGAATGGTTAACTAAGTGAAGCACAATCATCAAGAGTGTCTTGCAAAATTTAATATGAATATTTGGTGTACCAAAATTACCAATTACTTTACATTTCACAATAATATTTTAATACATTACATACAAAAGTCAAATTTTGTGGAAGTCAGGACACAAAGCACATGAAACAAAGGTCTGTTAGCACAGAACATTATATTGGAATCTATCTTGACCAAAACTCGGAATAAGACTACAGAAACTGTTGTCTCAGACATGTATTTCACTCTGTATCTTGTAAAGATGACAAAACGTTTTTTCTGCCATGCTATAAAAATGAGTTACAGTCTTTTTAAAAGACATCAATTTTCACAAGGAGAACATTCTATCACCGGTGCCAATATCTTTTTATATTTAACTAGTCAATGATCCTATTAATGACCTCCTGAGATTATAAAACAGAATTGCGGGTAGCATTCCATCATATTTCTCATGTTGTAAATGTGCATTTTTTAAAACACATAATGTGCTAAAGCATAGACGATTCCTATAGCATGCAGGCTTGTAATGTGTACCTGATCCAAAAATACAGGAAGGGGCTCCTATTTTTAAGTATAACTTGAAATTCCATGGTTCTGCTGGAAAAAAAAAATAAGGATAAAGACTTTGAACTGTCACATGCAATTTGAAGTCCTTTTCCCCTCAAATGGAGCAGGGATACTTTGGCCATCGTTCTGGACTCATAAGGGTGAACAAAAAAATCAATAAATATGGATGAGCAGAACCATAGAAGTTCGGGTTCATCATGTTCGACCTATCTTTAGTCCAAGTTTTGTTCGAGTACCAAAACTGGACCCAAAGTTGACCCCGAACCTGAACCCTATACAAATCAATATGGACCCAATCTTTGAAGTTGGAAAATCTCTCCCTCTCTTTCCTCCCCAAACTGTAGAACAGACTTCCAGGAGAAGTCTGTGTTCGGAATTCTGCACCAGGTGTACTATACATTGAAAGGAAACCTCCCTACATAAATGCCTTATTAAAACCAAATGCGTTTAAATTCAAATAGATCGAGAGGCTCATCTGCATGGATGCAAGAGAGTCCTCACTGCGCATGCAAAGAGAAAAAACCCGGTGATTCTCTGACTCTCCAAGGTTGATTGTTAGTTTTGTTTCTGCTTTACCGGTACATTTTTTATGTGTTTGACCCAACTGTGACCAGTATGGCCGGCCATTAGCCACCCCGCTATTGGCACCTGCGAAGGGCTCTGCAATAGTACCCCTCTCTTTAATGAGAGTGGGTAAATAGTACCCAGGCCCCCATGGGTGTACATAAGTGTGACCACTTATGCCAAGTAGTCTGGCAAACTGCTGTTGTTGGCCCTCAGTCCAGTCATCTCATAACTACTCCAGGGTCACAGAGTACATTCAATAATCATATAACACTCACCCACTCAACTCTATGGGTGTGTGTGAAACATCAGACTGCACTCAGATGTCATCTAAGTATAGTCCGATGTATGCAAACCGAGACAAAGGAGAAGATGGAGAAATTAATTTTTTCATCTTCTCCACACCTGTGCTGTGATTCTCTCATGCACGAAAATTGGAACACCGTAAACTGACACTCGGCTTAAACTCTGACAGAGTGTCATTAGCATAATCACCCCGATTCTCTCGCATGAGAAAATATATGCTCCTGTGACCCTGGCCTTAGCCATGTTGTGAAAGGGCCTGCCCTGAGTCTCTACTGCACATCTGACATGCACAGTAGTTACTGAAAGCTCACACAGCCATATTACATAAGGGCAGCACTATGGGCAAAGTAGAATGACATATTAATATATATAGATTTTTAATTTTCTACCATAAAGTACAATAAAGCCACTGTACAATAGTGCTACATAAAGAAAAGAAGCAGATAACCTACATAGCCATATATTGCGTACTGTCACTGAGATGAGCTATACTAATTAAAAGTAGAGATTATTGAACTGATCTAATGTGAGTCGAATTCAAAACAAATTTCATGAATTTGTAAAAGTTTCAAATTGATTTTTTTTCACGGATAGCACTTGTACCTAGAAGTATGTGCAAAATCCCAGAGACATGTTCGACATTGATCCAAGTGTCAGATCAAAATCAGCATTACAAATCTCAGGGTCAGTATGCCTTCCATGTGCTGTACGTTTTTCACAAATTGGTAGATGAGCAGGTGGAGGAACTTTTTATTTTCTTATAAGTAAAAAAAACTGTTGAAATTCTGAACAAATTCTGATGAAAATCTGATGAAGCTTTGATGAAAATCACTGATGAAAATCAGTTCATTTTTCTCATAAGTGAAAAAAGGACATGTGTATGAACCCTAAGAGTCATTATTTTGATCAAACTTTGATCAGAGTGTCATCAGTTTTTCTTACAGTGAAGGAAATAAGTATTTTATCCCTTACTGATTTTGTTAGTTTGCCCTCTGACAAAGACATGAGCAGCCTATAATTTTAAGGGTAGGTTAATTTTAACATTGAGAGATAGAGTATCAAAAATAAAATCCAGAAAATCACATTGTATAAATTATATAAATGTATTTGCATTTGCAGTGAGAAAT